>NC_135778.1:17419557-17462888 GCF_028453695.1 Augochlora pura | reverse complement strand
GGGGGGGATGTAGACTCGGCGCAGCATACGCTGGAGGTGTGCCCCGCCTTTGCAGCGCTGCGCCGAGTCTTAATAGAAAGCGTAGGCGCGGACCTCTCGCTCCCAGCATTAGTTGGGGCGATGCTGGGTAGCGAGAGGAAATGGAAATCGGCGGCCTCCTTCTGCGAGGAAGTAATGGAGAAGAAGGAGGCCGCCGAGAGGGGTCGGGGGACAACCGACTCCGCGCGACGGAACCGGGGGCGGCGACCGCGAGTCGCCAGTCCCCCGGTTACTTGACGGTAGCGGGCGGCGGGTGTTAGCTTGCCCATATTGGCAAGTACCCGCCGCCCGCCATCACGGGAGGAGGGGTGTGTACCCCCCTCCATGACGCGAGCCGGTGGGAGATAAAGAAGGTATCTCCCCCCGGGCGACCGCTGATGCACAGGGCGGGGCCCTGGGCACCCTTATAGCGGCCGCCGAGAAGAATTGGTGCGAGGCGCGGCCTCCTCGCATCGGGACGGAAGATATGGGGGAGCAGTGAGCGGACTGCCTCAGTCTAGAGGTGATACGCTCACTGCTTCCCCCGGGACGGGGCCGGCCGTCTACATCCACCATGGATACGTAGATGGCCGGCCATGGCGAGGGGGAGCCGCGGATGGAGTATTATAGTTCTCGCAGCTCCCCCATAGAAATCGCCAGCTGGTGGCACAGCGTCCAAACGGTCGCCGCGGAGGTTTTAGTGGATACCCTGCTGGGGGGCCGGTAATTTTAGCCGCCCCCCCCCCCCGCCTCTCGTCTGTGCCTGCCAAGCACGGCGGGGGGCAATATAAGATCGACAGGAACCCCACACTACCCCCCGAGCTGCCCCCCGAGCAGCCAGGGGGGTGTCTGATTGGCAGATTCCCTCCGCGTCAACAAAAAAAAAAGGCGGGGTTATGATCCTGTAGGATGACCCGAGCATGTGCCTGAGTAGGCTGCTTCCTGCAGGATTGGCCTTGAAATTGTTCCAAAAGCGGTGCCGGGCATTTAGGTCTCCGCCGATTGCGTAGGTTCCGCCGGCCACAATCCTGACGAGTCGATCCTAGTCAGCCGAACGACTTGAAGGTAAGCCTGAAATCTTTCCGAGTCAGATGTACAGGATCTGAGCGCTTTGTTTGACCTTAAGAAAGCTGAAATCATGAGTTGAACATTGGAGAGCTGTTTGAGCTCCCAGACAGCAGATATTAGGATGGTTAGGTCACCTAGTTCGCTATTGCTCGGCTGCGGAGGCCGGGACAAGAGTTCGGTGTGGGTTGAAGCGGCACGAGCGTATGCATTGCTCCAGGGGGAGGGATATTTAATGGTTCCTCGATACGTATGTTTGAGATTCGACCTGTGCTTAGACCAGCCCGCCGTGTATGGGGTCGCCTGGGGGGCATGGTGTTGGATGCACCCGGGATGTAGTCAAAGGAGAGTGGGTCCTTCAAGCCCGGATGGTTTGCGTTGTTTCTGCGATTCAAATATCTTTCCAGAGCAGGGCAAGCATGGTAATTAGCTGTGTGCGAACCTTTACAATTCACACATTTAGGAGTGACATTGAAGGGCTTGGTGCAGTCCCTGGAGATGTGAGCCCCCGTGCATTTAACACAATTCGGATGCAAATTGCAGTTTGCAGAGGAATGACCAAATGCCTGGCACCGGAAACACTGGGTGTGTCGAGTTCTCGACATGAATTTATTCCAGTATATTTCGATATTAAATAAAAATCTGATTTTATTGACCTCAGATATGGCGGTACCTGAGGGAAAGTTTACCCTAAATAGACTAGTCTCTTTGATGGAGAAGCAGGAAACAGGATCCAGGCCGCACGCCCGGATCTCAGATAGGACTTCATCGGAAGTAACCTGGACTAAGCCCTTAAGGACCATTGGCAATGTCTTTTCATTTTTAAGGGAAAATCTGTAATGAGGTATGTTTTTGGCGACCAATTCAGCTTTGAGCTCCTTAACCACTTCGGTACGAGCGTCGACTATAGTCGACGGCCGTGATATAAACGCACACGGCCGAGCGTCGACTATAGTCGACTGCCAAGAACTTTTGCCTTATCTCTACAATTGCAGTGTTTACGTCTAGAAATACACATAAATAAGCTTTTCTCGTCAAAGATCTGTAAAAGAGCAAAACGGATTCACTGTCGATGCACGAAGTAGCATGCGAATGGTGAGTGCCGGCTGTGGGCACAATTTCGTGGCCGATGCGCGCCGCACCGAAGTGGTTAAAATCAGTTGAATTGAATAACAGAATCCGTACATTGTTATTGTTGAATTTAAGTTGGAAGCGGTTTCCATAGGTAGCTGCGAGTTCGAGATAGGCAATGGATCATTGACCTTTCCGGTGTCAACAGCCGGATTGTTTACACCAGCAGTGGGAACTATTTTACCCGTCGCGCTAATGCCTGGAGTGGACACGGGAGCGGTCTCGGACAAGGGGGCTTTTGTTTTGGTTGAGGCGTCAACGGTATCAGCCGTGAAGGCCGAAAAAAAATCAAAACGATTTCTTGTGGGAAAAACAGAAAGAGCAGGAAATTCGTTAGAATCATTTGAAATAGCAATATTAGCTGCAGCCATTTTTGCAATCTTGGTGGATTTAAGAGATTTATTTTCAGGGCTACCGGAAAGGGCATAGCCGATTAAGATGGTCAAAACTGCCCTTAGAGGTTTTTCAATGAGTCATATACCGTTCGATAGCTGACCAATAAAAACTCATCTGTGCAAAATTTTAACCCTGTAACTTGTCCGCGAGGGTAGTTACAGGGTAAATTAGATTTCGCGGTTTTCCGGCTTTTTTCCACCTTTAGCGGCTTCCTAAAATTTTGAAAAAAATATGGCTTATTTTGGACATCAAGCCGGATGTTATATAATTTTTTCAGATTTTTCAGTTACAAGCTGTGACTATCAAAAATGAAAAACCCCAAAAAAATCGTAAAGTTGAAGATTTCTCCAAGAATTAATATAGCCAAAACGATTTTATTAATTCCCTGACAAGGTACTATCACGGCTCGTGTACTCAATTTTTCTCAGATTTTTTGCTCTCCTGCAACGTTGTCAAAAAAAATGAAAACCCAACGTGTCGATGTTTTTTGCTGTCAGAATGAAGCTACTACTTTTCTAGTTTACCGCGAGTGTGGATTAAGTAATTTTATACGTTATTGCATCGAAACAAACAATTTTTGAACCCTGAAAATGCGAATTAAGCGAGCAAAAAAATTGTAACGAGCGGAATGTATACCAAAATGTTTCAAATTATTACAACTCAATCGGTTAGCGCAATGGTTAGAGCGTACGATTTCGGTGCTGCAGGCTCGAGTTCAAATCCCGTTGGAGGCAAAGTTTTTTTTCGTAAAACACATTTTATTTTTCCAATTCTATATCACATGGTTTATTTAAGCCATATTTTTTTCAAAATTTTAGGAAGCCGCTAAAGGTGGAAAAAAGCCGGAAAACCGCGAAATCTAATTTACCCTGTAACTACCCTCACGGACAAGTTACAGGGTTAAAATTTTGCACAGATGAGTTTTTATTGGTCAGCTATCGAACGGTATATGACTCATTGAAAAACCTCTAAGGGCAGTTTTGACCATCTTAATCGGCTATGCCCTTTTCGCTCGTTTGGCTTTTAGTTTCTTTTCTTGGACAACGTCGGACGCGGTTTTAGGTTTCGCGCGAGTTTTACATGACGCAGCTGGAGGTCCCAGTTTAGGAGTTTTTAACGGTTTTAACCCTAGTAAAGGCAAGGTAGCTGGGCCGAGGTCCGGCATGCTCATCCTGACCGGAAAATTTAAATTAAGTTCAGTGGACAAGCATGGTGTACTCACCGTGCTGATTGAGCTACCTTGTGTCTATCTCCTCATAAGCGCCGGCAGCCGGAGGATCGGAAAAATCCTCGAGGGGGGGGGGGGGGGGGTCCCCAGGGCCCCAAAAGCGGAGGTGATCCCAGAAAGTGCTCGATGGCCTCCAAGCTTGGAGATCTCCTTTGGGTAGAATTTCTTTTCCTGGTTGACTGTTTGGTAGTGGACTCCAGGATTATGAATTTTTGAATTTACCGCACTGTTCAAGGAGAGGCTTTAACCGGAACATTAATAGGACGAAGCACAATAACAGACGATACAGAAAAACACAATTAGGACGGCTAGACGATTTGACGACACGACACAATAAATTTAGAATAAAAAGAATAAAAGTAAGAAATAGGAGTAGAAGTTAAAAGAGTAAAAATTAAATTGAAACACCGAAAAGTAGAGTACAAATCGTATCAGAATACTGCGAACCGACTGTCACGCTTGAACGCTTGACAGCGAGTGTAAACTCTTCTCGACTTGAAACTGCCCGATGAGAAGAGAAATCTTAGCCCTTTTATACGCGGCTAGAATATTTGGTGGTGGGGACTGGGCCAACGTGACCACATCATCCCGCGGATGATACCGTGATATGTGGTCCCAGTCCTTAAACTGGCGTCCGTTAGAAGACTAAACATTTTTTATGTTTGAATCGTGGGAACCTACACCGCGGATGATACAGTGACTCGGAAACGGATGGTCCCAGCCCTTGGGCTGGGGTTCGTCGGAAGACTAAACATTTATATTATGATCGCGGAATCGCGCTCCCGGCCGACGTTAGCTAGCGTAAACCCTCAAGAAGGAGCAGGAAAAAACGTCGGGAGTAATCTCCGTACGTAACAAGTCACTTGGATCAGTTTTAAAAATATTATTTCATTTTGAAAGGTATCCATTTGTATTTGTCCCAGACTGTACACACAGATAGTTTTGCGACCTTGTTGGTTAGATAAGACTCACTTTACTATTCTTACCACCTTCGATGTTGACCCCATTCAAGATTTCTCCAGAATTTAATTTTATAAAAAAAAGGACGTTCGCGTGAATATCATCAATCATTTTATTGAAACTACTGCTGGCACAGATGATGTTTTTTTTACTGTTAAATACATATTCGAAGTTAATTCTTACATACTATACGTACGATAAAATAAACAATTTCAGAACACTATTAAAAAACATTAGAACTGATTTCGATTACAATAAGAAAGTAAAATAAAAGACCTTGATTCGCTGGAGAGTGAACTTTATTTGTGAGATGATTTGCAGAATGTTAAATTTAATTACCGACAGAAAAAAATTCGATTTGAGAATAGATTTAGTTTAAAAGAAGATGAATATAATTTGCAAAACTTTTGTAAAAGGATAAACATAGGTGCTAAAATAGTGAATTTAATTTGCAATGGGATGAATACAATTTGCAAAAAAATATACCTTGGAAAATAATTGATATAACTTGCAAAAGGCTAACGTTGTTTGCAAAAAGATGTATGTATACAGGGAAAGTGTGTCAATTATTGCAGTCATTAAAATGATGTTCGAAGTTTTTAACAAATGAAATAATTTTATTTACCTATATTGCAATTTTTAAAACATATAGGTTTTATGCTGACGTCTCTTATATAAGTGTTTAGATATAAGTGTAAGAGTATAGTATGGGTGAGAGTGTATGGTATGTAAGAAGAGTGTGCGGTTGTATGAATGTGTAGTAATAAGATGAACATGAATGCATGGTTGTGTGAGAGAAACAATTGAATGATTCGGATCGTCGATCGGGCGACCGAGAGCGGAACGTGGCGGCACTTCTTTGGTGACGCCACGTGAGGACAGAAGTCGTTTTTATGTACATATTTCGTTGTGTAATAAAAGTTCACAATATCAATCTCAGAAGTGGGATCGAAATTTGAAGTGGCGCGAATATTTGAAGTGGTAACCGGTTACGGTCGGCTAGCGGCAACCAAGAACTTCTGAGTGATATTCTGAGTGACTTATTTTTTTTCTTGCGACAAGTACAACGTGAATTCCTTGTCCAAGAGTTAAAGGAAATTTTGTGTCACCACGGTCTCCCTACAGCGGGAAACAAGGCAGAGCTGATACAGCGGTTGGACGAGGATTTTCCGAATAGGACATGGGAAAATGAAACGGCATTCGTTCGCGGAACAGGAACGGAGAGTGATGACGAAGAGGAGGACGCACCACCAAATGCTAATCACCCGCGGATGAAAGAGGACGAACTGTCTCGGTGGGAAAGGGTGCTGAGAGAGAAAGAACTTGGGCTACTTCAGAAGGAGATAGAGCTCCTGAGGAGTTCACCCAGCTCGACGGCCAGATTTTATTGACCTCAGATATGGTGGTGCCTGAGGGAAAGTTTACCCTAAGTAGACTAGTCTCCTTGATGGAGAAGCAGGAAACAGGATCCAGGCCGCACGCCCGGATCTCAGATAGGACTTCATCGGAAGTAACCTGGACTAAGCCCTTAAGGACCTGTTGCGACGGCAACACCGAAAGTCGAAAGTGCCTAGCCGTCCCTCTTTAGTTATTACGCCATAAACATGCGAATCAATCAACAATGGGCAAAATCCAACGAACGACGACTAACGAAATTACTTTACGAGTACCGTACTTAACGAAACTCGACTCGACGAAGAGACAACACATGTGACAGACCCACGGTACCGTTACGCGGATAAACATTCATAATTTTTACTGTAACAAAGAAGACGACGTAAACCTGAACTTCCTACCAAATTTCCCACTCCTCATTCCAAGTTTCCTGCGACACACCCACCTCCAATCAAAAACACTTCATTTCCTCCATCAAAAACTACCCTCCACCAATCAATGCAAAACCGAGGTGACCACAGACAGAACACGACGAACGAAAGACAGATAACAGCAAACATTCATACATAACGCATTCAAACATAACGCAGTCATACTAAGATCGCATTAATCATTTAAACATAACGCGTCCAATCATCATCAAAAATCGCGAATAGTATACTTGTGCAGTGTTGTAATTAAAGTGTAGATAGAACAAACACACGTCTATATTACTATGGCATTGTACCAAACGTGTACAAACAAATCCGGCCTTACAACCCGGATCAACCTCAAACGCGTATACAACAGGATCATTGGCAATGTCTTTCCATTAAAACAAGTTCCTTACATAAGTAAAATTATTGTGAGGGTACAGTAACCAGGAAGGGGCATAGTAAATAACACACTTACCATAGTGTGCAAAAGGATGAATTTTTTCATTTAATACAATACAGTGAACGAAAGGACTGCTTGCGTGAATTGACGCGTGCACTACGCCTTTACCAGCGTTTGGAATCTATAACTGCCGCGGAATTTTCTTTCTATTTCTCGTGCCTTTTTTGTGCCACGCAGTTCTTTGTTGCTACGTCCTATAGTCGGCTCAATTGTCTTCTACTTCTATTCTCAAACAGTCCTATAGTACTGTTCCATTCTCTCATTAATTCTCATTTAACTGTTGAATCTGCCATTTTCTTCACTACCTTTTTTTTTATGCACATTAGTCAAGTAATAAAAATCAGAGTGAAATAAACTAGAATAAAAGAGAAAAATAGTGCAAGAAACACGAAACGTACCAGTGCGAAACAATATAGTTTCATAAGTGTCATTACGACCAGAAGAGGTGCTTCTATAAAATAGATATTGTATCGATACTCTTCATTTGCAATATATCACAGAGAAATCCAGAGACTCTGCTAAGTAATGCATTTATTTGGCATATACAATGATGTGAAAAGTAACAACTTCTCTGTAGTTAAATCAAATGAGTCGAAATTTATTTAGATCTTGGGCTGACTAGTTCACTAGTGAGTCAAAGAATATGTATAATTATAATTGAAATAAGAAATAAAAAATACGTTTCTGAACAGTTTTATTTGAGCTAGTAGGGCAAATTTAAACAATAGGTTTAATAGAATTATAAAATTCATTGACTAAGATTAACGTTGTTATGAGCTGTTAATATTTAAACATGGCAGGTTTCACGAATTTCAACCAAAAATAGGTAATATTTACATCTTTCAGTGGCTACAGCTTGACTATGTATCATCAATCGATTGCAATGAAATTTTTAGCACCCATTATATTAACGAGACACATCAAATGCATTATTTAAATTTTTATTCGAAACTGAAATACGAAAGACGAAAAATGTATAATATTTTCCTTATCTTTTTTATTATTGCAAACAGTCAGTCTAAAATATAAACTGAATTCAAATCGTTATTAATTATTATAATTTGGGCACTTAACAAATAACTCAGTTGACAAGCAGTTGTGCCTTTAAATTAAATAATATTGTGCCAAAGATTCATATTTCCAAGTTTCAAGTTACATAAACTTCTCTGTACTGATAACAAATTTTAAATATTAATATTTAACAAATAATATAAAAGTTAAATATTGCTTGCTTCACCGAGAAAAGGTTTCCACAATAAAGAATTTCTCGACCTAGAAAGAAAATTGTACCGACACTGGCTGCCTTTTGAATGTTTCAATTGTACTTTTAGCTACTGTTTGTAAATAGCACAAACAAACATGATCAAAGGTATTGCACTCGTAAGGTACGTCTGAGTCGTAAATAAGGTGACCCGTTCGAAATGGTGGATCATGGTGAAGTATCAGAAATGTCGGCTAAAGATGGCTCATCTTAGCACAAGATTGCTGCATCACAAACTTTTTTCCAGCGCTTTCAGAAGCAAAATGTCGTATAAACGCGTTCGTACCCTAAGGCATGCGGCGTAACGTACCTCTTGAATATTCCGGAGGTATAACAAGAGTGGAGAAACGGTGGAAGAGATAGAAACTCAAATGAAAATACGACGCGCCGTACCTGTGGCTTTACAAAATGTAGGAACGAAACTACTGACACGCGAAAAAAACAGTACGCGACATAGAACTTTGGAATATGTAAAACGTAAAATAGTAAATCAACCGAAATCGACATCAACCAAAAATTTTCAGTGTACATATACTACAGTGTACATATATGTATATTTGTTTTATTCACGCCAATATTTCAACGAAATTAAAACTTTCCGTTATGTGCTCAGATAAAAAGTTTAAAAAACATCATTCTAAAAGAATTGCTCGTTATTCCAACTAATTGCAATTTTTTCAAAAATTTGTTTAGACAGTGTATAGTGAACTAGATTCTCTAACAACTTAAAAAATGTTAGTTAATGAAATTTTTTTAAAGTTGTGTGTCTATTATATGAAAAGTAATGTGAACATTTCGATTAGATGTCGAAAAGAAAGAAACGTCCAGTTTTTGTATAATATTTATAATATAATACAATATGATATGATATGTGTTGTAATTTAATTTCAGCGAGCCTCCTACACATGAGTTATTAATGAAACACACATCTAACTATAAATTAACTATTTCATACAAACATTTAAAGAAAAAGTACAGCACGATTAAGACACGCGTTCGCATCACATGGCCGAATACCACAACAAAGCACACCCAACAGAGACTCGACAAAAGAACATCACACATAATCGTATCCACCGCGTGCATTGACAAATTTTTTTTTTTTTTTTTATTTATACTAAATTACATTTACAACTAGCTTCCTTGAGCTAACCAGCAAATTTGATGAATTAATTATGACTTGCAAGCGGTAAATCGCTCAATAGCGTTGCCGCTACCATTATCTGCGGTGTTTCTTTTATAACTTATTTTTGTAAGTCAGTTGGTTTGCTCCTTTTCAGTCTTCTGTTTTGTGATGTGTGATTTAGATCCCTGATGTGTTCATTAGGGTGGTTTGCTATTCGTTTCTTGTGTGTCATAGCGAATTTTTTTATCTGTTGTTTGATATTATGCATACCCAAATCTTTATGTAGCGAATCTGAAGTGATGTACCATGGAGCGTCAGCAATAATTCTCAGTGCTTTGTTCTGGAACCTTTGGATGATATCTATGTTGCTTCTCTTGGCGCATCCCCAGAGTTGTATCCCATATGTCCAAATTGGAATGATCGCGACCTTATACAGGAGTAGTTTATTGTATAATGTAAGTTTTGATTTTCGTCCCAGAATCCAATACATTGTTCTCATTTTGTGGTTAAGTTGCTTTCCCTTCTTTTTTATGTGATCTTTCCATGTCAGTCTTTTATCCATGTGCAAACCAAGGTATCTGACACAGTTCTTTTCCTCAAGGTTTTCGTTGTTTAGTTTGACTGCAGGAGACGTAACATGTCTGGTAGTAAATGTAATGTGTGCTGATTTGTTCGCGTTGATTTTAATTTTCCATTTTTTGGCCCATTCTGAAGTCTTGTCCAAAGCTCCCTGCAGGAATCGTGACGCCTCCGTAGGGTTTTCATGAGAAGCCAAGAACGCAGTGTCATCCGCGAATGTAGCCACTAATACATTTTCGTCTTCAGGAAGGTCTGCTGTGAAAATTTGGTATAATGTGGGGCCCAAGACGCTACCTTGGGGAACTCCCGCGAGTATAGGATTGATCTTCGAGTATTTGCCGTTTTGGTTAACCTGGTAGAAACTGTCAGTTAAGTAGGATTTCAGCAGATCATAGTAGTTATGAGGAAGGTATTGCTTAATTTTATATAACAAGCCCATGTGCCACACTCTATCAAAAGCCTGACTAATGTCAATGAATGCTGCGGAACATACCATGCGTTTCTCAAAGCTTTCTTCTATCACATTGACTATACGATGTACTTGCTCAATAGTAGAGTGCTGCTTGCGAAAGCCAAATTGATGTTGCGGGATTATGCATTTTTCCGTTAATATTGGTGTTAGCCTGTTTAATAGTAATCTTTCAAATAGTTTTGACAAGATTGGTAACAGAGAGATAGGCCTATAAGAGGTCACTTCGGTGGGTGGTTTGTCAGGCTTTTGGATGAGAATGATATTCGCAAATTTCCATTGGATGGGAAAATACTGGATTTTTATTATCGCGTTATATATTTGTGTGATTGCTACTATACCTTTCCTTTTTGGTATTTCTTTTAACATTTTAGCAGTAATAAGATCATATCCGGGTGCTTTTCTATCGTTGAGTTTCTTTATTTCTTGTGCTATTTCTCTGGGACTGAAATGCTTAATGGGTTCGCAAGGTTGTAAGGGAGTATTAAGGAAGTTCGTGATGTCTCTGAAGTCGCTGTCGGCCAATGGTATTTCGTTCGGTGTGAAGATTGTGGATAAGTGATTTGCAAAAATATCGGCTTTTTCTTGATCGTTCCTAGCCCATCGATTGGTATCCACTTTTATAGGAGAAATGTGAGTAGTTGGTCTTTTCAATTTTTTTGTAATTTTCCACAAAGAGTAGTTATCTTCCTGTCGTGGCGACAAACTTTGAAGGTATTCTTGGATCCGCTCATTTGTAGTTTTGTGCAGCAGGTTTGTGAGTTCCCTGGTTAACTTATTTAACAGCCGCTTATCATCAGGGTGCCTATATAGCTGCCATTTCTTCCTTGCCTTCCTTTTTTCTGCAATTTTGTTTTTGACGATTAATGGATAGTTCATTGCATATTTATTTCCAGCTTTGATTTCAGGCGTCGATTGATACGCTGCTTCTTGTAGCGTCTTCACTAAAAGTTCTACCGCTTGATCTAAGTTGTTCGGAGTTTTTAATGGGATTTTCAGGTCTAAATTACTATTTATAAGAGTTCTATAGAGAGACCAGTCCGTTTTCGAGTTTGTCCAGTACGGCCGTTTTTCGTTTTCTACAAACGTGGAGCTCAGTGTAAGTATAATTGGCGAATGATCAGATGACAAGTCAAAGCTTGTATTTACTTGAACCTGAGTTAGCGAGACACCTTTGCCTATAAAAAAGTCTAGGAGGTCTGGTGATTTTCTGGGGTCGGTTGGCCAGTAGGTCGGTTCGCCTGTGCTGAAGTGATTATATCCTCTCGATGTTACTGTTTTCTGGAGTTCTTTGCCTTTTGGATTGCTGAGCCTTGAACCCCATTGGGGATGCTTTGCATTGTAGTCTCCGCCTGAGATGAATTTTACACCTAACGTGTCAAAGAATTTATCAAATTTATCTTTACTTATTACATGTCTGGGTGGACAGTAGACCGCAGCAATCACGAGTGAACCGTACGCATCTTTGACTTCGACGCTAGTTGACTGTAGAAAATTTTCTTCGAATTTTATTAATTCAGAGTGCAATATCTTTTCATTAATAATAATAGCGGTTCCTCCGCGAGCAGTTCCGTCTGGATGATTGGTGTTATATGTTTTGTACTTGTAAATATTAAAGTAGCTTCTGTCAGTGAAATGAGTTTCACTAATTAGGAGAATGTCTATTTTATTTCTATGTAGAAATAATTCTACTTCCCGTTTGCGTTGCTGCAAACCGTTTGCATTCCACAAGGCTATCCTCATGTTGTCAGACATCGTTATTTTCTGTTGACGAAAGCAGTAAGCAAGTTTATAATCATGCTGTTTTGGTCCATTAACTGCTTAAAAAGAGACTCGAATTTCTGGAGGAATTGATTTAGCATTATGTTAGTAGAATCATTTTGGTCATTCTGCATTGTGTTACCTGCTGCAGCTTGGGCGTAACTTACATTTTCACGTTTACTATAATTTCTGTTTATTGTTGTATTATTATTTGGTTTGCTTCTTATGTCTTGCAATTTTCGATATACGCTGCATCCTTTGTAATTCGCAGGATGCGGGCCGTCGCACAATACACATTTTGCAGCAGTGTTTTTCTCCTTGGTGCAAGTATTCGTGGGGTGATCTCCAGCACATTTGACACAGTTGAATGGCTTAGTGCAATACCGCTTAGTATGTCCGTATTTTTGACAGCGATGGCACTGAGGTATTTCTTTCTTTTTACGTGGCGGTACGACTTCTATTATGGTGTTAAAGAGGTGTTTTAGTGCATATATTTCTTTATTTTTTTCACCTGGTGCTTGGTCCACAAAAAATAATGGGAGTAATTCTTTCGTTTTCCAGCTACGAATATTAGTGACACTTCTGATCTCAAAACCCTTTTCTTCTAGTTCAGCTTTAATGTCTGTTGTTGGGATTGAGCTATGTAGATTTTTAATAACCACTCTGAAAGATCTTTCCTGACGCGGTTGATATGTGTGAAATGCTATATTATTTACTTTTAGGAAATGTACTAGTCTTCGGTAGGCATCTGATGTGTTGGTGTTTACTTTGATCGAGTCAGCTGACATTGACTTACAGGAAAACTCTTCGTTTCTTAGAACAGTTTTAAAGCTAACTAGCATAAGCGGGAAGTTTGCTATATTGTCCATAAATATTGGAGGTGGTTTTTGTGTTTTACTGGCGTTTACATTAGCATTTTCGTTAATTTCATCTTCTTGCATTGGTGAATTATTATTCAACTCTGAGAATCTATTGTAGTTTTGTTTATCGATGGCGTGCAAGGCTTGTTTCTTATTTGTATAGTTTTCTGCATGCATTTGATCTCCGCTTCTTTTGTTTCTGCTACGTTTTACTGTTTGCCACCTGAGTTCTTGACCTATCAAATTTGCATCGATGTGTTGTCTAGATTCCTCCTGGTTTTCTAGTGGGGTATTTAATGGGATATCTGCATATATTACTTGCCGTTTCTCCTTGTCAACTATGTTGTGTTGTTCCATGGTGACGTTTGTTGCGATTTCTGAGGACATTATCGATGTTCTGCCGAAAACAGATTGCTTATGATATGGATACGTCGTATATGCATTTGAATTTGTGTTCACTGTGTTCACTGTGTCACTTGCGGAAGTGAATATCGGCGAGGGATATGTCCCTCCACTTCCTTGCTGCATTTTCTAACAAATATTGATTAATGATATGTAACCTTAAACTATAAACTATAAACTATAAACTATAAACTTGATATATATTTGGTGTCCGAATATTATGTGATTCACCGTATGTATATTTACACTCGAGGCTCGTTATGTAAACACGTCTGTACTCTTCGACGGTTCGCAAGCGACTTCAGTTGACAAAATATGATTGCGCATTGATTTCTCCAATCATATTGATTTCTCACAATATGATATATACTCAGTAACCAAAAAAAAAAAGGATGTATTAACATCAAGAAACATTATTCATTACATGATCAATACGTACACGATCTTCAAATTATTCTCTTATCATTTCAAAACTCTGCAAATCAGAACAAATTATTTGCACCAATTCATACAATTTTCTCACTACAATCTCACTACAACTAAGTTTTATATTAATAATTTGTTAAAATTAATTAATTCGAATCTCTATTCAAAATCTACTATATCATGTATAATGAGAACTATGAAAAGTTTGGGTCTTGTAGTATTAACAAAATCAGTTTACGAAATGTTACTCGTTTAAAGGTGATGGTTCGTTAAATGTCCGTATCATAAACGTTAAGAGGAAGTCTTAACGGTCGCATTACAGCAACTTTAATATCGGAATATGGCATAAGCCTTGAGCATGTTATTTTATACGCATCGTGATATGTTGGTTCCAAGTTGATAATATAAAATGTCTTGGGTTGCCTGAACACAAGGTTATTTGATTATTTATATACATTGTTTTGTGGTTTGTGGGTTTCTTAGGGTTGCCATCTGTACCATACTTAATTACATATAAAAATAAAAAGTTCTAAACACAGATCCACCAGGCGCGCAGACATTTTCTGCCAAGAATAACAACCTTTGTTTCATCCTATACTAATTAATTACCTATCGCATTCTTATTAGAATAACGGAGTGTAAATTAAATTCATGAAAATTGGAAAAAAGATTAATAACTAATTTCGTGGAAAATATAAAATTGTCCAATTGGTGTAAGCTTGAAGAAAAAATTGAAAGTTGTTTATATCTGCCTGCTGGACGCCTGGTATTAAATCTTCTCCCTTTTACAAAATCTTGGCAATTCAGTTTGCTCGCAACTCGTTATTTCTATTGACAAAGAATTTTCATTATTTCGGCGGACCTTGCGAAACGTACTAGTAAATTTTTTACGAAATATTTATCTTCTGCTATCATACGTATTACTACTGCTACGTTTTGCAATTCTTATAGGCAAGTATTTTCATCGTAATTATTATAATCGTTAAATGACTAAGCAAAAAGTGTTATTGAGCATGATTATGTTTTTCTATGTTTTTTCTTATCTATTTTATAATTATTAAATTAGCAGGCAATTATAAATCTAAATAACCATAAGACTCTGTTGTTGCTACTGTTACTTTGTGTAATTAACAAATATTTTCAATCTTGCTACTACAGTTTAAATAATTAAACGAAAAGTGATATTCAATGTTTCATTAACAAACAAAGCAAGTATACTGAAATTTACACATTTTAAATACAATTTGTTCATAAAACCTAAAATGTACCTCTTAATGAAAATTATAATCCTTATCAAAAATCTTCATTTGATTTATAGTGTTAATTTATACCAATAGACAATTTAAAAACAAAATAACCCTTCCCTAAATTTTTATTCATAACTTGAATGAAATTTTTTACATTTTAATGAAATTGAAAATTTATTATGTGCCCAGTAATAGCTATTATTTTTATAATTACTCAGTTAACAAGCGATTATGTCTATAAATAGTCATAAAATCCTCTGCAGGCTAAATGTCAGCACATGAATTAATTGGAAACGCCAACAGCGGCGAGAACCACTAAATTTTAATATCTGAATATAAATGTGTTGAAACTGAATGCCAAACAAAAGAATTGGATTTTTATTGGCATTTTGCGTATGCCTGCTAATACATACCGAAATTCAGAGAAAAATATTCCGTTGTGTACGTTCGTTGCGATACGAGATGACATATTTAAAAAATTCAAAACGAAATAAATGGTAAATAAATAATAATAGTTAATAACTAAATAAAAAAATAATAAGTATTTCTTATTTCTATTTTCTACAGCACATTAGATGAATATTTATAAAAAAAGTAGATGGAACAATACGTTGTTAATTTATCTTACATAGAAAAATAAATTCCGGATGTATAATCAAATTCCTGAATGTAAATACATAATACTTTGTTTAAAAGTAGTCATTTTATCACTTTATACTACCTTAAGGTGCTAAACAGTATAACTATAAATATGCCCTGATTTGAGTGATAAGTTAGCAACAAAGATTATTTCAAAAGGTCAAAAATAGAATACAAGAACACATAGTATCTCGTTCACAAAAAGCACAAAGCAATACAATTTTATTATCAGCAGTATTATACAAAATTGAAAATCTGTTGAATTGTGTGAAATCTTTGAAAAAGATCGAGACCATGCAAGAAATATACAAGTTAGACGTATTAACAATGTGCAAATATTTACACGGAGATTATATCATGTCTATAACCCATGTGCACCGAAAATTGAGATAAATGGTTATTAGACTACAGAATTTATGTATTTCTCACAAAAATACGTATATGTATACATATAAGACAATTTTTAATTGATCTTTTTATCATTTTAAGTTAAAGCTTAAAAGTAGTGTACATAAAAGAATTGTAACAATTCAATTTTTGTTATTGCATTTTACAAAACTTTAATCTCAATCTTCATTATTTGCAAATTAACTTTTTTACTTACACATTCCTGCCTTCAACAATTTATATCAATAACGGCTCAGAACTGACGTTTCGACTCATAACAGAGATTATCTTTCACTAATCTTTTTTTTATCGACTTATTTCACAGATATTTTGAATCAGTTAGATATCTTTTCTTGTCTGAGAAATGTAATTGCCAGATTACTGATATTTATAAAAATTCTCATTTTATTACACTATTTTCTTTTTTTTATAAAAATTACAATTAAAGAAGAAATTCTTTCGTAAATTAAAAAACTGCCTAATAAAATACGATAAACACGCTATTAGTTCTTGTGAATTTCTACGTTTTATTGTGCATTTTACATTTTTACATTTTTATTGTTTATTGCCAACGACATATTTTGCTGAACAGAATTTTTCCAAAATTCTGTACTTCGTCATTTATTCTAAATCCTGTATGAGTATGAATTCCAGACATTCTCGTAATTTGTTTCTAAGTCGAATCTATTTGTTCAAATTATCGAAACTTCTTAAAAAATACATACATTAAAAACTTGTTGAAAAAGAAAACGAATCGAAGCAAATGGGTCATATTTTGATGACATAAACTCCTTTCAATAAAATGTACGAAGTTTTTAGTATTCATTCCAAAATCCAACACTCCATGTGCACCACACTAATATATTCGGCTTTCCTGTATATAGTAATATTTCCTAGTAATTGAATTCCCCCATGTTAGATACTCTACAAACAAGGGTAAAAAATGAGAATATTCATAATTTCTTGATGAAATTTTTCAATTTTATGCTCTGATATTTGCCCATAAAATAAAATATTCACACTCGTCGTCTCTCTCTCTCCCTCTCTCCCTCTCTCCCTCTCTCCCTCTCTCTCTCTCTCTCTCTCTCTCTCTCTCTCTCTCTCTCTCTCTCGCATCTATACTCTTTCGCTCTGCCTCACTCGCTATCTCATTCTTACTCATTCTCTCTCTTCCTTTTTTTATTTCCCTCTCGCTCACTCACACTCTATCTTTCGGGCACGCAGGACTTCGAGGAACCTAAGCAATGGACTCAGGCCACTCGAAGTCGCCCAAACACTCTGTCGCCATCCGTCCCATTCATTACCATTTTATGACACTCGACCATGCATACCCGGAAAAAACCCTACACTAGTTTTCTTGACTCGTTCGACTTCCGAACAAATCTCGTGTGCTGCAACTTCAGCATGACGTCATGCAATCTATCTACACGTTAAAGGCGAGTCTGATGTAAAAAATTCTGTACTCCCTTCAGGAAAACGAGTCTCCATACTACAATAGAAGCAGTGCTTGCGAAAAGTTTCGAACTAATTCCATTTCTTCAGAAATTACATTTTGCAAAATGTACACATGTAGTTTCTGGATTTTCATATTATTTAATAAACCTTTACAGAATGTAAAAATATTATAGATATTATTAAATATTATATCAAACTTCAGTTACTAGAAGGGGGTAAACGAAATACAGAGGAGCAAAGGTATGAAAGAAAGGTAGGTATAAATAAATATTCTTAATTATTTGGACTATCAAAAGAAAAAATACATTTTCATTTAACCCCTGTTTTATAGAACTGATACAGAAAACTTTTATTTTGCATAAATATTCGCAGTCTAATAATCAAACACGCCACTATTACCAATAAACCAACAATAAACCAGTAAATCAATGATTCGATGCTATTGCATTATATAATTTACAGTCACGTTCTACATTGCTCTTGAACTCTTCTTCTTCGGCACAGACATGCACGTCTTTCACTAATCTTTCACTAATCCAAAAAGGAGAAACCAGACACTTTCAGAATAAATTCAGCGCACAGCGCACTCAAAAGAACAAATGTACAATGAGTTATAATTGCACTCACTGTTAGAGAGACTTTACGGTGGGTCAAGTGTTGCGAATAAAATCGGGTGTTGAACGTGCGAGATGATGAATAGAAGCAAATTCAAGAATTTTTGAGATGTCATGGACAGCCTTGATGGAAGTGACAAATAATGTTGGAGATTATTTATTGGATTACCTAATTTACATTGAAACAATAAGTACGTGGATGCCTAATAATATTATCGCCAAAAAGAAATTTCCTTAATATTAAATGTCAAGAAACAATCAATTTATTAACGCAAAAATTTCTCGAGTTATTTCTGCTGAAAAAATTATTTCACATCTCTGATTCTATCAACTATTGTCACCAACATGTTAAATGTAAAAATAGCCAAGCGAATGCTTGATCATACTTCTAATTATCGGAATTGTTATAAATATTGAGACATCAGAAATAATAAATTTATTAGTGAAAGATATTCGATTGAATAATGCGTAATATTGATATCTGTGTTGAAGGTTACTTTCAGGTAAACGGTCAGCGGTAAGTTTGTGTTCATTTAGTCAGGGCGTCCTTGTTGATTTAAGTAGTCGTATTTCGTAGTATGCTCGTAGCGAATAATTTTCGAGAAGTGCTCTGAACAATTGGACTTCTATGGATTACTGTTGACCCTTGGTCCACCATGTGGTCACTATTGACTATCGTACTGATGAGTTATGGTAATTGAAGTAGATATCAATTGTGATTTAAGTGATTATCAGTGGACACTCAAATAATTATCAGTGGTCATTCAAGTGTTTCTCAGTGGTCGTCCTAGTGGTCAATTCTGGTCAATGCTGCCTCATATCTGCACTTCTTGATGCTGCTTTTTTCTTCTGCTGCCTTTCTTTGCTGTTGCTGCTGCTTCCTGAGTTAACTTCACAAAAAATGTGAGACGCACGCTCTTCTTTTATTACGCTATAACGTAAGTTTTGAGTCTCCACTCCAGCAACCTCCACGTGGTGAGACTCAGGCAATCCATGTAATTTCCGATTTCGAATCAGCTGTAAATTCGTTCACAACTAATTTTAAATCTGTAATTACATGGAGCTAGTGGCTGTGATTTGGTAATGGGTAGTTTTAAGTAGCAATTAGAATTTGATTTTCTTGTGTTACTTCTTCAAGTAGAAGGTTTCGGGAAGGACTTGAATTATGTTTGCTGCGGTTCTACATCACAAACTTGGGATCCGTACCAGACGGTCATTTAGCTAACCGGGAGATTTCGTGGGAACATTTGCTGTTGCTGTTCTTTGCAACTACGAGGATGTAAGTGGTGGACGGCTCATATATGGACGGTGCAGAGATCGAGAAGATCGTTTCTGACTTCTTCGCCGGTATGTCTTCTTGTTCCGAAATTCTAAAACAGCTGTCTTCTGTCATCAAGTAGTGAGTGAATATTTAAAGAAATTATTACGTAGAAATTGTAGTAGTTTTTAACGAGTACAGTGAGCAAAGGGTTGCCCGGCAATCCTTTGCGTGGTAATATGTTTCTTAGTTAGGTAGGGTCTTTCTGCACGCCGCGGTTTCTTTCAATATTTTCAACTATTACTAATTTTATTTCGAAAATGTCAAAAGATCGTCTTTTGGATCACGCGTTTAATATAACACGAATGTTGCAAAAATTATATTGGTACAATTGCTGTACCAATATAATGAACAACTTTCTCCCGATTAATCGTATTAGAGATCGCGTGTAGAAAGACGGTCCCCTTTATATAAAATATATTTCTTAAAATTCAAAGTAGAGTCTCTCTTTTTCTTGTTCTGATATTTTTATTAAACTTATTCGTACGCATCTTGTGAATTATTATTATCAATTTATTAAACGTATTTCAAGATACTTTGAAATTATTTTTATCAAATCATTTAACGTATTTCAACATTGAAATTATTCCTATGAAGTTATTATTAAACGTCATACTAATTGTTCAATGAATTAAAAATATCCCTCCCCGGAAACTAATGACACTTTTTAGATAGTGTTGAGAGGTTGTGTGACATAAAACACTCTCGTGTAGTATAAAACCAGAGTAAATAATTATATTTAAAAGTTAATATGATGGTACGGCGGAAGGACAGGCGCACGATGTGAATACTACGGACTATACAGAAGAACTCGTGAGCTAGGCGACGGTACGCAGTTCTGTGCCTAGCATACTTGAAGGTATACCTGGACCCTCATAAAAGTTCGGTACCTGGGATGTAGAAGTTTTCCTAAAATACAGATATACGTCGTTCTGCTTGACAGATAGGATTTTCAGAAATTTGACGTTCTATGCTCGTTACTCCAATCCTTTCGAGTGCCCAAGATTACTCGGAAGGGTACGAGCAACGGCGCATGGAACGGTATTTAAAAATTGTGATTGACAATGGTTAGCTTGGAATAGTTCATAAGTGCGAGCGAGTGAGCGAGTGAGTGAGTGAGTGAGCGAGTGAGTGAGTGAGCGAGTGAGTGAGTGAGTGAGTGAGTGTGAGAGAGAGAGAGAGAGAGAACTGTTAAGTAGGACCGGGACTGGCCGTCGTTCTCTTTCGGGTAAGCCGCGATTCGCCCGACGGTCAGTCACCGGTAGGGCTCAAAGGGTTCGATTCGAACTTTATTCGAACGGTGCATGACGTTCGATGTATGGCTCGAAATCGATCCTTTAAAAATTCTCTTAGCTTCCGCGGTCGCGAACGCGTACACGCGGGAATTAGGGCTTTAATTCTTTCGCTTTTTCGTATCGGCGAAACGAAACGATACCGTCTCCATTGCACCAGCAGAATTATCGGCTTTTTCCGAAACATTGTTACTTTGTTTCGGAAATCATTGATTTTCTATTAGCTGCGGAGCACGTGTAAGGTTCTAGGTTCATCGCCGAAGAAAGAAGAGGCTAAATGCCCTAAGAGACCTCTCCAACAAACTGTTGAGAGAGGCCACCCTATTTTCGTTACCATTTTGTCACTGTACTCGTTTCTTAAAATAGTAGTTGTAGTAGTAGTAGTAGTAGTAGTTGTAGTATACGGGCAGGCCTCGCCGCCCCGACGATCAGCGCAGATGGGCACATCCGCGATTTGCAAGTAGCGTTGCGAAATAACCACGCGTTGCTTTAATCAATTTTGAACAGAGATAAAAATTAGTGTTCCAAATAAAATAGTCGCGATTTCTATTACTATTGAGATAGATTCTCTAGAGCGTAGCGTTGCGAATTAAATAATTGGGAATTCATCTTGTTTGTTGTGCATAGTAGCTTTAAATATAGCGTTGCGAATAAATACAATCTCGCGTTGCGTTGATCAATTTTTAAGATTTCTCAAAGTCTATTTGCTTTCGAAAAGTTGTCTTTTCGATCTCTGTTCGTTGAATTAACGTTGCGTATATATGTTGCAATCGCGTTGCAGTAGTTTGCTTTTCGGCTTTTCAGGCGCCCCATGCTGCTGCTGCAACGACCGGCTCGGGTGGGCGCATCCGCGACTTACCATAGCGTTGCTATGGCACGCGTTGCTTTAGTCAATTGATTGAACAGAAATTGAACTTAGCATTGCGAACTAATCGCGTTTTGGACTGCCAATTTCCTTAAATTTTTCAAAATCAATAAAGCAGCTGCTTTTAACAATTAAAGTAATTTTGTTGTATTTCTGTTCGGTGCATTAGCATTGCGTTCAAATAGTCGCGTTGCAGTAGCTTCCCTTTCGAATTTACAGATGCCCACGCCGAGGCCGCAACAATGGACATGACTCGCCGTCCCAACGAACAGCCCGGATGGGCGCATCGCGCGATTTTTGCATTAAAGTATTTGCCTTTGAATCAATTTCAAAGTTGACGTTGCGAAACGATCGCGTTGCAGTAGCTGCATTCGTTTGTCAGGACCCATGCCTCTTTTCTTAGAGTCGGGAGTCGAATTAGAATTACAAGTTCTCGAAACAGTAATTAGCGTTGCGATTCAAATCGCGTTTGTGTAAACGAGGTAGTCAGAGGTACCGGGCCTCGCAGCATAAGACCGTGAAACACCATCTCTGTCGAAAAAAGACAGCGCCACTAGACCTCGGTCTATATCCAGGGCGGCCGGCTCGTAGAATTTTTATTTTGCGAGCTAGAACCACCATCTTGGACGAAGGGGCGCATCCGTCCTGGCGTTACGACGTACAGTCGAGTGAGTGGTGCGTAGCGTAGAAATCCGGGGTAGATTCCAAGGGGCTGGGAACAGCCCCTGTCGCTAGGCTATCTTGAAATAATAGCGTTGCGAGGATTCTTCAACGCGTTGTCTTAGAGTCGTGAAAATTGCAACGCGTTGCATTAGAGTTCCGAAATAAATGCCACACTGCGGGTAGCCGATCCAAGGATCGCAGCATCGACTACGAATTCCCTTTAGCGTTACGTGAAAATAGATCAAAGTGCACGGGAGTTCTCCATTTTCAATGAAATGAATTAGTATCACGACAGAAAATGCACTGACCGCGATTACTTTTATACAGTAATGTCTGTTTCTTAAAATAGTGTTGCGCAAGCACGATCCATTCGCGCGCTTGTTTTTGGAATACATATCGAATGGACCATTATTTCTGTCGAGGCGTTAGTTATTAACGCGTCGCGTTAGTTTTTTCACATTTTTTTTCATTTCTCATTTCTATGTATTTTTTATTTCTTACTTATATGTATTTTATTTTACTGAAACCGATAGAAAGTTTTAGCAAATGAGGACGAAATAACAATCTACAACATTTCAGAAATATCATCGAGGGATGCGAGCGTTGTGTTATTTCTTAAGTCGTACTTTAATTACTAAGTTGATTATCATCTGCCGTTGGATTATCATCCACCGTGAGATCATCATTCGCCGTGGGATGCGTGCGAGCGTTTTAGTTAATTATTGTGTGCGTACGTTAGTTAGTTATTATGAATGATCGTTGTAAGAAAAGTATTCGAACTTGGTATTATATATTTAGGTCCTTCAGGGGCTCACTCATGGGAGGGGCCCGTGAGTGAGTACTGGGGGTAGCGTCCCCGAAGTACCCGAGGCGCCTATAGGTCGTTAGGGTTCTTAATTTAAGTTTGTTAGATTTCGTTTGATTTTTGAATGTTGGTTCGGTTTCCGATGTGATTCGGTTGTTCAGCGTTGGATTTTCTCTTCAAATTGCACTCGTGTGCGGGTTAGCTTGGCACTCGTGTGTTGGTGTTAAATTCCTTGTTTCTCCCCATCACCCTTTATATGTTCTAATTAACTAATAATTTATTTCAGATTATTACAGGTCATCTGGCATAGGATTATTATCCGCCGTGGGATGTGTGCAACTTATTAACCCCTTGCACTATCACTCCTTTCATGCTACGGCGATTGGCATTTATTCGTACTTCTTTTTAAATATATTTTTACTTCGATATAGAAGGAATTAATAATAGTCATATTTATTATAACTTGCTTAAAATCTTCGCCACGAGTATGACTCGTTATTATAGTGCAAGGAGTTAATAAGTGCGTTATATTTAAGTAGTATTAAGATCGCTCAGGAGCCTCCGTCCCACGGGGCATGTTCCGCGGGGGGGGGGGGGGGATGTAGCGTTCCCGAGTTACCCGAATCGCTAAAAATATGTCGAGTATTATTGCCTTAACTTCACTTGTTCGCTACTCGTTGTTAACTTTCGGACCATTTATTATGGCTGTCTTGCTTGTGCAATCTCTCGGGTAAGTCCAAACGCATATCTCATATTCGGCGAATTATCATGCGGCGTGGGTATCCAAAGGAGGCACTCTCCTGCAACGGGGGGCACTTCTCCTTATTGCCTTTCGGCATGTAAATCGCCCTTAACCTGCGCACTCAGTGCGGAGGGGGCGGACGCAGGGGAGGAGTGTTCAACCGGGCGTAAGTGTGGAAGTTACTTTTCGATCCTCATTCCAATTGAGTCGACTATCGAGATCTGCGAGACTCTGAGACTTGCACAAGCATTGTTCGCGTCGCGTCACTCTCGAGGCGGGGCCTTCTGCTCTTGTTCGTTTTTTAGTCTTGTTTCAAAAGAATCAGAACCTTCTGCTCTGATTCATTTTGGTCCCCGAGGATAAGTGGCTTCTCCATTGATCCACTTTTGGTCCCCGATAATACTCGACGTATTGTTTCACCAATGAAAAAAAGGGAGCCATAGCGAATTCCGGCTTCGTTCTGACTCCCTTTCGAGTCTCCACTCCAGCAACCTCCACGTGGTGAGAATCGGGCAATCCATGTAATTGCCGATTTCTAATCAGCTGTAAATTCGTTTGCAACTAATTCGAAATCTGTAATTACATGGAGCTAATGGCTGTGAAATGGTGATAGGTTAGTTATTAAGGCGTTGCGTTATTTATTATGGCACAACGTTATCTTTTAAGGCGTTGCATTATTTGTTAAGGCGTTGCGTTATTTATTAAGGTGTTGTGTCGGTTACTAAGTTTTTTGTGAAAGCGTTAGTAAGTAAGCAAAACTTGCGTTTGTAGGAAAGGGAACTATAACGAATTCCGGTTTCGTTCTGACTCCCTTTTGTTGGTCATCATGCAGTATCCCGAAGTTTCTTTTACGAGTCGACAGACTCGTATTAAACAAGGAATAATTATTATTGAATTATTAGTGATCAGTATTTAATGATAGTGCAGTGAGAGTGAACGCTAGCGTAATGTAGCATTATATCTGTTTTACATACGTGGATTACAACATCTGGCTTACAAGTTTTGTATTACAACATTTACAACTGAATGGGTGAGTTTTTCATTAATAATATTTGTGAAATTTTTGAAATGAATAGAAAATTCATAAAATCCTTGTTCAATACTTCGAACGCGGCTCAAAGCCCGTTATCAAATCATGTTATCAAAAACGAGTAATATGTACAAAATGATTAAATTAATTTATTCCCTCAATATATATATATTTCAATACATCTCCTATCGGTGTGAGATATTTATCATAGAAGTAGATAATTATCTATTGTCAAAACCGCAAAAGAATTTTCAGAAAGAATTCGGAATGTTTAGAAACAACTTGTTTCTTCTCCAACGTCCAATCTTGAGAAACGAATGTAACGCATAACGTTTAACCATGTACTACACTGAAGTCAAGTGTTGCCCACTTAGCGGTTGCGTATCTGAAACTTTATCATGACCGCTATCCGGGAAGGTGGAACTCCAACGACGACGTATATATTTTCTTTTTTCAACACTTCTGAATGAGTTGACAAAGTGACAAATACTTGATACATAAATTAACGAGTGTCTCAATATTATATGTCCACGGTTTCATGGATATTGATATAAGATAAAGCAGATATATGTATGTAACTTTTCACAAATCCTGAACTTGCAAATTAAAAACATTGCCTATTTTCACTGTATTGTAAATGTGTTTGCATTGTACGCCAGTATTTCCTGTGAACGCATGATCAGCATCATTTTTTTGTATCTTATGATTTTGAAAAGTTATATTACATTGTACTTATTTTGTACCAGCTATCGCACATCTCTCTATCGGAACATACAGAAACTAGCGACTGCAGTACGGCCAAAACATGATTTCCAAATCAAATAATGATCGACGTGTCATAAACTTTAAGAAACGGCACAACACTCAATAGGTCCGCTGAGTTTTGAACTTCCCTTTTTTCCTTTGCCTTTGCCTCTACTGGACACTCTACAAAGGGTTTTCGTTCTCGCAAACGGTACTGTGCGCGACAGTGATTGAATTTAAACACGATTTGCTCTGCAGGCAACTGGATTGCCTACGGTAGAACCTCATTCGTTGCATGAAACAGGCCGAAAATCCGTGCGAAAATCGAGGTTGAAAACGAAAGGAGTAACCAATGATTTCACGGTTGTTGTAATGTTGATTTTCCATTGTTTCACGAACTAGCCGCCGCATAGTACAATATTTGGCTTCAAAAGCTGGTCAAAAGTATCCATTCGATTTCGTGAGAACAAAAGTATGCAGTAATTGAGGAGGAAATTGTAGAGAATTAATTTGCCTTTCGCTTACGGACACTGTTAACCCTTTCGTTGCGCCAGTCCGCTCCGGTGGAGTGACGCCACGGAACGGTGGAGTTTATAAGGCTATAAACTTATTTATAGCCTTATACTAAATATATCATATTGTATTGTATTTTATTGTATTGCATTCTATTATATTATGTATATTATATTTAAATATTGTCATATGCCATTATTTATAGTCGGCACCCGACACACAGCGAATCACGCGGACGTCGACTATAGTCGGCACCCATAACGAAAGGGTTAAGAAATCGAATTTATGTGAATGATCACAATTTTAAATAGTTTACTTTTAGTCGATTAAAACAGCAGTATCATTAAATTTTGTAACAAAAAGTATAAATTTCAACATTTCGTGTACAGTTTTAGAATGAATAGAACAATATGCAGGAGGATATTCCAGCACCGGTGGTAAAACCGAGAAAGGGGTGATTTTACGTGAGAAAACAGATCGAAGAGAAGAAATATAACTTTTTGGCTCCGACTATGTTATCGAGAAAATCAACTTTGAATATCTAACGAGTACGCATACAAGTAACTATGATTTAAAATGGATGGATCCCGACACATATTATATGTCGGTTATTTATAGTACTAATATAATTATTATTACCATAATATACTGCATCACTCACTTCCGTCTATAGATTGAGAATGAATTTGGATGAAAATGAGACTACTAACTCCATTAATGCAAACATGGTTGAAAATGTTGAATATTCAAAGTCGAATTCCGCGACAATGGAAACAGCATTGAAAAATTTTTGTTATGTAGAATTACTCACTTCTCGATTCTACCACCGATGCTGGGACGCCATGTGTAAGTGGTACACGTTTTTGAACTCTTGTATTATCGACACTCCGTAATTAATGTGCATAACCCACTTTGTAGAAGTACCAGCTGTGTTCATACCCTATGTTTAACACAATTTATATAGTTCAATAATTTAACTTAAGTCGAACGGGCCGTCAGAAAGTTAATTTAGCGTAAATATATTCAAAGATGAATAAGGAGCATCTTTTAAGAGGACTCTCAAGGACTTTTACCATACTAAAATTCTACAAAAGAATTAACAGGATAAAAAATGTTGTAATTAGACTCGTTTTGCAATTCCTGAAAATTATTCTCTAGTTATTGTCTACTAAACTAATTCCCCTAACATATCAAACAAAATTTAAATCGCTGGGTTCAGTGAAAAAGAAATTATTTCGTTTTAGAAAACGCTGGAATACTTTCGTGGTTTAGTGTATGTGTGTCATAGAAAGAAGATTCGCAATTTGTAATTAATATAAATATATTTTCTTTCTGTTCCTTCCAAAACACTCCATTTATAGTATACCTTTCATTACTTATTCCTATGCTGCTGTGCGGTGCAAAAAGGTTTTATTAGTTCTCTTCAGGATGACAGTAAATACTTGGGAATGAAATAATACCATTATTTAACGCAATTTCACGCCAAAATGCAAGAGATTCTAAATTTACAATAGTGAATTACGTGATAAATGTCCTAATGCATATGAATTACCAAGAATTTCGGTACTAGAAACTTAGTTTCAAATAACTGCATAAGCGAAGGTATTATCTGTCCGCAACAACTCACATTGACTACCGCGGTGTTGTGAGAATTCATACATTACCTACGTACAGAACGACGACGTAACTTGCAGATGAATCATCCAGTACTACCCTTATTTGCCGACGTAAGATGGTACACTGCTAAATGCATATGTATATTTGTATATAATTATCTTATCACTTTCCGATACCGTTACGATGCGCGCGTAACGTTTCCGATACTTTTCAGATCACGATTTTTATGTACGCTTCTTGCTCTTGTTTATTTAACGGTGTATTTTTATTTTATTCTATCCGTAATACAATATCACAACAAATGAACGTATTTAATTAATTGAAGTAAATATATTTGTTTCTTTTCTCACGAAAATAATTATCTTTTGAATTTAATTAAGATCAAATGAGCATTTCAATTAAATTTGTTATTAATTTATTAATTATTGATTTGTTTATGTACTCATTTATTATTTAAACGCAATATACATATTATGCAGGCTAAACAAATCTGGAGATCGTTCCATTGCAGTTTTCTAGCATCTCTGCTTAATAAACGCAAGTTTAGGACTGCATTGTGAATATAGCCGAGAGAAATATCCTCACCGAAGTGCTCTGACTGTTAGCTCTCTTTGGTCTGCTCGCTTCTTAAGAGGAGACCAAGAAGCATTATATAAAAATAAAATAGAAGAATAAGTTCGTACAATCCTAAGAAATAGCGAGGCTAACCCTGCGGATATTACACGAGATGAAACGCGTCCATTAAATGGCGACTAGTCATTTAAAGTTACATTTTCGACAGTGTACACCCCACTGCTTCTTTTCTTCGTTCGAAGAACAATGAGTTGTCATTTGAGATTATTGACGCGAAGGCCACAATTAAAATGTCTATTAATAGTGGCACTTGGTAAGTGAAACGGTGAAAAACGTTAATAATGTGCCGAGTGCACTAATCTACGAACTGATTATGCCAACACGCATACAGTTTTAAGTATGCATAAAAACTAGCAAGATTTGATATTTCAACTTAGAAGGTGGAAAAAAATGCAAAAATTAAAAAATGTTGGGAGCAACTTGGCTTGAAAATTAATTTCAAATACAACCTTTAACAAGTTTTACTCTGGTTCGTAAACACAATGCAATAATACGAGTTTTGAAGATCCTTTGCGGTTCTCAAGATATTTCATGAAAACAAAGTTTTGAAATTTTTCGGGGGCTGTTTTATCCCTTTGAACCGCGTGTGGATTTAAAAAGATACGGTTATATTAAATATAACTCACTCTATTTCTGTACAAAATATCATGATTTTGTGGGTTTACAAACATTCCTTGTTAGTAGAACTAATTAAAATGAATTTAAGCATTTAGGTAATATCTATCGATTCTGGAAATACGATTTTTCTGGATAAGAATATTACTGACTTGAAACCTGATTTCCTGATGTACACCAGGAAATATGCATTTATTAATCTGACTATATACCTATAAATAATTGTTATTGAACTGCGAATTTTACGCATCTATAAGAAAACTAAATACATCGTTGCTATTGGAAACACTAGAAGATTCAAAAAATAAGAGATTAAAAATATTACTTCCATGCGACTATAATCATTAAAGGAAGAATGAAATTCCGGAGCGACTCTTGTAACTTGTACTGCCATACTTATTTAAAATATCTTACGTATTTATTATCTTTCCGCTTATCAAGATATTATAAAATATTTGAGACATCACGAACCTCTTACTTGTTAAGTAAAGCTAGAATATATTTTATATCTACACTTCATAAAGATCCAAATGTATGTCCCTTTATCTAAAAACAATTTTATTAAGTAATAGCTACATTTTTTGAATGATCAGAAATGTTCGTTATAACAATTTAATTAAAGAGAAGAGTGTAATAGATGTAGAAAAAAATTATTTAGCATAAAAACTGGCAGTCTAATTATTATTTTTCATAATTACTGGTATTTTTCGAATATTCAGTTAAATGAACATATCCCTGGCTAAAAACACGGCTCTGTTCGAAATAAGGTATCCGATTCATTAAATAATTATAATCAGCGCTGGAAATATTAAAATAATAATGAACATCGTATTTTCGTGCAGATAGTATCACAACGTATGAGGAACTAATTAATGCGTTAATGACATTCTGTTATGAAAACAATAACGAATAAGCTAGATTTGTACAATTTCGTAACAGACATAATCCAGCTAATACACGTCATGATAGTTTGGTGTAACTCTCAGTGACAATTATTTGATAATGTGGGATCATTTAATTGCCGATCATAAATTGTGATTAATTGTTATCTATTTATCTTTGACTATCAACTGACAGAATAGCAAAAGAATTTATTGCAGAAAAATAAGCGAGAAGGAAATGTACAAACGGAAAATTTATTGAAAATTGTTTTAACCTTGGAAATAAATACAAATGGTTGCACTTATTCAGAAACATGATAATGTAATTATGAGTATGTATGTATATATGTATACATGAGTAATGCTTATTTGCGGATAGTTTCTAAGGTCATTTGCGATGTGTGAAGCATAGGGACTACAAATAGGTTTGTAATCCACTCATTCAGCTTAGTTACAGTAATTGTTACTATAAATATTTATGAAAATGTAAAACCACCAGAGTTCGTGTCCATGTAGATCTTATCCTCTTTTCTTTTTTTTTACTTCTAATAGAACAGTCCATATTATTAAAAATTATTTCATTGATTTAATAATACGATACTAAAAACATACTAGTATATATCCGATCAAATATCAGAATATCCTCTTTTAAACATTATTTACATATTTATATTTATTTACTTTACATAAACAATAATATTTTAACTGTACATATGTTATACAAATTTAAATACAAGAGAACAAATAACTGTTTTACTTATTTTCTTGCAACTTGGAACTAGTTTCTGTTTATTTGTAAATTTTATTTAATCAGTCGGCTATTGCAATTCTTTTCAAAAGTGTATCATATAGCATTAAATTGTAACGAAGTGATTATTTTACTTTTTAATTTTGTAACATATGTATATCGATTTACTTAACCAATTTATTGTTTTTTAAGAATATAGTTCTTCATGACGAACATACTTGTGAAAACCAGCTAACTGGTTTATTTTCATACGATGCTACTATCTCTTTTGCAACTGTATTTTTCAGTATTAACATTGAATACTATTTGCACTTTGCATAAAAATTGAATTTAAAAGAATCTCTTTTGTGTGATTTCTCATTTCTGAACTATAAATAATTTCATATCTCATTGCCTTTACAATGCAAAGGATAGAACAAAGACTGAAGATCATAGTGAGAGTAAAGCAAATCTCTGTAGAAGAAATCAATTTATGTAATTCCGATTTTCCTGGAGGAATCGATTACTTATAGAAATATCTAAAACCTGCCACTAACAAAGCCTCTCGTTTAAGATAGTATGATCTGTTACGATTCCTCATTTTTTTCTTTCCCGTTCCAAGTTTTGACCAGAAAGCGATTACAATGGCTTGCGAAAGTCTTCGAACGCTTTATCAATCTAAACCGTTCAAAATACTGCAGTGTAAATAGCGAAGCAGAAGACTGAAGATTAAATTCAGCAAATTAGAAAATATTATACTAGTTTCACAACATTTTTAGTAATAGTATACATTGCCGATAGTTTACAAAAGCATTTTAAATAATATTTGTTGGCTGATAAAGTTTGACGATAAAACATCGTTCACAGTAAGTTTCGTGTTGCTATTCTACGTAGTAACATGAGTCCTTGCAGGAAATTAGTATTAACTGTGTTAGTGTGGAATAAACAAAAAAATGTAATGGGAGAAGTATCTACTTTTTATAGCATTCTCATGACTTTATACTACATATATTTTTATTATGCGAATGTCACTAAGATCGGATTATTTGTACTTTCAATACATTCATATTATAAATCGTATCAAAATTATGGTAGAATCACATGTCTTAGAATTTCTACAAGTTAAACAATGTGACTTTCGTACCAGGTGTGAACTGAACATTGAAAGGGTTACAATTTCCTTTAAAAAAAAGTCTTGAAACCTACATTAATATAAAAAGAAACACTATTACGATACAATCTCGATTATCTGAACGAATTTTGAGAACGTGAACATCTTGGTAACAGAACATTTATATTTACAATGCTAGGTTAAATCCTTATTAATTTAAAATAAAAATTGTAACATATTGACTCGGATAGTAAAATATTTATTTAGATGATGTAACACTCACAGTGACTGATTAAATCCTTACGGATCCTTATAATAAATACTATTATTTACGTAGAAAATGTTTTCGAATAATAATAAATTTAGATACGAGAAGTTCGAATAATCAAGGTTCTACAATATTTGTAAAAGAAAAAAGAATACCAGAAAATTACCTCCCAAACTTTCATTTGTAATCGCCAATACATTTATGATTATTATTATTATATGTATTTATTAATTACAGGTGATATAACTTGTCATATCAACTGTATAAATGGACTAATACAAAAAAATTGAAAGGAACAAAAGGAAAATACATAAAAAATACATTGAACAAATCGTTTACTCAAATTCTATTTGGAAATCTTTCGAGGCAACAAGTTTTTTGACAGTGTTGCAAAAATATTGATGAATAAAGGTGTAATATAAGCCAACATAAACAAGATGCGGAGATCTGACCTAGATATAAAAAATATCTTGTTTATGTTACGCGATAAACGGTCTAAGAAATATATAACATGGCATTAAAAATTTTAAAAATTAATCACTTTTATAACAGAACCATTGGTTTGAAAGATTACACAAGGATCTGGCACAGATCTCTGCAGTATCATCCGTATTGCGGCGAATGAAGACTATATCTTCCAGAATAATCTTAATAAATATCGGAACAAACACTTTTTAATGACCGTAATTGACATCGGAAACCAAAATATAAAAGGATTCTTCATGCCACCATGTTGCTTAAATGACAATAGTAAAAATGTAGAATTTATAGATGAAAATGGAACATTCCCTGACAACGCAGCAACATTATTCGAACTACATAATTCGGAGAACACGAACGTTCAGCTAACATGTACCGCACTCCAAATTAATTCTTTCGTAGATCATATTAATCCTTTTGTATTTCATTACTTGTAGCAAGTATATGAATTATAATTAGTTATACATTTTACAAGTAATGATTATTTATATGTAATAGAATTTTTACTATTTTATGAACAAGTATATCAATTCCATTTTTGGACCGTGAAACGAGTAATTTTATTTGCAAAGAATTAATTTCGAGTGCAAAATGATTAATATGATCTACAAAAGGATTAATTTTTAGTGCAGAAAGGTGAATATAATCAACAAATGACTAATTTTAAATGCTGAAATGTCTAATTTTAAATGTTGAAATGACTAATTTTAAAAATTTGTAGTACAGTTAGACAAAATGCGAAATTAAACAATAATTAATTTTTAGTACAAATAGTGTTGCAGATAAACCACTTTAGATTGAATTATTTACACGCGAAATGTGTTCGATTAGCAGCGAGTTTAGACATTCGGACAATCGAGATTGTCTTGATAATCATTCGCACTGCGAAAAATTGTTACATAAAATTAAACTTCCCACCGCATTCTTACGTACAATAAGGTAACGATCCGAATTATATGTATATCGGTCATATAAAAGGAAGGATATTATATAATGTCCCACACCCTAAACAATCCACTTCAAAGCCCAGACGTTGATCCTATTGTGCAGCTATTGCGCGAATAGGTGGATGATAAAATAATTATGGGATCAGCAGCCAAGTACCCAATATAACAGAAAATTATGGAAATACGAAATGCCATTAACGAATATGCTACACGGAATTAGTATTCATCAGCGAACGCAAACAAACTGGGAGCAACGTTTAGCAATGATAAGTAGTCATGTTGTGTGATCGGTACAAAATACCGTGCATACCGTCGAATTGTTTTGTAATTTTAGCGACGCGACCTTGAGATTTCGTTCTAGTAACAGATGCGATAGCCGTTTAAAACTCATCCGTACTTGGACTTTTGTCGGCGAGTGTATATCCGTCTTTTCTTAAACCACACAGATCAACACTATTAAAACTCATCGTTTCATCGCTTGGACATAAACGGTCCCGTAAGTATCACATGTCAAGCGATATAGTAAAACCAGCCACCGTCGGCGAAGGATTAAACAAAGCTACCTTATGCGCCATAAGGCAGATGCGCATGAATAACGTTGCTCAGGAAATGCGACATGGTATTTTTTTCTCCATGATTCAATAACGCAGCATCGCGTTCGCTGAAACGACTTTGACGACTACGCGGCTTTAGATCAAATTATTTGGCAAACGTGCGACCGAAAATGCGTTGCATACACGAACAGAAGAATACCAATGGTTTTCGACATACAAATTTTCGAAGATTAATCAGTAGCCACGCCAGGAATTACGTGGTAACATTGTTTACATTTTTCTAGCATAGACAAACCAGTACAATGAATTTTAAAGGACCTGTAAGGACCTTATACCGTTACGATATAATAATTATATGTAGTCATTATGCAAATGCAAATAAGAACTTTTATTTGAATATCGCTCATGAATTAAAGCGCTCGTAAGGATATCAGTTAGGAAGAATCACGTCCTATCAGCGCTGAAATATCTTCCAAGAATAACCGGAAATGATTATCGGTGTACTGAAATAAATAGAACGACATTTCCGTGTGCTCCTACGACTTACACAATTATTACGTAAATTTCGCAGAAGAATAAGTATAAGTCTAATTAATAACGTATGCGAATTTCAAAAGCTGAAACACGCCGCCTTCGAATTATATTGCGGTTTTCCGATTTTATCAAACGATATCGAAGGATAAAACTATCGTTTGTACATGTCATTGGTACTTTGTTCAATGGAACAGTTGCCAGAGTATAGCAGATGATAAATATAATAAAAACGATATGGTGTGTCAACTTACCGAATGTTGTTCCGAAGGAAATTGTTCAATAGATGGTAGGTCGTGGCACCATGCTGTTCATGCAGCATGGCGAGATGTGTCAAAGATGCACTTTAACGAGTCTTATTTCTTGATGTCCAAACACGCGCGACACTCAACTAACATTTGCGTGTTTATACAGAAAAAAATACGGGACAATTTGGCGAGATTTGACGGACACGCACGTTCATACATCGACTACATCCACTCACCTGACACGCACATGCACACACCCTCGCTACGAAAAACGCACACGCATCACACATACAATCGCAAGACGGATGTAGTGTTAAATGTAAAATTTTTATTTCAACGGGACGAGCACCGAATTTATCGTTTGACGTGGCCCGCGTTTAATTGAACGATTTATAAAAACAATGTAACCTATGCCTCTACATCGGAACGTTACTGCGGCCGAGAGAATATAGTGGTTCAATCGTGTGAGAAAAATGATTTTTCGAAAAGCCCGGTTTCCTGACACAAATTGATCGATTTCAATAGAAAAACGAAAGCACGAATGAAACGTAGTTTCACCTTACTAACCTATGCGTAGTATGTCGACCGGTTGTCACGATTACTCAACGAGTTCAAAACATTTCCACGACACTGACTTGTGCAGATATCACGACGGCTGCCATATTGGATTCTCATTCCGCAAACCACCGACGAGATATTTATAAAAGGGAGACAATCTTACGAGATTTCACGAAAAATACATACGACGCTGGCGGCCTCTCTTGAGAGGGCAGGATATTCTGTACGCGTGAAACGCGTACGCCAAAATCGATTTTAGCATGCATTACTTTTCTCGCAATTACAATTAATCGTTCTCAATACATACGTACAAAATATGAATTTTATTACGAGTTATAAGTTACCTAATTCAATGATCACATAATTTACAATTACAATTCATATATTTTCATTTATACACAAACAAAGTGTAGTTATAAAACATTGTCGTTCTAATTAGTTGCAAAAACCATAAACATTATTGGTAATGATGTACAGTAAATTATACTGAATTGAGTTATAATTCTTAAATTGTATGGGATTCAGCGTAGTTTATTGGACATCATTACCGTTTTTGTACTTAATTGCAATAATTATAATTATATTTATATTTTGCTTTTGTATAAATACAAATACATTAATTGTAATGCTTGAGAAACCAGGTATGTTAAAATCTTTGGTATTCTTAATAAATAAAAAAAGGTTTTAATCTTTTTGTTAGTTTTACGTAATCGATCTATGCAAGCATTTTTATTCAAATATTTATCAATGTGTTTCAGAAATAGGAATATCATGTTCACAAAATTTTAATTAGATTAATTAAATGATTCCTTTGTTACCGATTAATTATTGCGTCGATTGATAATATAACTTTCTAGTTAGCATCTAGACAGGAACTGTAGGAAGATGCAGCTCTATCTTGTCATATAATCTATGCTTAAATAGGAATCTCGAGGTTTCTCACGTTTCGAGCTTAAATTTTGAAGATGGCAGGTGCAACCACCGGCGAAGAAAGTATGGACATAGAAAGATTACCATCGTCTAGCAGCAATAATCCAATAACTACAGAACACGATGAAAAGTCTGCGAATTTACCATGGTATGTCATTACAAATAATAATATTGTTTATATTTTGTTGAGGTTCAAATAATTGAGGTTAAGTTTTTATTATCGAAGAAATCTACATTAAATAAGTATTACATGTAAATTTAAACTCTTTGTAGGATTGAGAAGTATCGTCCACATGTATTTTCAGACATTGTCGGGAATGAAGATACAGTGTCGAGATTATCTGTTTTCGCTCAACATGGAAATTGTCCAAACATTATTATATCAGGACCACCAGGCGTTGGAAAAACTACTACGATACTGTGCTTAGCACGTATTTTGTTAGGACCAAATTTTAGAGAATCAGTTTTGGAGTTGAATGCTTCGAATGATAGAGGGATAGATGTTGTCAGAAACAAGATCAAAATATTTGCTCAAAAGAAGGTACCTATTTTTAATTTAGTTTATGTGAAATCTGTGATCATATATACAATTCTTTAGTAAATACTTCATGTTTGCTTAATACTAGGTGAACCTTCCAAAAGGAAAACATAAGATAATAATCTTAGATGAAGCTGATAGTATGACTGACGGTGCACAGCAAGCATTGCGAAGAACAATGGAAATATATAGCAATACGACCAGATTTGCATTAGCTTGTAATAACAGTGAAAAAATTATTGAACCTATACAATCACGTTGTGCCATGTTGAGGTATGGGAAGTTGTCGGATGCACAAATATTGACAAAGATGATTGAAGTTTGTGCTAAAGAAAATGTAAGAAAATAATTATTTGTTTTCTAAAAGAAAACATTGAATAATGTTAACAACAAACTAAGTTAAATGTTTATGTACAGATTTCACATACAGAGGATGGCTTAGAAGCAATAGTGTTCACTGCTCAGGGTGACATGAGACAGGCCTTAAATAATTTGCAATCAACTTACAATGGTTTTGGTCATGTAAATAGCGATAATGTGTTTAAAGTATGCGATGAACCGCATCCATTACTTGTTAAAGAAATGCTTGAAAATTGTGTAGAAGGGAATATTTCAAAATGTTACTCAGTAAGATATTCTATTGATTATATTTAATAATATGTATTCAATTGTTTTTTATATTATGTATTTATATTATCTACAGCTAATGGAATATTTATGGAGAATGGGATATTCTGCTGAAGATTTAATTAATAACATATTCAGAGTTTGCAAAAACCTTTCAATTGAAGAAACACTGAAATTACAGTTTGTAAGGGTAAGTAGAAGTAACGTTTCTATGTATGTCCTTTAAGGCGCGACCACAGACAACTTTAACTGATGTTAAAAAATATAAGGTATAATTTACTATGACAATATAAGACAAAGATCATAAACAAAAATTTCAATGTTAATTTTGTTTCCAAATAATAAGAAGTCTCTCTGATTTATCGATAGAGTCAACCAAATTTTGAACACAACACTTTGTCTCTTCAATTGATTTTCGAAATATTTCATAAAATAGATTTCCCCACCGTCTTTGAAAACTATTCTTCACATTTCAAACATGAGAAAGATCAATTTTAACATAATTGGAGCCGGTTATTGAGGTGTCAGTAATGGCTGCGCCTTTGGTATTTTTTCGGATATAATTAATGAATACAACATATTTCCTAAATGCGTGTTAAGTTTTATTGTGAGATTTCAATTAGGTGATATTATTAAGATTTGGTTTTTATGAGAAGTCGTATACTTTTGCCAAAACAAATCTTAGTAAAACTATGCTGGTATAACAAACGAAGAAACTAAACATTTAAGTAGCTTTTTATAATACAAAAGAAACAGTACTTTGAAAAAGTTATAGATCATATCTTTTTGATTACAGGAAATTGGGATAACACATTTGGATATAGTAGATGGAATCAACAGTTTGTTACAGATGAACAGTCTTTTAGCTCGTCTTTGTAAAAAAGCGAGAATGTGTTGAAAACACTTTGTAATTATTATATTTTTCAAAATAAAATTATTTATATATTTGTATTACGTAATTCCTTATTTCAAAATATTCATTCAGACAAAGGTGAGCTTGCATTGCAAAGTATATTTTACACATATTTTGTTTTGTCAACCCATCCTTTGGGTAATAATCGCGAAACTTAATTCCAGTTTGTTTGTATGCTCCATGTTCTAATTAAGTGAAAAACGCTGCAAAATTGACGAAATTCATGCTACTGCAAAGAAAAGGCACGTTTTTACCAAGAATTTTCATTACTTCTCTATATAAGAATTATTATAAATTCTAAACTGTTGAATTTACTACTCCATTACATCGTTACTACAATTACTACACACATTATCCTGTTCGTAGAGCATAATAGCTCAGTATATTACGCTTAAGTGTGCTTTAATTTCTAATTTCGTAACATCTTGCAGTAAGTACATAAAGAATAGTTTCTCTAATATCTTGAAAAAGCGTTTAATTGTTTGCACACGTTACTAATGGAGTGAAGAGTCAGAAGAAAAACAAAAACTTACAGAAGATATGTGCATTTCAAATTTTAAATTATCCTTCATATATAATTCTTTAGAAATTTTTTATTAAATACGAGATATGATATCCTATCTTCCTGTAAATGACGATTTCGGTGAAATAAAGATATAAAATGTGAAAGATAAATAAGTTGATGCGCATATAATTTCTCCATTATTTTTAAAAACTGAGCATATTCTCGGCCTATTGCACTCGAGCTTATTGTCAACCAAATATAATATAATTTATTTCAAATATTAGAATTTGTTATTTTTGTCTTTGCTTGTGAGTAATGCTTAGAGTACAATGGCTTAAAAAATATTCAGTCAGTATTTACAATCCATTATTTACCCTTCTTTTTTCATAGGTTTTAAAACTATCATTAAAATCTATTTAAAAAATGGACTATTTAGAAATATTCCAATCGTAGAAGCTTCTTACTTGCCAATCAATTCTAATTTTAATCAAATAAAGTTTACATCGGTCAATTATTTATTAGGCTTACAATCTTTCTCAGTGCCGAATTTTACGGCTAACATAAAGATTAAAATAATATACATAGAGTGTAGTAAATAATGTAATGCGAGTTCTATATTATATCGAATGACGAAGATGAGATAATCAACTTAGAAATAACAATCCCAAATTTATAAATAAGTTATTTGCCATTTAAATCGATTGTTTATTTACAATATTTTTACCAAAAATATTTAACCCTTTTAGTGCCGGGCGAAAAAGAGGTGCCTATGCGAGAATAACCGGCTAAATTTCACAGTTTTACTAGGGTTTGAGAAAATGCTCATTAAAGCCAAACGAGAAACAATATTTACATGATTCAAAAAGCAGTGTACTAAGGGTGAAATAGAGAATAAAACAGTGACACTAGTTTTTCTCTACTCATTAAAAATTATATAAATAACAAAGATATAAATGTTCATAAAAATAGTAAAAGTTGAGTTCTCTCTTACAAAACGTATTTGCATATACAAAAAGACATCTTTTCATCATAATTTTATATGGACCAATTATTATGAAGTATATACTTTGCATTTCCATTGTATTTTGTAACAAGATAAACAATATTACATAACAAAAATAAAAGATAACTCGAAGGTATAAAACGCCTGCATGGGGCTCTGATAAGAATAATACCAGAGGTAACAGACTGCTGGAACTGGCAAATCAGATTTCAATTATCCCTGTGAAAAGGGAGGGGCAATACACATTCTTTAGAAATGGCAAAACATCTTTAATAAATATCAAACTATGTGGAAAAAACGTCTACAAAAGACTAAAAAGTAGCAAGATACTAGATATATATGTATATAGCCTCGGATCACATGTACATTCTCCATACATTGAAAATGAAGAGTGTTTTCACAATGGAAACTAAATGCAGAAAAGTTAGAAAGAATATTAGTTATCCGTTCCAATTGTCGTGTACGAACATGCGGATTTTCAGCAACTTTTTCCATAATAAATCTCGTATTTAATTCATTTGTAACATTATAGGTTCCCATTCGTTTCTTCGTATTGACATTACCACTTTCAAAAAAATGTTTGACTATCTTTCCATATGTACTACGCGCTGGACGGTTGCGTTCAGGAAATTTCTCTCGGTACAATCGAACAGCTTGCCTTAAATGCCGATCACTTTTCCCATAAATCAGAATCATATCAATTTTCTCTTGCTTTGAATAACTCATCGTGAAAAATAATATTGTAGAAATTAATATTAATAAATCCCACGAGATTGCGTGGTAATACAAAACAACACGAACGACTTCAACGATGGCGACAACAACGGTAATAACTACGGCAATGCACGAGTCCGCAGGGTGACGGTTTTCCTTCGACTGAGACGATCTTTTCCGTCCGTTCTTCCATCGTTACTAGCCTTTTTCCACATTATCCTCTCCATTTTCCACATTATTCTCTCTCTCTTGCATTCATTCTCTTTCACTCTGTCTCACTTGCTATCTCATTCTTACTCATTCTCTCTATTTCTTTATTTATTTCCCTTTCAGCCACTCACGCACTATCTTTCGGCCGCGAAGGACTCCGAGGGTCCTAAGCAATAAACTCAGATCACTCGAAGCTACCAAAACACTCTGACAACATCTGTTCCATTTCTAGCATTTTACGACACTCGCCCGCACCATTCAGCTCGTCAAACTCGAAAAAACCTTACAAAAGTCATTTGCAGTGTGACAGTAAACATGTTTATTTACATTTACAGATTCCCTGACGACATCTTCATCGATAAGATCTCGATAGACAAAAATTTGTCGTTTCTATTTAATTTTTTATTTCCAAGGTCATTTCAAGGTCATATAATGTACATATCTGAATGTATTTTTACATAAGTTACACAATGCAATAAAAAAGATTATACAATTATAAGCAAAAAAAACATCGACGACCTTGAAAACTTCGAAAAAAATTACCTTAGGAAAGATTTCTTTTGCAGTATGATAGCTTTTCCCAAACTATTGAAATAGCAAAAAAAGTTTTGTATGTACCTCCGTAATTAGAGGAGATATTTAGGTGGCCGTACTTAGGTGGACCAGCCTGTATAGTGTAGAGAACATATTAATTATAAATTTTTATTAAAAACTATTAGATTGTTGTGTGATCACGCGACCATAGGTATAAATAAGCGCCTCTGGTTATGCAAATTATAAACTTAGTTGATGCCGACAGGAGGGAAATTCGAATGTAGATACAGATTTATATCGTATATTTATATAGAGACACTGTATCGCCTGAGTAGAATAACTGAGAATATGTAAGGAGATAATGAGAGAGTTCCCAAGAAATTTATCGTCGAGCCTTTTCTTTATTTAGCGAGACTAATCGAGGAATATAGACAATGTCACGTCGCCTCTTGTAAGATCCTCTACAATGTCGCACGAACTAGACGAGTCACAATAACAAATCCGGATCTCTAAAGTGCAGGACGTTGTAAATCGTTAAATAGGGACTTCTTGGAACTCTCTCTGACCTCTCTCTTTCTCTCACTCTGTCCTCGAGTCGAAATCTTCGCGCGCGGCATACCCCCACTCCACTCGTTTCGGCGGGCCTTTTATCCCTGCGCGCTCGACTCTCGCGCACTCTCATCCGCACGCGTACCGTCGAACCACCAATCTGCAACCGGAAGACGGATCATCCGACGAATCAGCATCCAGCTAGAGGATCCCAATTTTCCTATTGGACAAGGAAGGAAAAGGAAGAAGGAACGCAAGAACAAAACTCGATTCCTCGGGAAAATACGCAGACTTTATTTTTGGGAGGCTTGGAGATAACATCTTAATCCAGGAAATAAAGTTTTAAAGACGATTTCTGTGTAACTAGTTAATTTTTACAAGTCCTACACAAGCAGAACACTTTTGCGTTCCACGAGCATCTGAACCAGCCAAACTTCCCTAAATCCCACCTAAAGCTACGCAACAAGATCATAACATCATAAGAAATTTTCTTTGTTCTGATTGGCTAAGGATTCACTGTTGAGACGGGATCCACTACGGATTGGACGCGCAGTAAAATGATGGGGATATGCTCGTCAGTTTAATTGGCAATCGATTGGAATCGTCTAATCTTATTTGTAAGGTCTTCTCATTTCGAACAGATTCCAAGCAGAAACCTTGACACAATTGGTCACACGAAAGACATCAATAGATGCACTGATCTTAAGTGGAAATTCCACGAATGGACAGGATGCTGAAAGCTCTGATATTATCTATGTTGCGTAGACTATATACGCTACATATTCTGTGACCTACCCTGGTGAAGGGAATACAGCAGTATGTAGTGAATGTCACTTGGTTTCAGTGAATTTGATGATTTGAGGTTGAATTCAGAATACATGCAAATACGATAAATTATACAGGCTTTTCAGTATTCTTGTAACGTTCATATTAAAAGTTATCAAAATGATGATGGATTACTTTGTCACGAACAATTCTTTAGCACCAGCACCTATGGGAATCCAGAGTACCGCTGGTGCTGTACCTGTAAAAAATGATAAAGGTCAGGTCCAAATGTCTGATTAAAATTTTTAAATTATATTTGTAGTATTTCTCGCATAATAGCGATTAAGAAACAATTTATCAGAATCGTTTTTGATCGTATATAAGATTATTTTATGAGAACACATCTATAAAAATTCGTTGTAAAATTGTTATTTTATTATAGGAGAGCTATCTATGAAGAAAGTAAAGGTGCATCGTTACGTTTCTGGAAAACGTCCTGATTATGCGCCAGCTGCTAGTTCCGAAGAAGAATCGGAAGATGAGGATTTTTTAGAAAGACGAGCGCATAAACATTATGAGGAAAGTGAAATATCTATGGATACTCCT
>NC_135778.1:17340397-17419057 GCF_028453695.1 Augochlora pura | reverse complement strand
CGATATAAAAAGGACACTAAAGTAATAACCGTATGAATTGACAAAACACGAATTTGAAAAGAAATAAAGTAATAACTGCAAGGCAAAGTTCCGTTGTAGGACGGAACAATGTATGAATGTTTCCTTTGATCTTAGTATGAATGCGTTATGTTTGAATGTTACCTTTGATCTGTCTTTCGTTCGTCGTGTTCTGTCTGTTGTCACCTCGGTTTTCCATTGATTGGTAGAGGGTAGTTTTTGGTGGAGGAAATGAAGCGTTTTTGATGGGAGGTGGGTGTGTCGCAATAAACTTGGAATAAGGAGTGGAAAATTTGTTAGAAAGTTCTGGTTTGTGTCGTCTTCTTTGTTACAGTAAAATTGATGAATGGTTGTCCGTGTAACGGTACTGTAGGTCTGTTGCACGTGTTGTCCGTTCGTCGAGTCGAGCTTCGTTAAGTACGGTAGTCGTAAAGTGATTTCGTTAGTCGTCGTTCGTCGAATCTTTTACCTATTGTCGGTCTATTCGCATGTTCATGACTTAATGACTAAAGGGATGGCTAGGCATTTTCGACCTTCGGTGTTGCCGTCGCAACATTACCTAAAGTGAAATGACGTTATCATAATGTTAAATGAAGTTAAATAATGTTAAATAACGTCAAAATTTATTAAATAAAGATAAATGACGTTATCATAAAGTCAAATGACGTTAAATAATGTTAAATAACGTCAAAAAATATTAAATAACGTTAACTGAAGTTATCATAATGTAAATCAAATAACGATAAATAATGTTAAATAACGTCAAAAATATTAAATAACGTTAAATAATTAAATTATTATTAAATAAGATAGATAGATAGGTAGATAGAGATAGAGATAGAGATAGAGAGAGGGAGGGAGAGGGACGGAAAGTAGAAGTTAAAACGGCAATTTGCCGAATTAAGCCGATGCACCGCGACGGTACACGAAACAACTCTTCGTGCTTACCACCCCATATGGTGCAACAACATTAGTGGTGTAAACCTCCTGCGAGGCACGTCGGGTCCTAGTGCTCTTGCTTACGGTAAAATAAAGAGGTTACCAGAGGCAGTCTTCTGGAAGCAGCCTAGTCCAGTTTTCGGTAAGGATAAGGAAACGTTTGTGGATCCATTCGCGTTCCTTCTACCGAAAGCAACTCGTGCCGCGTATTATCCGGCACAATTAGCGAAATAAAGCCTACAACCTACGCTCGGCCTGCACTACGCACGTTCTGCCCGTTCTGTAATTTTACAGTGCACGTGTAGAACGATTGGTCGCTTGAACAATCGTTCCCTGACTTGCTAGACAGTTGACTGTGATTTGGGCAATTGTCTCGCACTTCTGATCGAAGCACACGGTGTCCGGAGTGAATCGACGAATAGATGTGGTCCCTCCGTGACGGCTCCCTCAGTTGGGTAAACAGCTGAGTGACACCTTTTCTTTCTACAGTTCGCGAAACGCGGCTGACCAGCAGAGACGGAAAACGAAATAGCTGATTTACAGCTTTACTAATTTTCCGGTGGCCCCGACCGCCCTAAGAAGCGACCAAGGCGCGCAAAATCAGCGAACAAGACTCCTGTATTTAATAAACAGATCGCTGGGATCGCTTAAAAGAATACGTAGAGATTTAATTCATGAACCTGATCACTCCCATATCCCTCAGTTCCGAATAAACATTAGAGCCACGGTTGGCCGAGCTTCTAACAGCATTTAATAACTATATACGTACAATATGATGCATATGATTTTCTGGATTTCTTAATAAATGAAACCATATTAGATATCACATCAAGTTCCTTTGCATGTACACAATGTGAAATAGTTGTTTTATTTTGTTAGTTCAGGCCTAGTAACTAAATTACTGCTAATTAAAGGCTATGTAGATAAAATGCACTCTTCTGTAAACACAGCACCATCATAAGTGACATTATTCTTTTCAGGCTCTCTATGTCCATCAACATCACTAGTATTCATCTCATCTGTACTTCCAAGGGATTTAAATGTTGTTGCATTTAATATTGTTTCCCCCTTTATTTCATCATTTATATCAAAACTTTGAAAATCAAAGTAAAACATAAGAGGACAAAGTATTTGTGAAATATCATTTATTGTTGCAGTACTATAATCAACATCATTATCTTATATTTGTTTACACTCTATTGTATCCGTTAAGATATTATATGGGTGAAAATTAATCCTAAACCCTGCATAATTGGGTAATGTATCTAGGGAAAATATATATGTAGTTTGCAAATTTTATTCCATACTTGTTAGAATGTATTTTTCAGTTCCAGCACTTGTTCTTAGACTTTCCACTGTAACAGGAATTTGTTGTTTCATTCTTTTCTTTGATTTCTTTTTCATTTGGATCTAATTAATTTGATCTTCTTCTTCAGTGTCCAGTGGTTCTGTACATACAGCGGTCCAAAGTACATAAAATTAAGCGCTTATATGTAAAGAGTCACTGGTTGCCTGTAAATTGGTCATGTTTGCATCTTGTTTTTTGATCTTATACATTATAAAATTAATCATTTCCAAGCTGGATGCATTTCTTGGGATTAATTTTGTTTTCTGTACCAAGTTTTATACATCAAGATATACATGCTTTCACTTAAATACTTGGTTTAAAACCCAATGTGCTAAGACCTGAAGAGTACCTTTTGTTATTAGAATCTGCAGCAGATAATGGTATTGATATACTACTGAATTCACTACAAGAAACCATTCACTCTACTTCATCATCATTTTCTACTGTATAAGATGGAACATAATTCATATCTGTTTCAATGGTGATGAAGATGGAGTCGAATGTGCAACAACATTTATTAATTTGTTTGTAATACCTTTATGTCCTTCCATCTTGTTTAATTCAAATATTACAATATTTTGTTATTATTACTGGAAAAAACACACAAAGTATTGCTTTGAAGGACAGTGACAATATTGGATAGTTAAAATTAATAGATTCTTTTGAGTTAGATACATCACAGTGATCATCAGAATTTAGTTTAGCATTGAATACAAACTTATTTATATAAATATGTGAACCATAATCTATAATAAAAAATTATTTCATAAGTAGCTATCTCAAAATTAATCATGTAAGCTATAAGTCGTGTATGCATTTAGTGAGTTGCAACAGTATACATAAAAAAGCAATTAACATTTTCGTTAAAAATATCATGAATGTTCAGTATGTATTTGTATAAATTTGAATAGTTTTATGATACATTAAGAGCATTACTTACAACACACTTAAAGCTGAATGTTCACAATAATTTTCCCAATTTTGTGTAACACTATGATTAATTTTATTTAGTAATGTTAGTTACTAGTTACCAGTTAGTTATTTATAGTTTATAAAATTTTTATAATTTATCTTCGATATTTGCAGCCATGCTTCGCCATAGCAAGCATTTTGGCTTCCTCATTTTAATTATCTTTATCTCCACCATATTAATGCGCATCCAGTCCCGCGCACTTGCTTTAGAAAGAAAGGGAAGATGATTAAGACAGACAGAACAAGCACAGTGGGCTTTATGTCGAGTATCCACACGGACAAGACCGAGGCCTTTTCACTTTATTCTGCTTGGCGCTCATTCACAGATCGGTTTGTTCTTGATACGCACAGTTACTCAAGTGTTACAAAGTTATATTGTCTTAAGCATTCCATGAATAATTATAAGAGGTTATTTTTGTATAATTAGACATTCGTTAGATCAATCCAGCAACCGCTTAATTTTTAACATTTTACATTTCCAAGGAACATATTTATTTTAATGTATTTATTTGAAAGTTGAAAGCTCCTTCCCAAATAGAATTTCATGACGCGTGCCTTCAGATGGCGCAGCAATTGAATGAATTGTAGCGGTAGGCTCGACGCACCATCTAGAATAACTAGGTTAAGATAAATGTAACTAGGTTAGAGTAAAATATAACTAGTCATTAGTATAGTTAGTTTTAAGCCCTTAAGTTAAGTTAGTTGTATTCTACGCCTAAGATAAAAGCACCGTCGACGTGGGTGTCCAAAAGGGAAAAAACATTCTCACTCTTCTTACATTCGCCTACGCATCCACACGCAATAAAGCCTGTTTCATACTCCGACCTTGTGTCCAGTTATTTCCGCGTGTGCGCACTGAACCACGGTCGAGAATAGTCCCACAGAATGCGTGAAAGTGTATGACCGCAAACACGGCAAAGTAAGCAAGCTAGGTTTTCTATCCATATGCACATACACATAGAATTTGATTGGCATATTTCTGTTTCTCTCTATCGTATCTCGTTTTCTTTCTAAAGTACTTGCGCGATGCTGGATGCGCAATAAAATGGTGGGGATATGCGAGCCAGCTTAGGGAGCACGAAAAGTGTGCAGGAGTAGATATATGTACATATAGATAATTAATATGATATGATAGGATAAGCGTTCCATTCAGATTGAAAAGAGTTTATCGTTATCGATTGTTTGCCAATGTGTAGTAAACGGAATATGTAAACAGATTTGTAACAATTTCTATAAATAACGGTCATTCATAAACGAAGGAAACCTCTCACATACCGATCAAATATTGTGGATGCGTATGCGCATACATACACGTATATAATTTAATGTATGTGTGTAGCACACGTACCGTTTGAACCGTAGTATCAAATCACGTTGCTGAATTGTAAACATGAAAATAAAGCAGATAATTAGAGAATAAATATTTAGAATGTAACAAACATTAATAGAGTCAAATGTAATATGTAATTTATCGTTCACTCAACTTTGTAGATCAATCCAAGTTTGCACGCATATATATTGTATATATGTATGTATGCACAATACTTCACAATTTGAAAGCATCGTTTCTTAAGTGCTATCCAGAACGTCTGTCAAGACGTTCATACATTCAAGGTCTGATCATGAGACGTAGTAATAGAAATTTCTTCGACATTGAATAAATTTTCGTTAACAAACGGGTATGCAGTTTTTTGTAGGATTTGACTTTTCGTTTGGGAGAATTAAAAAAATTTGTGCTGCCACCATACGACATCAACTCGCATTGGCGTATACAATTTTCTGCGTTGATATTCGAACGAAGAGGTCGTTGAAAAGTTCCTGCTCGAACGAATCCGTGCGAACATGGCAGACTGCCATTGGCAGATAGCAGTTTTGCGGTTTCGCACTGATCGCGACTGCAAAAGTTTTCACGTTCAGGAACAAAGGATATGAGCCGTAGTTCGTCTACCATAACGAATGTGTGTATGGTGCAGGGAAGAAAATCGGGACGTCCGAAATTTCTTCGAATTGATCTTTAACGGGTAAGCCAGACGGTTTTCATTTCAATTCAACACCCGTGCTCTTCGATTTGTAATTCGTGGTTTACACGGGTGTATATCTACGAGAATATGTAAACTGAAAATGCCAGACAAAACAATTTGTTTTCCATGCGTGGAACAAAGCCAGCAACTCTTGTTCGTCGTGTTGTCCTTATTCTGAATCGTTTATCGAAAGGAGCATAAAAAATAATATCTACTTTTACAATGATTCTGTGACAGTAGTAATGGTTGTGTGGTTCAAGTAGCGCGATTACCAGGCACCGTTCTCTTTCTCATAATTCGAACGATTTACCGAATTTTTCCGGAGGCCGTTATCAACGTCGGTAAATCGTCGATTTGACGTGTGATCTACTAAGACGTACACTTCATCCAATTTCCTAGTATGCGGTTTTGTCATATCATTTTCAAATAATAGAATAGAAGAACTATGTGTTAAAGAATTTACTAAAGACTGTCGTATCGTGAGCTTCGTGGAGTTTATTGGATATCAAATTTAATGAACATACACAGAGATTAGTGACTCTTTTCAGGCAAAATATTTCAACTTAGCTGTCTGAAAATGAGAAGACTGTCTCATTTATCCAACTTAATGATGATAATACTAATATTTTTGGTTAGCTACGGCTCGGTTGAAAAAAATAACGGACATGGATGGAACTAGAGCAGCTGAGGTTTTACCCTTGCTCCAAGAGCGCTTGGCTATATTGCCAGGTGGTCGAGATCGTAGAGGCGGACCAGTGCTTGTCTTTCCGACAACACCCAGACGTGAACGTGCAAAACCAGAGGATTATCGTCGTTTACTACAGTATCTCCTAACTGTTCCAAGCGATGAGGCCAGGGGATTACGTTTCACAGTTATCGTGGACATGCGTGGTGCTACTTGGGATTCTGTCAAACCAATTCTGAAGGTTCATGCATTTAATATTTGTAATTTACATGAATACTGAATTCCAGCAACTTGCCTTGAAGATTATAAGCAGAAGCTTAAGAAATCAGTACTCAAAATCTACTTTTGTCTGTTGAAGGTGTTACACGAACATTTTCATCGGTCGGTTCATGTTGCCTTTATCATAAAACCAGAAAACTTCTGGCAAAAACAGCGGACCACCTTGGCTAAACAAAAGAAATATAATTTCGAGGTAAGTAAGATTTTCATGAAGGATTCATAAATGCATACCAATAAGAAGGTTTAATGAAGTTTTCTATAATTTTAGATAAATACCATAAGTTTAGATGCTCTTGCAAAAGTGATAGATCCAACGCAATTAACCGCGGACTTGGATGGATCGTTGCAATACGATCATGCACAATGGATCGATACGAGGCTCGCGGTAGAAGATTTCACGTGGCAGGCGGCTGATCTTCTCGATCGGTTGGATGACTTACAGGAGGACTTAAGTCGTAATGATTTTGCGGACGATGTGGCTGGCGCTAAACTGGGAATTGATTTGCATAATGAGATGAAGAAGAAAATCCTAAAGGTTCCAGTGGAGGAGATCGAAGTGGTCGGACAACGGTTGTTGCAACGTTTCAATAACAGTAAATATTTTCTCATTCTCAACTCGTGTTATTGTAGTATCTTCATTATTATCTGTAATTTTTTGTAATTGAAGGCATGGCTACAACTAGCAGCGAAGGAGGCAGCATTGAGAGCGGTGCCATTGGTGGTACCGACCCCGATGGCCGAGCTTTGGAAGCGTTAGTAATACAGCATCTTGATTCCGTACACGCAGCGCAGCAGCATCTTCTACAGGTGTGGCACATCAAGAAGATGAAACTGGATCAATGCTTCCAGCTGAGACTTTTTGAGCAAGATTGCGAGAAAATGTTTGATTGGATTTGTCACAACAGAGAAAGATTTTTGGGGAATTACGTGGAGATCGGACGGTCTTATCAATTTGCCAAAACCTTCCAGGAGGAACACAAGCATTTCACCATGAGTTCCATGAATGTTTACGTGAACGTGAATAAGATTTTAACTATGGCCAGTCGTTTGCTAGAGACGCAACATTACGCTGCGGGACACGTTAGAGCCGTTGCCGGTCGACTGGATCGAGCTTGGAAAGAATTTGCTGCTGGTCTGGACGAGCGAACGGCAGTTCTCAGTTTGAGTGTTGTCTTTCACCATAAGGCTGAACAGTATGTCGACAGTGTCGGAGGATGGAGTCAAGCTTGCGATGCTGGCAATTTACCTAACGAAATACCAATTCTAGAATCTCATATACGTCAGCACCAGTCGCTTTACGAAGCAATGTGCCAAGCTTACACAGAGGTAATTCTTTTCTTCTGAACGACGTAATGACTGTAGTTGTTACCGCTTCGGATTCAGACATGAAAATGAACTTGACTCGCGGTTAAGATTTAATGTTATTTACTTATACTTAAGGGCGACTATGTACGTATTTACATTCAAAGAGACGATAATAATACTGAGAATGAAGTCGTACGCCTTTCATAGTAATGGAAAATGATATTTAACAGGTGTATGACGCGTATCAAGCACTTTTGAGCGGACTAGGTTCGATGCTGCAAGTTTGTCACAGCCTGAGTTCGATTCACGGTTCGAACTCGGATACGTTTCCCATCGATTATGTATGAGACAATTAGCAATTGTTACTTTTATAGCTTCTAACCGGTGGACGTGCGCTTTGGTATAAATAGGGTGGTCAGTAGATGGTGAGAGTTAACTCTTTCGAAAGAAAAACACGGGTCAAGCTCGCGTGCACGCCCATCGGTGGTATTACTCGAGATGGACGACTTTTTGTTGTTCTATCTTTGTTCATTTTCTTCTATCGCGTGAATCCGAATATTAATGACCAACGACGATATTGACGACATTACCGAAATGCTTAGCAAATGTTTAACACGGTTTTGGGTAATCCAATTGTTTAGGTACATAGTACCAGTAAGAAGCTTCTTTATCAACTGGATCATCTCGTGCAAGTCTGTAATCAACCACAGAGGATAGACCATACGGCCAGAAAACATGTACGTCCATTGGTGTGTGCATGAATTGTACATGTTTGCATTTTGCAGACCAGCTTTCCTCGTTCATCTTTCTTGTCTTTTGTATATTTTACGAACGAATCACGTGGACACGCTTCGATAAAACAAGAATAGATTGCATGTTTGTTCGGTTGCTTGAGCCGGTTGCTTGAACCGTGTATACACGGATTCATCGAAGCTGTCTGTCGGTACGCGGTAGTAGATTGTTCGCTTTACGCTTTAAGCAATCACGAATGAACGAATAAATTAAAAATAATTGATTCTATTTAGAGCCAAGATGGACACGGCATCGACGGACATTCCGGTATGAGCGGAAATCCAGCTGCGGATTATAGCGAGGGTGCGTCTCACGTCTTGGCGGTTATTCACCAAATATTGGGTCATCACAGAGCATTAGAAGCGCGTTGGCATGCTCGGAAAGTGAAGCTGCATCAGCGTCTCGCGTTAAGGTACACTAACGTGCCTCCTCTTCTATCGGGTTATTTGGTTGCAAGTACATAATGGATTTATTGGTTCCAGATTATTTCAAGAGGATGTGAAGCAAGTGCTAGATTGGTTAACGAATCACGGTGAGGTGTTTATTAGAAAGAATACAGGAGTAGGTCGCAATCTTCAGAAGGCCAGAGTGTATCAGAAGAGCCACGAGCATTTTGAAAACGTTGCACAGGTATGTGAACTCTTTGACTATTTTTCTTATTTCAGAAAAGCGTTCTAATCATTTTTATTTTTCTCGGTTATAGAATACATATACCAATGCCACTAAGTTACTCACTGCTGCACAAGAATTAGCGCATACGGGAGAATGTGCTGCCGATGAAATATACACGGTTGCACAAGAATTGGAAGCTCATGTTAGTAGTTTTGCAGCCAGAGTTGAGCAGCGTAGACGAAGATTGGATTTGGCGGTTGTGTTTTACACTCACGAGAAAGAGGTGTTGTATTTCTATCAGAATATTGTAACGAATTAAGGAAAAGAAATGTGATGATACATATATTTGTTTGTTCGAGTAGTTGAGCGGTTGGGTCGACGAATTGCGACAAGAGCTACAACAGGACGAGGTGGCAGAGAATCTGGAGACAGCAGAGAGATTGCTGGAACAGTGTGCGCAGCATAGAGCCTCTTGTTTGGAAGCTTGTACGTCTACCATTGTGCAAGGCGAGGCATTACTTCGAGAACTTCGAGAGTCTACCGATGCTCCTGACAGTACCGGCTCGGTAGGAAATTTTCTTTTTTTTTTTTGTTTTTGAGACAACAAGCACGGACAATAAAGTGCGATCATCTTATAGATTGCTGCAGTGGAAGCTGCGCTCGACAGGCTAGCTGGTTTGAGGCAAGAATTGGAAGATCTATGGGCTACTAGAAAACTGAGACTCGAGCTCTGTCTGCGACTACGTGTTTTTGAAAGGGATGCTTTGGAAGCAAGTGGTCAGCTAGAGATGTGGGCGCAAGAGCTGCAAGGCCCTCCTCGAGAGGGTTCACCGGAACAGTTGTTGCGTGTGCACAACGATGGCGTTGCTCACATGCAGAACACTGCCTTTCAGGTTCTGCAACAAGGCCAGGAACTCGCTCAAGTGAGGATCGAATAAAGAATTACTATCCCTATGAATTTAATATTCAAAATTTTAATTTTGTGCAGGTATTGGAACAGTCTGGGGTGTGCATAATGGCGGATGGTCAACACAGTGCCGCGTCTAGGGTTCAAGTATTGCTAGAGTTTTTGAACGAGAGAGAAATGGACGCAGAAGATCTGGCAGAAATGCGAAGGGTACGTTTGGAACAAGCTTCCCAGTTGGTGCAATTGCAAACAGATGCCACTCACGTAGCCAATTGGATTCGTAACGGAGAAGCGATGTTATTAGCGTCATTAAGAGTTCCGGAGAATCTGCAGGACGCTGAGCAGCTTCGTTTGGAACACGAACAGTTTCAAGTTGCTATAGAAAAGACGCATACCTCGGCTGTTCAAGTAAAGAGAAATCATTTTATTTTTTATTAGGATATACACAGGGATTACACAGATTGCTTCGTAGGTGAAACACAGAGCAGATGCCCTGGTCAGCGCGAATCACTACGACCCAAAGAGCATAAGAGAGGTCGCTGAGGACGTGACCAAAAGATGGCAACAATTAGTTACGTGTGCTGAAGAGAGACATAAATTAGTGACCGCTAGTATTAATTTTTACAAGACCGCGGAACAAGTACGTTCCGTATTAGATAGTCTCGAACGTGAATATAAGAGAGACGAAGATTGGTGTGCCTCTGGTGAGAAAGCCACGCAAGTGCCAACCCTTGTTGGCAAGCATCAGGAGCAAAAAGAAGCATTTTTGAAAGCGTGCACGTTGGTACGACGAACCGCAGAAACATTCCTCAAATATACGAACCGTAGCCTACAATTTTATAGCTATCAGTCGAACAGTGCTGGTTCCGAGAATAAAGTTAAAAGTTAGTTTCACATCAGTTCTTGTTACGTTTATATTTTAGTATAATTTCATGTAGGATCGTTTTGCTTAGGTATTTTGGAAGAATTACTCAGCAAGGAAAACCGAGTCCTGGAATACTGGACGCAACGTAAAAAACGACTGGATCAGTGTCATCAGTACGTTCTTTTTGAGCGTAGCGCTAAACAAGCTCTAGAATGGATTCGAGAAACAGGCGAGTTGTATTTAGCCACTCATACCAACGTTGGCAAAAATCGTATTGAAAACGAACAACTGTTACGCGAACATAACGAGTTTAAGGGAGCTGCTAAGGTAAGACGTTTGTGTTTTCTTATTGAACTCGGATTTGATTCTTGGTTATTCTCTTATTACACACAGGAAACGAGAGAACGGGTCAAACTGTTAATACAACTTGCTGATAATTTGGTCGAGAAGGGTCATGCTCATGCGGCAGCAATTAAGCAATCTGTTGCCGAAGTCGATCAACGGTACAAAGACTTTAGCACGCGAATGGATTGCTACAAGACGCAGATCGAAGACGATCTAGGTATTCAATCCGACGATGGTCAGAAAGATCTGTCCATTGATCGTAATTCTGATCCTTTGCTCGAGGAAAAAATCAAGGGGAAGGACCTGAAAGAACTGAATGAGGAAAAGAGGCGATCTGCACGACGAAAAGAGTATGTTTCTTCTAATTCTGTGATGATACCTATATAACATATTAGATCTTATAGTTTGTTTTGGCCTCGACAGATTTATAATGGCAGAGCTGCTCCAGACAGAACGTACCTACGTGAAAGATCTGGAAACCTGTATCCGCTGTTTTTTGGAGGAAACGCGATGCGCCAAGAGCAACGCTCCGATAGGACTGCAAGGTCGAGAATCGATCATTTTTAGCAATATGGAGGAGATTCATCAATTTCATAGCAATATATTTCTTCGTGAATTGGAAAAATATGAGACCATGCCGGAGGACGTTGGACATTGTTTCGTCACTTGGGTTGGTACCGCATTTCTAATGGTATCGATTGGAATTATTGTTTGAAACTTTATTGCTTACTTGGAATTATGCGTAGGCGCCTAAGTTTGACATGTACGTGACATACTGTAAAAATAAACCGGAGAGCAACCAGTTTCTGGTCGCTCACGGCGGCACATGGTTCGAGGAACTGCAAAGAAAGCACCGAGTCGAGCACCCGATTGCCGCGTACCTAATCAAACCCGTGCAAAGAATCACAAAGTATCAGCTGCTCCTCAAAGATCTCCAGGTACGTAGGTATCTGTTATTACGGCCGATAAATCGATAGCGTTTCCACCTGGCTTCGCTTTCTTGTGCTATTTTCTGGTGTATATTCATACACGTGCGCTTATACGCATCGTTGTACAAATACGTAACCACGATGTTTTTCCCTTATTTCTTCTATTCTGTTGAAATTTCCCATTTTCTTTTCATTTCTCCGACTATCAGGCTTGCTGCCAAGAAGGACAAGGCGAGATAAAAGACGGCTTGGAAGTGATGTTAAATGTGCCTAAGAAAGCAAACGATGCCTTACATTTGAGCATGCTGGAAGGATGCGACGTAAGAATAGACACTCTCGGCGATGTAGTGCTGCAAGATTCGTTCACCGTATGGGATCCGAAGCAATTGATCAGAAAAGGCAGGGATCGGCACATATTCCTCTTCGAATTATACCTGCTGTTCAGCAAAGAAGTCAAAGATTCCGCTGGAAAGGTCTGTACCGGAAAGTAATGAAAGGAAAAGTTCTAACAATGTGCGTGGGTAAGCAATAATTTTATCGTTTTAGGTGAAATATATATATAAGAGCCGCCTAATGACATCTGAACTGGGAGTAACCGAGCACATTGAAGGCGACGAGTGCAAATTCGCGGTTTGGACGGGTCGAGCGCCTACCAGCGATACACGCGTCGTTCTCCGTGCAAATTCGATGGATGCCAAGCAATTGTGGGTGAAGAGATTACGCGAGGTTATTCAAGAAACGTATTTCAGTTTAAGCATGCCCAAGAGTCCCGCTAAGAAGAGTTCAAGTCAGCGTTCAAGCAGAGACCTCGAGGAATGTGCTTCTTTAGATGACAGCGTCGAGAATCTGGATAGGAACTCCTTGGCATCCTTCGGATCCACCAACACCACGGACTCTGACAAGGTAAACCATCACTTTTTGACTTCATATATACTGAGTATTCGTGGTACAAGCAGAGAGATGACGACTACTACGTTCTAATTCGGTTTTCTACATAAAATTATTCTCTTACTTCTCTTACTTATTCTCTAACTATTCTCCCAGTTGTACCATGAATGCCACGTACTCTGCATGTCCATAGAATATCGATAGCTCCGACAAATCTGACAAAATGGACCAGGTTGGCAATAGAAACACAATTGATGTTTCTACTTGAAAATTTGTATTGTCTACATCATATAAATGATTGAGTTAGGGATTCTTAAACCTGGTTGTAAGGCAATTCATAATTAAAAAGAAACAGTATTAGTATCATGTATCCTCAATATCGTGTGGTATAATTGATACGACGACTGCAATAGCAATAAATCACTCAAGAATTCAATAGACCGTAGTACAGGTGTAGTACTATTGTATATCACCGTAATAAAACAATACTGTCGCGAACAGTTGAAAAAGTCGTTAAATACACGCGGGTTGAATAGGCTTTGTCTGTGCATCACAAACTATATATACTCGCACGCGCTCAACTCCTTAAATTCTGTTTTCCCAATAACAATGTCTGCTACATACAAATCTCTCTGATACTTAACTATCAGGTCGTTCATAGAAGGGTTAAACGTTATCTCTTTAAATTCGTTCATCTATCTTGTTAGATGAAACTCGATAATGGATAGTAGAAACAAATGGTACCGGTTGTACTGTTAGCCACTTTGGATAGATTATTCGGGTAATCTAGTAGTAATCATCCAACCGAACATTCGGTCATCCAACCAGCAGGCGAACGAGCGAGTGAGCAAGAGCAGTTTTGGGTGGGGTTCGGGAATAATCGAAAAGTGAGCAAGCGCGTTGGGAACGGGGCTGGTACAGGGGAGAGACGAGGGTATCAAGGAAGAAAAGAGACGCGGAAACTGGGGGTCGAGCGGAAGGGGTGAGAGGCGAGGGGTGAGAAATAGATCGGCGGGACAGAGAAGGAGGCTGATAGGTAACAGGCTCAGTACGGGCGCGATACTCGGGTCGAATGGCTCGTCTGCTCGACGGTGAGTAAGGCGATACGACCGATCTCGTCGAAATCGAGTTATTTTTTTTTGTTGTTCGTTCGCGAGGGAAACAGTCACCGGAAGTATGTCGTCGGTCGTACGTACGACGACATCCTTGATTCCGTCTTTCACCGTTCACGCTCGCCCTTTGTATTTCCACACGTGAACTCTGAACACGAGGCGAAACTGTCATGACGTCGCCAGGAAAGCCTGCAACGATGGTCCAGAAAGCCCGCAGGAAGATCTCGTTACCCTGGTTCCGGCAGAGTTCCGTAGCTCCACCGCACGCGGCCCTCTCGAGGCAGCATACCATCGACACTCCGGGCTCGTTCCAGGCCCGACGTTTGCACCGTCAAACCTCTCTGTCCCAGGTACTCAAGTACTTGCCGTGCCTTGTGTCGCGAATCACGTATGCGCGTTGCTGGCATCGCATTTTTCCCCGCGATCTCGCGATCTTTCCTCTCCTAACGCCAATAGAACGCTCGCCTTGCACCAATAAATTTTATATAACCTAAGGAAACTGCGGCGATCAATCTTCTCTCGCTTCCGTCCCCATGCACGTTTCTAAAAACTATTACCTTTTGCGTGCCCTTATTCGGTTGTTTGCAAAGGACGTTTCGTGAAAACTTTAACAACCCACACGTCGTGCAATGATTTATATCACCAATTGGCATATTTTTTCTATATTAATAAAGTTACGTAATCAAAGCGTTTTTTTCGACACCGCCGTTTTTCATGAATCAGGCTGACGTGTCTATGTTCTCGTCCACATCCGCTACCGCTGTATCGGTAGCCACATCCGTGGTTTTGTATTCATCCTACTTCGAGGCTGTCCTTATTCGGCCTTCTTTCTCGCGATTTACTGCTGAAGACGGTGCTGTTACCACCCCCTTTGCCTGCAATCATTTTCCGCGCACGATCCGCCATCGAGATGCTCTGCTGATTCTAATCTTCACGGAGAATATGCAGGAGATGTTCCGCATGCGAGTCTGCTCCACAGCAATCTCTTCGAGTGTCCATAGTCGTCACAATTCCGCAGGATTAATGGGAAATCCCGTATTCCTGTTTATCCGGTGTTCGCGTTTTCTTTGGAATCTGACGTTCGGAGGCGAGCAAGGCACCCAGCAATTGACGCCAAGCGCAGATATTATTGGCCTGTGCTCTCGAGTTTAGAATCTTTGATCGAACTTGAACACGAATGCGCGGCACCCACCGATATGCTGTGCAAGTTGAATTTTATAGACCCTCGGCGAGCACCCTCGAGACCTGAAGCGGCCGCAGCTCTGATTCAAAATCGGTGTTTGTTTCTGGTCGGCAACGGCCGATTCCGATCAGGATCCTTCGCTCGATAAAACACGTATCGAGAGCACGGAGCCAGATTCAAGTAGAATCGGCAAAATTTGGCACGTGGAAAAAGTCTATTTTCGTCGGCGGAATGCGACGCGGGACCAACCAGTTAGCTTCTTCTAACTGTTTTGACTTCTCGGTCGTTTATCGTGGCGCGATCGTACATAAAAGCATCGTCACGGTGGATCCTCGACGCGTGCAACAGTTTCCATCCAGATTTGATCAGAAACTATCGAATTCTTCTATGATCCTCCTTCGATCGTTATAACCGCATGACTCCGTACATAGTAGAGTTTGGAAGGACTGATACTCAAGTCATTGGTGTTCTTCGAAGGTGACGTGCTCCACACCTTTATTTCCTCCGGAAATCGCGATCAAGGCGTGTGCTGCTTACATTTTGACATGTCCCGACGATTACGACGCTTATCTTCGACGATGCGTTAAGCTGTGTTTATCACACATGAATCTTTTCGCGCGGTAATAATAGTAAAAGGTAAATAGTGTCGAATCGTGATAAAACGGGAGAGAAGGAGAGACGTTCCGTTAATATATGTTTTCGTTTATTTGCTTCCCGTGGAACGCTCGGCAGATACATGGGCTTGTTCTTAGGTACCGTTAGGGAACTGCAGACTGTCCATCGAAGACAAGCTATTTCGATAAAATCGAAATCACCGGAGCATCGGTAATCCATTAAACGCTCCATCGGTCTGCAAAGTCATAGATAATCGGTGCTCGGCATTTTGTCAATCTGCGCTCGTCTCGGCTCCCTTCAACTTTCCACTTGCTCAACTCCAATTTCAACTCGTGTCACCGGTTCCTGTGCTCGTGTTTTCTGTTCAGATTGCTGCATCTTTTGCGTTCCAAGTTCAAAGTTTCATGACGTTGCGGTTGACTGTATCTTGTTCGTTTCAAGGGCCGAATGATTCAGATTTCCGTGGCAACGATTAAAGCCGACGCGCTGAATCGATCGTCGACGTCCTGTCGTTTGCAAAAGTTGGGATGAACATCAAAGGAGAAGCATTTGTTTATCGTTCCCGATGAATGATTCTAGACCGGCGTAACCGAACTGACTTGGGTTATCGCGGATCACTCGGCGGCACCTGGCTCGAGGGAGTTGACGGTGACCAAAGGTCAACAAGTCGAGGTATTGGAAAATGGAAGCAATATCAGCGGTGTGAACGCAGCCGAGTGGACCCACGTGCGTCTACTGGTTGCGCAAGGACAGGTCGATCCTCCACCAGAGGGATTGGTGCCGACGAGCGCGTTGAAACAACCACCGCCAGCTTCCAATAAGACATCGCCATCTAGAAAGACTCCGAGCCACCAACATCACCAGCATCATCACCACCAGCAGCACCATCAGCCAAGTAATCAAAGCCAAACCACCGGTGGTCTCACGACACCCGTGTCGTCGTCCTCTGCCATCGTCTTAACGTCTTCGTCGTCATCGACATCGTCCACTTCGTCGTCGGCAGCAGCGGCGGTTGCTGCGGTCGCAACAACGGCTGCGGTTACCACTGGCGTATCGTCCGCTGGATTGAACCCTCAGAGCGTGGTCGCTACCACGCTACCGGACGACGCAGGTCAGTACGGTTGCGCTATTCTTACGTCGTATTAAGGTTGAATAAATGCAAGGAACTGGACAGGAGGTTGCACGAGTCGTGCTTTAACTAGAGACCAGGTACCGAGCGGAAAAATTAGTTTCACGATTGAACACATAAAATTGCAGAATTGAGACTTGTCGCATTTTCCATACTTTTTTCAAATATGGTCATCTTTGAATGAATTAGCTGTTGATTAAATAGAAAAATATTGTGCAGTTAAAAGAATCTTGCAGAAATAAAAATGCAATCAAGTTGAGGAAGATTCGAAGACGGCATTAGGTTTAGCTATTTTGTTATGTCTGGCTATTGCTTGCCGTTTCTACTTCGCTTAGAAGACCAGTCGATGCCCGACCAATTTGGCCTATATTGATACTTTTTTTTAGTCATATAACGAATAAACAGGGGAAGATATTTAATAGAGAAAGTAAACTATAGTATAACCGAGATAGATAAATCGAAGCGAAGCAGAATCTTCGAATAGAGCAACTTCCGAAAGTGAACCGAGCAACGTAAAGTAACGCTGCACGAAAGCCGAATAAAGCAGATTACGATGTAGGACACGGTACCAAATAAAGTTGCTGCAGCGAAGAGAAGTTCGAGTTCGAGGTATCGTACGAGTAGATTGGTACATGTTACATAGGTATTGTATATTACATTGATATGTAATACTACATAATGCAATAGAATATTGTCATATTATATAGACAAATAGATCGTTGTCAAAATACGGTTATATATTTGAGAACGTTTATGGTACGCGCGCTCTGACGCAGCCGTATCGGATCAATACGACGATGTACGTACCGGGATAACTATGTCCTTGACCGGTGAGTCTCCGATTGGCGTACCAGTGGAGCAAGGTGTTACATATTCGGCGTAATCGACGTACTCTACATCGATGGTCGATAACCTTTTCTGAAATTGTGTCACATTAACTTGTTGGCAACCGCAAGATGTATTTCTATTGAAGCGGTAGGCGAAATATGTACGTTTCTCCTTTTTGCTTTTCCTTTATGTTTCTCGAGATTAACCCTCAACAAGCGAATGTTTCTTACAACTGCATAATTAATTGCGGTAAAGAGAACGATTTAAACTCTTTTTTTTCCATTTCCTTTGAATATTTTTTTAAGATATTCATGTCAGACTCGGTCTTCCACATAATAGAATAGCTTCCAATTATTCGATTATGTTATTGTGTCGTAAAGTCGATTGGAAAATTTCAAAATTGATACGTACGTTGATTGCTGATAGCTTCTTGAAACAAATGATTCATCAATAAGAACGACTAACTTCTGAAAAGAAGGTTGCGTTATCGCAGGATAGACTTTCTGCGTAAATCGAGCAATGAAGAATTTTTGATTTATCTATTCCAGAAAGCATCGCAAGCGATGGAAGCGGTACAGCGAACACGAGTTCTCCTGGGAACAAGAGACGCGTTTTCAGCGGGTGAGTACGCTTCAGCGATCCGAAAGACTGAACGTTCAATTTAATGTAATAACCTAGGTGCTAAAGAGAAATTTATAATTCTCTGATCGTGCACAGACGCAAGTGGCTACCTCCACCGTTGCGTAAACTCAGCCAAGGTAAAGTTGAGAAATCAACGAACGCAGCGGCGACAGCAACAGCAACGTCGACAACGACGCCAACGCCGGCATCCACATCGACCGGGCTGGCGCCCACTGATCGTTCCGCGCTGAAGAAGCACGTTTCGGAAAAGCGATTTAAATTGCCCAGTGGTGCGGAGCAAACGCGAGTATCGAGGTCCGCCGTCCCAATATCCATTTCTACTTTGACGTCCACTTCCACGCACGTATCGGCTGCAGCGTCCGACGTAGCGGATCTCGACGCCGACATTCAAGTCGAAATTGACGTCGAAGAAGAGGAAGAAATAGAGATCGTACAGACTTCTGAATTAGAGAAAGACGTGCCGGAACCAGACGACGTGGAAGCTTTGACTTACTCTGAGCAAAACGGAGCGGACGATGTCGAGGATGATCTGGAACTTCCACCGCCCATGAAACCCATTACTGATCCGATTCTCGTAGGAACCGCCAACGGAGCATCTGGAACCGCCATTCCTACGGAAACTTGTGGAAAGTCACGGGTGAGAATCAGTTCTTCCCTTTCAACTACTTATGCGTGTCATTTTCTTCCTTGCTTGCATTATGCAAAGTGGATACCAATTAAAATTCCTTGGCGTAATCTGCAAAATATAAACATCCGTAGAATTTAATAACACCTTGTTCAATGAGCTTCCAAATAAATTGACTCTTGTTTTCTTTTGCAGGCTTCGGAGCGGTCCGCAAAGATCCTAGACGGTGCTACGACAGTCGATTTAGCCGAGATAGAACAGATCGTAAAAGAAAGAATGGTAAGTTTTGTATAATTGAATGATTTCGGATTTTTTGACGTTGATTGTTAACGCGTATTAATCACATTGATAGGAGCAGCACACAGAGAACCAAGAGAGACAGAGTCTTTTGCGAACGCCTAGCGGTAAAAGCACGAGCGTTGCTGCGGCTAGTGATGAAGATGTCTATAGCGAAGGTTCTATGTCGACAACGGAAGGCGTTACTGCTATGGTATCGACGACGGCAACGGCAACAGCGACAACCAGCAACCCGCCTTATATTTCCACAGAGGAATCTGATGCTGAAAGCACCGCTCTAACGAAGCGACAGTTCGTTGTTCGAGAATTAGTAGAAACAGAGAACGATTACGTGAACGATCTCGGGCAAATAGTCGAAGGCTATATGGCGCTGATGCGGAATCCCGAATGCGAGGTTCCTTTGCCAGAGGATTTGCGCGGTGGAAAGGATAAAATGGTATTTGGCAATATAGAGGCGATTTACGAGTGGCACAGAGAGTGAGTTTTCCCTCGAAACATAATTAGCGATAAGATTAATCGAATGATTCTCTGTATTTAATTCGATGTTTCATTGGAACAGTTTCTTCCTGAAAGCGTTGGAACGTTGCTTGGAACGACCGGAAGAGCTTGGTCCACTTTTCAAGAGATACGAGAGGAAATTACATATGTATGTCGTTTATTGTCAAAACAAGCCTGTCTCCGAGTACATTGTCTCTGAATATATCGACACTTACTTCGAGGTACATATTCTCGTCGAGCTTCTCCCGGTTTCGCCTTTTGCAGTTTAATCGCAATTGATTTTTCTACAGGATCTGCGACAGAAACTTGGACATCGGTTACAACTCTGCGATCTCTTGATCAAACCTGTGCAAAGAATTACGAAGTACCAACTTCTCCTCAGAGAAGCATTGAGGATTACAGAACGGACTAGAAGAACCTCAGAAATTGAAGGTTTGAGAGCCGCAGTACACGTGATGCGCGTTATTCCTAAAGCAGCCAACGACATGATGGATGTCGGAAGGCTACAAGGATTCGACGTAAGTAATTATTGCGCATCTTTGTCCGAACCGGTAATCACCTGTTCCGGTGTTGCTTCTAGGGAAAAATTACCGCGCAGGGTAAACTGTTGCTACACGGTCCGCTCTTAGTATCGGAATTGTCGAATCTCTCAAGCAGAGGAAGGGAATGGCATGTGTTTCTCTTCGAGCAAAACATCATTTTCAGTGAAGCTGTCGGTAAAAAGACGCAGTTCACGAATCCCGCCTACATTTACAAAGCTCATATCCAGGTAAGAAGACGTTTTTCGCATTTCATCAATATTTTCCATTCAATCTTCCTTCATTTATATAATAGAATCGTACGACACGATTGCAAAATTGTTTAAGAACATTGTATGTATTGCCTGATCGACAGGTGAATAAAATGAGTCTGGAAAAATGCTATGATGATCCGGAGAAGTTTGAGATCCGATCGACGGACCCCAGGAAACCTGGCCTCAGATTCTTTTGCAGTGCCCTCGAAGAAACCGGGCCACGGAAGCAGGAATGGGTAGAAACGATCACTGCCATCCTGCAGACCCAACGTGACTTTCTGAAGGCGATACAGTCGCCGATTGCCTACCAAAAGGAACTTACCAAAGATCCACTGTAAGCGTCTCTCTATCTAATTCACACAACATTGCATTGACTCTCTTTCAACGCTCGACCTGTGAAGATTCGTTCCGACATATTTTTGTATATTTTATATATATATCTATATATATATATATATAAAAAAAAAGATACAGAGAACTGCGCTGTAACGCTAGAGAACCGTAGTCGTCTCCTGAAAGATACTAGCCCGTTCGTTTCTCTGTTTTCCCTTTTTGTTTCTCGTTCTCTCATCTCTACCAAGATCTATTCTCTGATCACGCTACACGTACATTATTCTCTATATCTCTTTCTCTCTATCTCTCCACCATATTGTGCGAAGTGCTTCCTCTTGTTTGCCTTAACATCGCAGTCTGAAAATCTCTACCTCGCTGTTGCTGTGGAGTGGCTTTAACGCGAGAGCGTCTTTCACTATACACTCACTGGCTACCTAATGTACCTACCTCCTTTTTCGAGTCGTTTTATAGACGTTCCTTCGACCGGGCTTACTACGGTTCACCCGAAACACGATCATTTACATTACTATGCAATATATGTAGTTTATCATACGATTAACAGACGAAACGCTACAGTACGATACCATACTATTAACTATACGACACGATACGATACGACATGACACAGTGCCAGACGAGACCGTACGCTATACTTACGGATGCGATACGATGCTGTGCGATACGATGCAATGCGATGTCACGCGATAAGATGCAAGCCGAAGCAAACTATAAGGACTCTGTTATTCCTCGACTATATGTTCACACACCTATGCAGGTGGGGGTAGGTATAACAATGTATATTCACTATTACACGAATTACACCTTCTTCATACATAGCCACACACTTATACCTATACCCACACAAACACTCCTGCGCACATACACAAGTCATTACATTCGCAACATACACCACCACACACATACACACTACTCCTTTACTCGTATGTCGTATTTGGAGACAAAAAGAGATCAAGAAATAGAAGTGCGTGTCTGCTGCATGTTTCCGTATACGTGCGTCATGTATCTGTGCCGTGGGTGTGCATGTATTTTACGCGTGCGTGCGAGCGTGCGTGCGTGTACGAATGCGTGCTGTGTATGTCCGTGTATTTGTATGTGCGTGGAATCGCGCGTCGATGAGGGGTGGGGTAATACAGTGACCTCGCTGAAAAGTTTGATTAAAAAAAAGAGAAAGAAGAAAGAATCGTTTAATAGCTGAGTACAACGAACACTATGTCAAAATTCATACTTTTGCTAGAGAAACCGCCACTCATTTGTTAACAGTTTTCTCCGTTTAACGAGAATGTATAATATATTAAGAATAGAGCAACACAATTATAATATTAATAGCATACATATTGTGCTTAACTTGTATCGTTAATAAACGCGTGCAACAAAAAAATCGAAAGGTACACACGAGGTACACGACACGCCGGGTATTATAGTTCAGGTGCTATTCCACCCCCCAACAGGAACATACATTACCTATTAACAACTTAACGTTGCAAGTGTATAATACTTTTAATAATGTTTATATAATACAAGGTGAAAGGAAGGAGTTGGGGATAGTATGCTGTACATAGATGTGCATTCATGAGAGACGACATAAAAACTAAGAGACTAATGATTCCGCGAGACCGTAAACATTTTGTTTAGAATAAATTGTACATTGATCAACATTTCTGGAGTGTGATGCGTCCTTCTCCCACGCCCATTCTAACAAATCTTACTTACCTTCCGTTCGACTAACAGCTTGTTTCTCTTATCGTTTATAAAAAAAAAACACGGTACTGCGTCGATCGTTTGCGGTCAGACAAACCACAGGTTCAACGTCGACTTCCACATAAATGTTTTTCCAATAGGCTAACACGGCAGTAGTGGCTAAATGGGGTATCGGGTTTGTTCGGTAATTGGTGTTCTTCCGTTGTTTCGCTCACGTTTAACCCTTTATGAAATTGCACATTTATCCAAAGCGGTCCTCCGTTAACATCATCTTACTATCACAGAGGCCGTTATTGTGTTCAATTGAATAAGTCCATTAACTTGCAAATGGTTGAATAAGTAGGAAACGACTACTGATAAGATTTTTCGAAGCACCGATCGAACTACGTATTGCGATCAGGAATTAAAAACGATATAAAGAATCGTCTAAAAAATAGGACATAATTTGAGTATTGAGTCGAGCCAGAAATAAATGACCGTAACCGCGTTATACGAGACAAGGCACGCTTGTCCATGGATGCAGTACCGTGTTTAAATTTCATTTATAATTTGCTGGCGTACAGTCGTGGCGTGAGCCCAGAATCTCCGTGTCGAGGAAACGTTCTTTCGACGGTTTCACCGACGATATCGCAGTGTGCGTCGAAATCGAGCGAGGATGGAAAGAACGAGATGATCCCTGGTTCGGCTACTACCTCTGGAGCGAAAACTCTGGTAGCAGCAATAATGACCTCAGCAACGACTGCAAGTGCGACTGCAAGTGCGTCGGGGGCTGCAGCTGCGACGAATACGACGTCGCTTCTTCAACGATCTCGGGCCGGTGGCGGCACCTTCGACGAATCCTCACGAACGTCGAGTCCCACCAAGAGCAGACTGCATTTTCTCGAAGGATTTCGTAGCACGCTGCGACCACGATCCCCCATTCGCAACAACTCGATCCCGGTAAGTGACAACATTGCACAAACTCCAAACTCGATACGCTTACAATGATGACCATAGAAAATAAAATTCTATTTTATTTTCATTGATTACGTATTCTGATGAGCAGAAACTACACGAATCTTTATCCTATATATCCGATATTTATACCAAAATAACATATATCCAAAGAAAACTTTTACTGGACACAGACTTAATAATTTACGGTATCTTATTTCAAAAATTAGTAATTTATCTTTTCAGTTTCATATATTTTTTATCCAAAGCATTTCTGCAGGGAGAGTGAGGTGAGAGTGAGAGTGCATCTCATTGCATTAATTTGATTATTTTTAAAATACTGTTTAACTATACGAGTGGTTTACTTTGAACATGGCTACCATTTAGCTGCAAGATCTGCAAACAAAATTTCTAAATCGTCAGAGACAGAATTAAAGCTGTTCTTAAGTATATGGTCGTCATTGTACATGTCCACACAAGTCTATTTGCTTATCCGTAATTGGAATTCTTGCAATTGCAGCATAAGGACTCTTCTTTCTCTGCCTCTTGATGCCTGCTGCTATTCCCTCTCTATCGTATAACTTTTCGTTGGTGCAGCGATCAGTTCTCTAATTTTTGTCGTTGAACGATGCCGATGCCACCGCCGTCGTCTCCATCGCCGCTATCGTTACCATTCCACTGTGGACAGCATTCCGTTATCGTTCAATTCTCTTTTAATATAGTACATAGACTTCGTTGCCGGTGCTATTGCTCTCTGTTGATGTTGCTGTACGCTATTTCTTCCTCTATCTGTCTTTTCCATCTTTCAATCATTCTTGCTACTGTTTCTGTCTTCCGTAATTAGAAACATGACCCCTCTGCTGCTTACTCTCTATCCTGTTTGTTTCCGTGTGATCGGTGATTGAATATCGTGATGCGCGTGGACGTCGCGTTCTAAAGAAGCTTCGTAGAAGGGGGAGGGAGGAGAATCGAGCGGGAAAAAAATTATTTCGGTGAGTTGGACGACACGAGTATAAAACGCGGCTAGAATGATCGAGAGCGAGCCAGTGCATGAGGCCGAAAGGAAAGAGAAAGGACTGGCCGAAATGTTAATAGGTAGATTCCGCAGATCGTTCCAGGTAGCAGAGTAAGGTTGACCGCGGATTGGGGAAAATTGCGTGCCGGAGAGGAGCTGAAGATCTCTCGATTGGATGGTCCAGGGTTGATTGTGTCTCCGGTGGTCGGGAGGAAAGAAGAATTCTGGATCCCGGCGAGTCTCGTTCCGAATTCGTCTATCAGTCGCGCATGGTCTTTCCGTCCGCGGAGAATCGATACCGACGCCGAGACCGTTCATGTTCATGACACCGCGGACGAGAATGGTCCACCCGCGATCTTGACTATTCCGTGTTCGATCAGGGCGACGGCCGGTGGCGTGGCTCGTCTCGTGCTGGAGGTCCGTCGCGCGGAACGAGCGATCGTTTCTTGGAAAAAGGAAGGACAAAGATGCGACATCGAGAAAAGCGATCGATATCGTCTCTTCCAAACGGCCGATTCTCTCACCCTCGAGATCGTTCCCTGCCTGCCCACCGATTCCGGAGTTTACCATTGCCGTGTCGATCACGAAACAGGTTCTTGCTCGGCAAAAATTCCTCTCCGCGTTGTGGGTAAGTTCACGCTTTCAAAGCGTCCTTTGTACCTTTTCGTACCCCTCACAATCAAGCCAAATCGATTTTCCAGGTATCGGTCCCAACGTATGGACCACTGCAAGTGAAAACATTGCCGATGAATCGATTGACGAACTATCAATCGCGACGTCCGTCGACGATAAGAATTTACGTTCCTCGAAGAACGCAGAAGTAGTAGGTCGAGAAGCGGCTGCGGTATGGTTCGCAGAAATGTATATAGAACCGAAGGAGCTGGGAAGCGGTAGGTTCGCGAAAGTTTATCGAGCCAGGGATCAAGGAACGGGACAAGAGGTAGCGCTCAAGCAAGTGTCCCGATCGAAGCAGTCTCGATCATTGACGCGCGCTGAATACGATCTGCTTCGAGTCGCTCGTCACGACAACATTGTCCGGGCGTTCGCTCTATTCGAGGAGGCGCCGCATTCGGACACCGACACAATAGTCCTTGAACTGTGAGTATGACATTTCATCCTCTTCTCCCTCTATCTCAAATACTTTATCGATTCAATTTGTTTATCTGTGAATCCAAAGAGTCAACGGTTCGAGTTTGTTCGCGTACCTCAGTAACAAGATCGACTACACGGAAGGAACCGTTTCGAAGTACACCAGTCAATTGTTGTCCGCACTATGGTGGCTGCATTCCCGGAAGCGAGCACATTTGGACATTAAACCGGAGAACGTTCTGATTGATCGAGACAAGGACGTTGTCAAATTGATCGATTTTGGCGAAGCTGTAAAGACCGCGCCGGTGGATCAAGTAGTTCCACCGGTCGATCTGGAATTCGCAGCTCCGGAATCCGTCCTCGGAAAACCGATGGGCCCGTACACGGACATGTGGGCCACCGGAGTCTTCATCTACGTACTATTAAGGTATCGTATCGTCTGCTCATTTTTCTATTCCCGACAAAGCTTTATCACATTTTATTCTAGCGGACTTTCACCGTTTTTGGACGATTCGATCGAGGAGACTACCACGAACATATTGAAATGCGACTTCTGTTTCCCCGAGGAATACTTTGCGAAGATATCAGGCGACGCGAAGGACCTTCTCCGAGGGCTGCTGTGTCTACGCGGGGAAGAAAGGACGACTGCGAGAATGTGTTTGTCATCACCTTGGTTTCAGGTATAGTGACGAGTTTTTAGTCCTGTTAGACAGGTCCGATCGATCATTGGATTCAGCATTAATTATTTTCGTTGCAGATATCCACCGGAGCGGCGATCCCTTCCTCACGAATGGCCGCTTTCATCGACCGACGCGCGCATCGTTCGAAATCTCGACAGGATCGGAACAGTAGTTTTTACTCGTGAAATCACACAATTTTTAAAAAGGAAACACGCTGTATTTATTAGGGCACAATTTTACAAATTCATCGCTGAGGATTCCAACCCATTGTAAATAAGTCGAGAGATGCAACTCGCATCGCTGTGCTCGCGGATCATCGGCATTGTTGTCGCGAGTAATACATGTCTAAGTTGTACGCGTACGTGTGCGAAATGTTGAAGGTTTCTCAAACTGTCTGTTACATTAAACCGTAACGACAACGCGTGTACGAGGAATTTGCGACCAGTAATCGCAAATTGCTTAACAACTCGTATGGCAGCTTTATTGGGAGATGTGTGAAAATATATTATCGCTGACTTCGTTGTGTTTCATGCAACGGGACACTTTGAACGCAAACGCCAACGTTGTACTTAGCGAGTAATTTTGTTAGTCCAATAATTTTTGTATCTATACTCGGACATCCAGTACGCCCCTGCGGAAGCGGCGACTCGCGGAAGATGATATGTCGCAACGACGACGACTCGAAATAAAACACACTTCCATCACGCAACGCTGGCGACGTCTTGATTCTACGACGGCGATGACATTCTGGTTCGCTTCGAATGCTCGAGCGTATGTTGCTCGTATTCTTCCAATGAAGAAAACGATTTCTTACCACAGATCAAGCAACACCACGTTGTGTCCTTTCTCTTGTTCGACCGACAATGTGTCCGATGACTATTCAGGTCCATCTTGTCCTCAATTTTTTCGTGACAGCTCGGACATGTTTGTTCCGTATCCATCTGTACACGCTCCTCTGCTTTAGCCACAGTATCTTGCATGCTGTTCAATCCAGGAATAGTATCGTCGTTGGAATTCGTCTCGGTAAGTGTAATGTCACTGCTTACGGGCGCGGTTATCGCTGAGACAGAGGCAGAAAATTCATGGTTTTGATCGGATTCAGAAGGGTTTAATTTCGAGGATGCACTCTCCGATTGAAACGATGCAGCCGGGCTTTTTGTATGACTTCTTACATGTTCGGTGAGATCCTGTTTTAAATCGAACGCTATTCCGCATGAGTCGCAAGAGTAGTATGACCTTTCAGGCCATTGACATTTGTTTATATGCTCCCTGAGCACTCTCTTCTCGAGAAATTCGGTGTCACAGTGCTCGCAGCGATATCTTCGCTGTCCGTGGCGCAACGCGCGATGCTTCGAAAGCAGTGACTCGCTCTCGTAACAAGCCGAGCAATCTGTACACATGTGACCAGATATTTGAGAGTGTACCGCCGCTAAATGTGTCTGCAACTCGCGCTTCGATTTGAATGTCTCCTTGCAGAGCTCGCAATTCATGCTTTTACATTCCAATGGTGACACCGCTTCACAGACAAAACTCCGAGCCGACTCTGGTTCAAGTTGGATTGACGATTCGATTGCTGACCCGATCGCTGACTCGATCGCTGACTCGATCGTTGACTCGATCGTTGACTCGATCGTTGACTCGATCGTTGACTCGATCGTTGACCCGACAGTGGACCCGATTTCCGACTCAATTGGTGGGCTTTTTTTCTCTTTCTCCAAGACTACTTGCGACTTCTCCTCCGATTCGATCGCTTCTGTGGCCGAGGGCTGCTCAGCCTCTAGTTTCACTTGAATCTGAGCTCCAACTTCCGTCTTGATCTCGACCTCCGTTTTAATCGACTCGTCGACAAGTGATTTTGGAGCTAGATGCGAATCTTGACAGTTCATTACCTTCAAAACATCCGCCCAGTCGAGTTCCTCGTCACTGCGACAAGTGTCCGTCAGTAATGAAAAAACTGTACTTCTTTGATCCTCTTCAGAGATGGACGATTTCAAATTCCGGCGCTCGTCCTTCGGCGTTGTCAACCCTCCGACACTGGAATCGTGAATTGAAACGAGATTCGCAATTGGCATCGTCATTTGACTCGCTCTGTGACTCCATCGTTGCCTCCCTCTCGGCCTACCGGCATACCCACGAGTTCGGGGCCTTCCTCGCCCACGTCGGAACAGGCCCCTTGTGATTCTAGGGGTTCCACCCACTAATTCATCTTCCTTTTGTTTCTCTTTCTCAATTTCCTTCTCCTTCTCCTTTTCCTTTTCTCTTTGCTCTTTTTTCAGGTGCTCGCCAAGCGAATATAATGGCTTCCTGGATACGTTGTTCGTGCGCGCATTTGGAAAAACGTGACGTAACGTATTGTCGGCTACATAAATCTGTTGAAAAAACTTGAAAGACTGCTCCAATTTATCGACGCATTCGTCGCACATCTTTGTCGGTAGCGCGTCCTCGTCGTCAATTTCTATCAAAAGTTTTAGTTTTGATAGAAGACTCATCTCTGTGCCCTTTCCCTTGTTTGTCATACTTACGAGATTATGTTTCTTCGTAGCACAGGTTCGGCACCATTGATTCGCTTCGAACTCGGAAGGGCAAATTTTTGCCAAACCTTGGTTTACCTCTACTATGCCTTCCATTGAATTTTCTTGGCCATTCGTTTGACTTTTCTACGTAAAGATAACGACACAAAGTTAGGCTATCGTTAGTGTCATCGTCGACATTAACATCGCGATTTCATCAATCACGTTTAAAGATTAGACAATGCGGATTTTTAAACCATTTCAAACAATTTTTTTATCAATTGCATGAAATTAGATTAAAACAGAAAATTATTATTTGTTTTTATTAGAGTCTATAAATCCATCGGAATATATCAGCTCTCTTGAATTTTTTATATGTTTTTGTTGTCTAAAATTTCACTTACTCAGATTTAGTTAAAACTCGCATAATCCACAGTTTACTAAATGATGACGAGAGTAAAGGGAAATTACTTACCCGTTGCAACTTCGTGGCTTTTAACGTTCTTGAAAGATTTCTCCAATGCGGTGTAGGAACTGCATTTTCTTTCAAAGTGCCTTTGCTCAGATAACAATCTTCCGTAAAATGATTGTTACAGACGAAAAACTTCATAGACCGTAACGTGTCCAAATCTTTTCCTAGCAGGTCCACGTGACCACTGTTGATCAACCACCTCACGCAGAGACTGGTATCGCAAACGGGAAGTTCGTGAAGTATTTGCTCCTTTCCACGACCGTCTAGGCAATCGATGTATCTACATTTTGTCACTTCTTCCATTTTCTCGGAGTAAGTGCTGTGCATGAAACGTCACAGAAATCGATCGTAAAACGGACGTTTCCGAACCGAAACGACTCCTTTTTCCCTGGATAATATCACAATGCTACACGTACTCTGTACAGGTTAGACATAGTGATGGCGCGAAAAGTAAACTATTGTGATGGCTGGCCATAGAATATGGGCCACATAGATACGCATGGCATCACGACGCATACACCTCCTTCACGGCACCGTTCGTGCACGCGACTCACCCTGCGTTCAACTCTTATTCCCCGAATCACCGCAGCGTGCAGTCATGAGTACTAGCCTAGGGTCGTTTTGCTCTAGCGTCGTTACCGAAAATAAGTGACTTCCCGTGTAGCGGTATTTAAGTTTAATAAACTATTATTGTTATTATTACTTCGCGTAAGTTTATAAAAAACTACCCCCACACGCAATACCGTTTAAGCGGATCCGCAATTGTCGGACTCGAGGCTGGTGGCACACGTGGGCACGAACTAACCACGTGCATCAGCGTCACACTATTGTGTGGGGAATCTGGGGTTTTACCTCGAATTCCCTAGGCAGCTCCACAATAATCAGTTGGTAACACGGTTGGCAGCACTTGCTACCAACCGTTGCCGCTCGTGTTCTATCGAGCGTGAATCACTGTACATCGGACGCTCGATCCGATCAGTCGTACATTCTACTTCGAGCGCTAGATCAAGTCAGTCGCATTTTATAATCGCGCAGTCATATATTATAAATCCAAGCTTAGCCTACAGTTATTGTAATATATTCAATAAATCTACGGTGATAGAGAGAACGTGCATTCATCCAATTACAAGAGTCCTTCCCTCCTGGAAGATCACAGCCTTGCAGTCAGTGTAGGAACTGCCGGCCTTCGATCACAAATATCGAAGCGATCTTCCGAACGTTATACTGGGAGGTATAACCGGTACACGCAGTAGTACCACGTAATACCCTACAATTGTTGGCTATGCCTGCCATCTCTCGTCGTCTGACAGTAGCATCGATAGAATTTTATGGAGTTTTATGTCTTATCTATTTTTCGTTCACCTTTTCATTGAGCACGTACACGAATGCAGAAAATACACATAATCTAACTGATATAAAGATGCAACTTTTGATTGGTGGAATGTATTGACACATTTGCGATTATCGATGGTAAGTCATGGTCTGGATAGCCGGTCGTTCGACTGTTGCTTCGACAATAAACTTGAAATCACTGTTAATAAAAATTCTTGGTTTTAACGAGATCTTCATCGTATTTACTGCGTATGCACTCACATATGTATTTCGACAATTAGTTCTTTACCGATTCTCATAACGTGATTCAGAGAAAGTGCAACAAATTTCAGAGCGCCACACGCCGTGAACATAGCTTCAGAACTACATTTATAAATTTCACTAGTTTACTGTAGGGTTGGGGTAGAGTGCGCTTAAAATAACGGAGATTCCAAAATTTATTAATCAACACTTCTATATAGTTCCTAAGTCCGTGACATAAATTTATATACTGTATGATTGTGTTTGTATGTAACTGTATGTGTAGCATGTTCGTTGATTCTGTATTCACACCAAATAACGTAAAGTACTGAATAAATAAATATTCTAGTGTTTGAATACTTCAGGAAAAAGTTGAAGCAAAGGATGTAAACGGCGAAAGTTTAAATTCGAAATCTCGACATTTGTTTGTTGCGGTTGATTAGTAAAAAAAGTATTATTCATATGCATATGTACATATATAAGTCTAAATAGAATCCGTAAGAGGTAAAAGCGGCGCTACTTTAGTGTTTTCAATAATTTCATGCATCCTATCGAGGCGCGAAACTAAGGGACAAAAACTGAAATGTGCTAAAATGACCGTTATGTCTTACGAGTCTATTTGAAAATTTGTTGCCTGTTGCAGTATTGCTTGCTTATTTTGTGCCTGTACGTGTCCAGTAAGTACAAAGTCGCTTTCAATATATATGTATGGATATCTGTTTGGCCGAGTAAGGAAGAAAAACAAGAATAAAAATGGTAGACCAGTTTCCAGATTTCCAATAGACGATTAGTTGTCGTAGGACTCGATTAAATAGATTCCAATTTGTTACATTATTTTACCATCGTCGACAAAATGTCTAAGGCAGTTGAGGAAATTGCTGATGAAGAAAATTCTGTCACGATGCTAGATGTACTTCGCGAGGAGAATCAATTAGAGGAAGATGCTTGCGCGGTTCTGGGCGCATCCGATGACAAAAACTGCACATACAGCAAGGTTTCATTTCTACTTTGTTTACCATATTAATGTGTTACAGTAAGTCACCGTTCAAGCATCAGTTGCTCAACCGAATTTCATTTATTTCAGGGATATACTCGGCAGGCGCTTTACGCTTGTAAAACTTGTTGTCCTCAGCCAATACGGGCAGCTGTGTGTCTGGCTTGCAGTTTCCACTGTCATGAGGGACATGAATTGGTTGAACTTTATACTAAAAGACATTTTAGATGCGACTGTGGCAATTCTAAGTTTGAAGGGAAAAAGTGTAACTTGGATGTGGTATGCTTCATATTGCATTGTATTTTCTATTAGAGTAAATTCTCTCCAATTGTTTCTTAGCTTCAAAACAAAAATAGTGAATTTGTCAATGGAAGATATGATTATTTCAGTCATGTGGCTTGTTTTTGTATTTTTAATAATTCTTTAACTGAAAAACTCCTCCCAAGTTGTCCACTTTCGTTTACAAGCTGAGGGATTAGAATTGTAGAGAATTTATTGTACATTTATTTATGCTGATATTGTCTAATTATCTTACTCAATCCAGACAAAAGATTCCATTAATGCAGAGAACCAATACAACCACAATTTTGATGGACTCTACTGTGTTTGCAAAAGACCTTATCCAGATCCAGAAGATACAGTAAATGATGAAATGCTGCAATGTGTTATTTGTGAAGACTGGTATCATTCTTTGGTAAAGTATATATTTTCTCTCTCACAGTTTGACCATCTGGTTTTTAATGAAATCATTTTGAATAGCATTTGGAGAGTGAGAAAAGCATGCCTAAGGATGAAGCTTACGATGAGATGATTTGTGCAGATTGCATGAGAAAAAATAGCTTTCTTTGGAATTATGCTAGCAAATATGCGGGTAACTATCGACAAACATTCATTATTATATATAGTATTGTTGATACTATAGTAATCTAAACATTCATTATCTCTATTGTAGTATTTTCAACGAAAAATACTATATCTGAAGCAAAGGCAATTGAACCCGTAAATGTCGAAGACGAGTGTAAGGGTTGCACCATGCCACACAACCAAACGTACTCAAAGGGAAGTTGCTTTTGGTCGGAAGGCTGGAGAAGTGCCCTATGTACGTGCGAAACCTGCAAAACGGTGAGATCTCTTTTTAGTTTGGTCTTTTTTCAATATATAAATTTCTAATGTATATTTTTATTGTAGCTTTATCGAGAGAAAAAAATTACGTTCCTTCTTGATCCGACAGACAGTGTTCATGCCTATGAGGAAGCAGGTAAAGTCTATAGTCGAGAATCTCAATATGAGAAAGGTATGAAGGCTTTGGCTTCCTTGGGCCGAGTCGAACAGCTTACAGCCATTGAAGGTAAATATTAATTGTTACTTATCCAGAGATTTTCATTGATTCTTTTTTATTTGTTTCTGTATTCGACAGAATACAACAACATGAAGGAGCGACTGAAACAATACCTGCAGAAGTTCGCCGAGAACAAAAAGGTTGTTCGCGAAGAAGACATTAAAGAATTCTTTTCAGAAATGGAATCCAAGAAACGACCAAAAGTTGTAATACCTACATATTGCCGTTGAAATGATAAAAAAAGCACACAAATTTTCAGCTTTTAAATAATACAATCAGAATTCAATTTTCATTATTGCATACAACGCTAGAAGCGAATCTTTTGTATTTTTTGTTAAAACAATGATCGCTTTTGTCACCTGATATTCTTCTTATGTTTTTTTATTTAATAATTATATCTGTACGTATTATTTGTATCTATTATATATAGCGCTTACTATATTTCCGTAGTTTTCAAAAAATTATACGGGATTTGTGATAATAAAACAGTGAGAAAAAATAGTATATCTTGGGAGATTTTACTTTTTGTTAAATGTATTCTGTTCTATAACATCAAAGAATAGCGTAGTATAACATCAACTCTTATGCATTGCAAATCGTATTACAGGTTAATGTGATTGTACATTTAGTCGTTTATGTTCAAACGATTTAAAATTTTAGAAGCAGCTCTATTTATACATGTATAGTAACGATTCGGTTTTGCAACGAAACGTTCCATAACTTGACATTACATAACAGAATTTGATAATAAGTCATGACCATGTATCTGCATAGGTATCACTAGAATCGGCTCAGAAGAACTTGGTTTGTCCGTGTATACAGTCCAGGTCTTTTCAATACAATCAAAAATACCTGCAAGCAAAATTTTAATAACAATAAAATAATATTAACCCTTTGCACTCGGCTGTCCCCTCTCAGGGGACATCGTAATTCTAGTATATGACTAAACATTAAAGTTTATTAGCGATTTGCATTTCTCGATGTCTACAAATTCATATGAATCGAATATTATTATAACAATATTATATATACATATACATATATATCGTATACTATATAATAATATTATTGTTTATAAGCGCTGGTAGGCAACATCCATGATGGCGCCGAGTGCTAAGGGTTAATAAAATATTATAATATAATAAATCTGTAAAAAGAACAGAAACATACCTGTAGCGATTGTTTTGACGGGATCATCCTTATTAATGTCTTGGTAAACCCTGTAATCGTTGGTAGTTTGATCACTCAGAATATCTATAACATTCTGGCGATTCTTTGGTGGAGGATGCTTACAAATTATTTCCATTCTTCTGTCGCTGCTGTCTATAATAAGACCGCTAACTTCCGGCACATTCAACCGAAGATATCTGAAAATATTGAACGTGTGACGCGGTGCGCAAGAAGAGCGTCGGAGAGAGGGGGGATGCGAACACGATGCTCACTTGTTGCAGTGAAAAGTAAATTCTCCAGGGCTGATGCTGAGGATATTGAGTTGTGATTGTGTGGAATCAGTTTCACAGGGACCCACTTCGACATTGTGAAACACCCTGTCACCCTCTTGTGTTATGAAGGTCATATTCACCGAAAACCCTTCGGCCGCGCCGCACCCTTCGTTTTTCAATATCTGTTGAGCTTCAACGTAATTCTCCGCAGACAAAAGTGCTCGAGTCAAAAAATACCTAGCTGCACAAAGCGAAAACGATATTCGATACTAATTTAAATTAATTTATCTCTAAGCGATACCGTAGAAAGATAAACAATGTAAACGAATGGCTAATACTCACGCGTTTTACCGGATCGTAGACTTGCGGCACTCAAAGTGTTGATGCTATAAGCTAGTCCATGACAATTGTAACCCATTGTGTATCCCGGCAAAAATCCTGCATAACTCAGGGACGTAAATTTCTCTTCTTTGCAGCCTGGCTCGACTAAATGCGCGGAAACCAGGTACCAATGATTTAAAGTTTCGCTCAACGCATCCTCATTATGCCCTAAAATTTCCTATATCGAAACATTGAAAAGCAAATTCAGCGATTTTCGTATGATCTGTGACCAAAGGAAACCTGTTACTTTCGTCAAAATAATAATATGGAAGAAAACAGAAATGCAATCCAATTATCTTGTATGTTGAAACCCGAAACACGCTGTCCGCCTCCTTCTTTATTATCATTGCGACTCAGAAGAATGTTTGTACAAAATATTGGATAAATTCTAGCAATCTAAGGATTAATTAAATATATTCCATATAAGCATATAGAAAACATTAAATCTTTGTTACTGCTACAAATATTTCTTGCTGTATGAAAAATATATATGCGGAAATTGGTCAAGAATATATCAAAAAAGAGATTATTGTTAAAAATGACGGGTACATTTGATTCTTACTGTTTTTTTTCTATAAGATACTATGGTAAATTTAACATGAAACAATTTTTATTTTCAAAAGGCTCCATACAGGGTTCATACAGCGCCAATTAGTAAATGGTAAAACTCTCAATGATACCAGTAGAGTAAATTGCACCCACGATAGTAGTGGCTTCGGCGGAGAAATTTCAACGCTCGTTCGGGGATCTGTATAGCGTTAATTAACGGCAGAACGCTCAAACTGATGAACAATCAATTTTGCTAACACCTGATGATGAGAAAATGACTTTTACCGGATTTTATAATCCACTTTATGGTAAAAACGACAATCTCTATATCTGCGATAACAAATAAAATCCCAGTCACATGATACAGATACTGGAGTGCCTTCTAAATGTTTCTGTTTTCTCAGAATATTTTTCTACTCTCCAAATATGTTGATCGGCCAGTGAACGATTCTTTGACATGATTACGAATGATTTTACGATCTTAAGTAAATGAATCCTAAAGAGTGGCCTTCCAATTTTAATTTGAACACTGACAAATTTGGACACATAATTAAAGATCGTTGCCCTCATCGATCAGTTCTCTTACCTGTCCTGGTTGATTGCACATAATAGTCGAACAACCGACTGGTAGATCATTTGCCCGATCCTGATTATTTGCGACATTTGGGATGATATCGTCCAGATGCATCAGAAACAGCTGCGAACCGGAAAATAATTAAAATCGGGATTTGTACCGCGCGATCACAGAGAGATTGCGCGACAGGTAAACTAACAAACAGTAGCTCTAAAAAGTATTCATGCACTAAGTATTTAATTTTCGATAAATTGTTGATATTTAGACTCTCATAATTTCGTTAAAACAAGTTGTACTACCATAATCCTGGATTTATTTTGTGGAGCTACCGTAAATCGGGTCAACTCGAAAAGGTACACATGAGAAAGGAATCGATCGCGCTGATCGAACACCCGTCTATTTACCTTATGAAAAGGAACGTTCGCTCCATCGGCCGTTCCATGGATTTCCCTGAGATAGCCGGGAAATTGTTGCTCCACGCAGCTAAGAGTTTCCTCGTATACCTTTTTGCCGGCTTCGGTCTCATAAAGCGGCAGGTATGTTTCGTTTAGAGGTTTATATATATTTAAGTACGATTGGATCAATCCGGAGAACGTACGACCCTAACAGAAAACATAGCATTACTTATAGGAAGGCAGAAAAATCGGCAGATTCGATTTGAACGCAACAGCTAATTCGATAAATCGCGCACGTTACGCGCCGCGCTGTTCGACGAACGCGCGTTATTAGAAAACGTCACATGCTGCACAAGAAGATTTTAGCCAACCACATGTATTATCTTAGTATAAATTTTATGTAACGGTAAATGCTTGTTGCGTAACGTATTCAACGTCTTGGAAACAAGGTGCGAGAATAATTCGCGTACGTCTTCGATGTGAGCGAACCATCGAATAGGCACGTATTTCCGAGGATTTTTTGTTCAAACGCGTAATAAGATACTGCAGACATCTGGCAGCCAATGACAGAAAATATTACAAGGAAATTCAAATAGCATCTACTTCTTTTTTACTTGCAAAGGTTAATCGGTATAATAAATTAAGGAGATTTGCTCCAAGCGGCTCCTTCTACGTCGTTTCCGTTCGTATCTTTTAAGACAATCGTTGCCATTATCTCGTTACTAATTTATGTAACCACTAACTCGGTTTCTTAATGAGTTTTTTTCTCGTTTTATGGTCAATAAATAGTTAATTTTTAACGATGAAATAAGCTACTTGAACAAGTGTATATACACGCACACCGTTACGCTCAGCAATTGTGCACTGGTGCACGTGGCTAGCATGCGTATAATTGCGAGCGCGAATTCGATCAAAGAGATTGAATATTCTTACGATATCGAAACCAATGTCGTAATGACTGCCTCTCGTGTAAATGACAGGAATTGCATGCCTCCTTCCAATATCGTTGGGCTCGCGCGTACCTTCTGAAGTATTTTCCAGCGTGGTCATTGTAGTTGCAGATGTTACCTGTTTCGAACGATTACTAAATGATTATTATATTTCACGATTCAGTTTTCAGTGCAAAATTCCACGCGATACTTTTTCCCGTCAACGTGAGTTTTATCCCCTTTTTCCAACTAATATAATTTTTCCGTGTGATGCAGTTAGATAGTTTTCGACGTTATAAAGACACTCCAATTTTCCTCATCCAACTGTTTTGACAAATCTATGAAGATTACTATGCCCGATAAAAATCACATGCATCGTCCTCGTTTGATTATCAGCCGCGTAATAGTGGGGTGCGTACCGAATCAGTCACGCAAATATCTAGATGATTTCGTTTTGCAAATGATGCTTTGTTTTACTTTTAACCGCGGATTTGATCGCGTTTACGACAAATATGCGCGCGTGAAATGTCACGCGATAAATACTGCTTGAATAACTCGACTCCGGTCGCTTATAATTGCTTCAGATATGTTTCCCTTTCACGAAGATCCGCGGTCTAACTGTTATAAAATAGACGGCAGAAGAATAAACAAAAATAACGAATAGGAGCAGAAAGCACAGATTCGCGTTCAGCGAACATACCTGCGCTTATGACTGCTTTTGTCTCTCGGGCGTGTTTGAATTCGATCACAGAAAGGAATATGCGTGTGTCCTCTGTCTCGATAAAAAAAACGGCGATATGCAATACGAGATGCGAGGATTCGCGACAACTTCCAGGGTATTCGGAAAACAACAGTTCTAGACGTCGTTCTAACGGCGATGAGTGTCGCGCGACTGACGACTTACGATCGGTGTCTCCCTGTTACGAAGACCGTAAGTCTGTCTAATCTACCTTTTATCGACTTCCATCGATTAGCAGAGTTGTGCGGCATGGATAGCGAGTCACCTCAAGGGGAAAAAGAATTCCCCGGCGTTTCGGTTAGGAATGTATTGTATTTCCATTACCATTGCCATCACCATCATCATCGACACTGGCACCGGCATTCGTCATTGGTATCGGCATTGGTTCCGCGATGCAATATCGTCGGGCAGACCCTTAACGTTCCTTGGATATTATTTTCTTTTAATTAAGAGCCGCAGACTCCAGGGAAAACATATCTTTCCGAACGCATACGAATGATCACGCGACTATTGCGAACTCGCCTACTCGCTCGCGGCGAACTGGATCGGGCAATTTTTTCTTTGCCGTTCGCGCTTCTAACTCGGAATTCGCGTTTATCGGGTCACCCGAGGAGAAGTTTCGTTGCGATCGAATACGATAACGTTGACTAGAGTTATCAATTTGTCAGGCAGTGATGCGAGTCAATCGCTTTTCATTCATCACAAAGAGAACTTGATAAATGCATGAACGCTATATCATAATAGAGCTTTAATCACTGTCAGAACGGGTTACAAAATCAACTTGTGATTACAGAGATTGCAAATATCACTTAAAACCGATGTATTTATATTATGACAAAAATCGGGCAAAATCGGAAGTATGTCTCGTTATTTTTATGAAGTAATATAAAATTCTCACTTCTACTGTTCTCTAACTCAAGCATTAAAGCAGTAGCATTTAGTTCTGCTAGAGCAATTAAGCAATTAGCCTTGTTATTAGTATTCCAATAATTCTATTCATCACACACATTAAATTCTAAACACAAATGCACATTACGCGCTCGTAATCTTATTGCTCTTTTTGTTATGCTCCATTTAAGGAAATGCAACTGCGACCACTTACACGGATTGTGTCGCGGTTTACTGAGACACTTCTACGTACTATCGGCTAACTATTGCAACCAAATGTTTCTCAGTTGATTTTCTTAAGTTATTCATTCGCTGTTGATTTTCTCTTAATTAGATTGATATGAATAGCGATCGAACCAAGGAAATCGATCCGCGACGAAAAGGGAAAGGTAACCGTGAGAGAGTCGGATTAATAGACGGTCGATAGCGTTGTAAAAATGTATCTGGTCGTATCATGATTATGCGTGTGAGTATGAAGAAACCTTGTGCACTTTCTATCGCACAACCAGCCATTATTCTGGCTTCCAAATGCGCCTCTTTCATGACTATACATGGACAAGAACGGTATAATAGTACATTTTTTACGGCTTCCTAGGGACCTTCGTGGATTGCATCACGCGTAGTTACGCGTACAGATGCAGGTACTAAAAAATAGGCAGGCTATTGTACTCTTTATAAGCTTGCTAATCCATCGCGTTGTTAGACGAAAAGGATGGATAACACAGATTCTATATTTTAACAATTTATTAGTATACACTGTAAGTTATACGCGCTCGTATTCGTGTGTGTATGCATCGTGTCTGTATTCCGAAGTTGCGTATCTTGCGTAGATGTATATACATTTTTGGGAATCGGTACGCAGTTTCAATGTATTTTACAAGTAACACATTGTGTGTAAATTGACAGACGATCATTTGCCCTCTTACTTCTAATCGGTTTGAAACGCAACGACGTCGTAAAAACCACCATCTCTTTCGACATCTTGTTGCTTCCTTGTTTCGTTCTTCCTTTCCTGTGCCACTTGTTGTTGAACTTCTATTGGCATGTTTCTTGGTAATCGTGAACGAGGGTGAAATACGATTACAAACGTGACAATTTACTTTTTTATAAAAACTCTAATTCGACTCGTCGAAATGATGCGTAAGAAATAAACTTACGAAACAAATCGTTTCGTTGCGGAAGAATAAATTTTTAATTATCTAGATTTGTAGCTTTACAATGGGTACGCTTAAAATTCTGCAGGAAGGGTAGGGAAATTACAAATGTGATAATGGATAATATAACAGGAAAGGAGGAGGAATGGAAAGAAAGCAATGTCCGATATCAAGATACAGGAAGATGGGTCCATCGAAAATGAGTTTTTTGGTTCGAATCATATCCCGGTCTCATTTTCAACGTTGTTTAAGTCTTGTTCCGGTAACGTGCCATCGGGATGGCCAAAATATCACGATGTTGACTCCACAGAGGCCCGTGTTCATTCAGCAATAACTCAGTCTTGTAGAAGAAAGTTAATCTCTTAAATGTCGATGAGTAACAGCGATCGATACAAAAATATCCTGTCGACATGTATCGAGTACTAACTCCTTCCTCGTAGGAACGAAAAGACTGAATTGATTCCGAAAAGATCCAGTTACTCGGCAGAACGACTATGAGACTCAACAGGGCCGAGTGGCGCGTTTCGCCCTTTGAGCAGCTATTCGTCGACTACGCCTCAACGGAGGCGATTCCGTATCCCTTTCATCTTCAGAATCAGAATTGCTTAGAGCGGTCTTGCCGGCGTATCGCCAACTGATGACCGCACCATCCCACTAAAAAGAACCCAAGTTATATTAATAATAGGCAATGGGATACGTTGAAATATTCCATTATCGGGCATCAGTCGGTAGTCAAAGCGTTACTGATGAATACTTACGGAAGTCGAAACAATTTCTTGATGGTAAGGATGCCAACTAACGTCGCGCACGCATCCTGAATGTTCTCGCAGTGTGCTAACTATTCTGCCCGTTAGTACATCGTAAACTACAATTAAAATGCGTTGTTGTAGTCTCTTTCTGACAATGTATAGTTCGCTTTTTAATAAATGGTAAAATGAAACATACTTATTACTCTTCCCCCAGCACATCCAGTGTATATATACCTCTGACCGGTAATCGCGGGAGGAGAAAAGTGGCAACGTATCAGAGTCTGAAGAACCGAGTGCCCACGGTATGTCATGATGCTTGTGTCACCCTCTAGCATGTGCTTTGCTTTATGTACTAAGATAAAGAGAACATCGATTATTAAGATTGCAACGCGACAAAGCTTGTCAAAATTGTAAGTTGTTGGATTTGGAGACTTGCTTCGCTTTGGTACACGTTGCCATCGGTAATCCCAGGTTTGATTCGCGACAGCTTTCCGTGTGTTCAGTTCACCCATGAGATCCGAGAACGCGCGCACATCCCACAGTTTGATTGTTTGATCTTTACTGTTTGTGATGAGATATCGACCGTCGCCGCGTGGATCAACGTACGTGATCCCGTCCATGTGACCAGCCAGTATTCCCACCGGATGTGGACTCGATTCGTTCAACGTTCTCCTGTCCCAGACCTAAATAAGCCAAGAAATGGGGGGAGAGGGAAAGAGCGCGCGCGAAGAAAGAAATAATAACGAAGAAACAAGAAAACGAAACAATAATGAAACGATTCAAATGTAGAGGATGAAGGAAAAGAACGAAAGAAAGACAGAAAAACAGTTGTAGAGATGAAGCGAAGAATCTCGGCTTGTTAAAGGATGTCGACGATACCTTACAGAGACCGTCGTCGCCAGCACTGTATAGAATTTGCGATGTGTTGTCGGCAAACACTACTGCGTTTACATCATTATCATGGCCTTCGATCTAGAACGGACATAAACAATTAGCAGTGTACAATGCAAAAAGGGGAAGAAGCCTACAAACCCTAAATGCGCGTTGATGACATTCCCTGTCATAGACATATAGATAACCGTCGTTTGCTCCACCCAAAATTTCTCGACCATCGCTAGAAAAAACTAGAGAAAACACGCAAAACCTTCGGTCTTCTGGACATAGAGGTAGCGATTCTTGTGCGCACGAATCTCCGTAAACAGGACACAAATATACTAAAAGCATAGGAAAAACAGAAGTCCAATAATATTCCAGGAGCATAGGGAAGGCCTTCATAATCTTTCACTAGATTCTACTCACAACATTCTGACCAACTAGAATATACTATATAATTGCCATCAGGACTAAAAGCAGTGTCCAAAATACTCCATCCTACATCTCGAGCTAAAATTGTCTTGAACTCTGTAAATTCACCGTCGTGTGTTCGATAAAGACGTAGAAACTTATCTATAACAAATGAGAACTGTTAGAAAAATACAAAAACTAAATCTACAGGTCACAAGCTTGACAACGGATCTTACCTTGACTGGCCGTTAAGAAAAATCTTCCATCTTGGGAATAAGATCCGCAAAAAGCTTTAGCATTGTATTTAGCAACCTGATGCATTTTGTTTGGCAAAAAACTACTGCTTATTCTGCACCTTTCTCCTGTACTGAAACCAGGACCCAGGGTTCTCCTTTGAATCATGGACGCAATGGAAATGTTGCGTTTGTCGACATCACTAACAAATCCACAAGCCTGCTTAGTAGCTAGACTTATTTCACTTTTCTAAAAGAAAACACACACAATGTGAAACCATGTCAGCAATGTAATCGTCGGTCATGTATTCAAAATTTAACGAACATCTAGTCTGGATGTGTTTGGATGTAAATGTAAATGGGACGTCAATCTCGGTGAACTTGTGACATATTCTTCGTCCGAGTCATCGTGATCCGAGGATATGATGTGTAGCTGCCCGCTGCAAAGAATCGACGAGAAAATGTTAAACATTTCGATGTTGTCGCAAATTAAGAAGAGAGATGGACAGTGAGGTTGGGATGTTTTGAAAATGCAAAATATTTTCGAGAGATTCGTTTAATATTTCGCAGGATAAAAGTGAATTTGGGACAAACAGCATCATTGAGAGAAACGGAGTTACATTCGAAATTTGATATTATTTTTAATTTCTTAAAGCAACGCATAATGACTAGATTTCTCTTCTCCGTCTCTTTCTCTCACACCGTGTATCTCTCTTCGTCTCTTTCCCGTTCCGATTCTCTGTCTATTCCCTTCTCGCTCTATCTTACGTCCTTTCTCTGTCGCACATTCACGAGCATATACACACGCGCACATAGCCCAACGAAAAGATCCACGACGATGTTAAATCTTTCGACGACGAGATGTTGTTCAACCAACCTGCGTATCAAATATTGCAAGACAGCGGTCAGCCCACGATCATGTTCGATGTCCATAGTCCGGGAATTAATGCCTCCCATGCAGGGAACAAACGAATCTTATTTACTGTCTAAAAGCAAACACAAGGAAAACGTCCAAGGGTTGATGGCGTTAGTGCAGCGACTATGACAGTTGAAACAGACGATGACAGGAACAAGAGAGCGCGTGAGAAGTTACCGACGTAGTGGGGAGAGCAAACCGAACGAGCCAACGATACGCTTTCCGTCCTTCGTTTCGTCAAGACACGTGAACAATTCGAGCTAAGAAAATCAAAATCAGTTGCAATTTTCTTCTCCTAGAGATATCTAGTGGTACCACGTTCGGAACAAATGCTTTGAAACCTGGGTCAACGGAAAGAGTGCTGTCCAACCGTGTGTGCGTGCGTGTGTGCTAGCTGTTGCGTGTGTATGCTCGGATTCAAGGGTGAGGGGAAGATGGCGGCATGGCGCGCATGAAATGCATGTAATCGCAGAGTTGGGTATTAATCGATTAAAGTTTTTAATTTCATCGATTGATTAATGCTTAAAATGAAATCAATTAGTCATCATAAAATTGGTGATTGTTATAATCGATTGGTGAAATTAATCGTCAATCGTTGATTAGAAAAGGTGAATCGTCAAAAAATCGGCGATTGATTTAATCCATTGATCAAACCATTTGTCATCTGCCGATTAAATTATAGAATTATGATTAAATTAATTGCTGAAAATCGGCATTTAGTTTAGTCGACCGATGAAATAAATCATCATTATTGGCGTATTGCATTGTAGCTCATAATTTATATAACCGCTTCTAGGTCTTCGATAATCACAAGCTAATCGCTTGTCTCTCGATAACGCTAAAAAATTCGTTCCACAGTACTCTCTAGACTTCGTGGTTTCGATTATCATTTACATAGATAACAAAATGTATATTTTAATCGTTTAATATTTAAGATTTTTGTACAGGCTGTCATTTTTTGGACATGTTTGGATGTAATAGTTTCCTAAATATGGTCGTCAGTGCGTTTTCCTGATATTTTCAGAATTTAAAATATTATTAGAGGAAATACAGTAAATACGTGCGTGAACACCTGGTTGCATACGCAAGGGTAATATACATATGTTCTCTACTTTTCTTTTTATACGAGATAACGTTCAAATACGTTTTGAAAATGCGAATCGTATCAATTACGTATATTAAATTAATCTCTAGATATGTTGATTCGTCTAAAAATGAATGTGACATAACGAAACAAAAATAGACGATATGCAGTACCTTCGCATACACAACCAAAATACATGCATATATATGCATAAATGATTTCAAAGTAGTATTTACGTTGTTTGTTACACAACAGCCATTTTTATGGAAAAATATGTATACATCAAAATGTGGAAATCTGAACGATCTATCTATCTATCTAATAATAATTACGGATTGAAAATATAGATATAATATAGAGTATAATATAATGTTAATGCGTTGAATTCTCAGATGTGTTTTATCGAGAATTACTAGATACATTTACCTCTTCGTTTGTATTACGCAATAAAAATTCTGCAATGTCTCGATAAATGCGGTCTTGTTATTTTCAAAAATAAATACAAACTAGTCGCTTTAGGCTCTATAGCTCAAATGTTGAGACCTTAAGGTTGAGGTAAGAAGCAGCTGGATCTATTTTCATTCCCTATTTCCTTGCACCCCCACCCCAAATTTTCCCACTTTCTTTCCTTTTCCCGTTCCCTCTCCCTGGCCATCTCCCTCTCTCCATTTCCTTCTTTTACTGATCGTGTCCCATAGGTGCGATCCGTATCCTGAAAGCCGCAACCCATTCCCCGTAACACCTGGTGCCTAGATTCGGGGCTGGAACGTGTCCTCACGATCGGAACTGTCTCTTGTTTTGCATTTCACGTTCGTAGCTTCTCTGCAGGCAGAATATCCTGTCGAGAACATTGCGTTTTCTCCTAACCAGAACTACAACCGGACGCAGGATCAGCAAGGACCTTACTAGAAGCCGAAACAAGAGCTGAAAACCGAGGTCGTGGTCAAAGAGCCGCAGCCGGGACCGGAGCGAGCGCGCATGCGTCTCTTTATCACCTGGTTGCAAGTTTCTCGCATCGAATGACGACACCGTTAATTTGTGCGATATCGATAACGCGATCCTCGAGGACGAGACGAAAGCGGAGGGTAGCGGGTTCAGGAGGTGAAAACGCGTAGATGTCAGCGAAGCGACAACGTCAGTTTCAACGGTGACGTTAACAACATCTACCAGGCCGAGGACGACAACGGAGGGGCTGCGTAAGGACAAGAAAAGGAATGTGATTGTCGACGCATTTCAGCTACGCTGAACAGGAAAGAAAAGGACACGGGGAAAGAGACAGAGTACCGTCGGACCCGAGGGAGGAGAGCGATGGTGTCGGCAGTGGGTGAATTTGAATCGATGGAATCGCGGTGAAATCGCGCGTCCTGCGTGATCCTGCTCGGCCGTTCCTTTAGATTCCTGGCGGGTTCCCAGTGGGTTCCCAGCGAGTTTCCGAGTGGCGCGCGCGTGCTCCGAGCTCCGAGCTTCGAGTGATCGCGCATCGCGCACATTACCCTTCTTTCGGTTTCTTCGTGCCGCTTCTAGTGCTTCTATGCAGGGCTACACGGTTCTCGTTCACTAAGGCAACAGGTGAGCCATTCTCGCTTGCGAATCGATTCGCTCTTTCTTCTCGTTCGATTCGGTTACCTTTCTTCTCCCGTCTCCTACTACTCCTCTATCTCCTTTTCCTACATCTTCGTCTCTGTCTCCTACTTCGACTTTACCTTTTTCCTCTGATTCGGGTACTGATTGACGCATAGTACTCGCGACATACGCGTTACGTAGTCCGGGCTCCATTCAATGTGTTTTATCCGACAGTTCTCGCGTGACGAAGACGCGAATCGCGTTCGTTCAATCATCGTCCGCCAAAAAAATCGTTTCCGCGCTGTCTTACGTCGACCCCTCCGAATGCGAACTAAACTCGGATCGATCCAGTTTCCCCTGCGGCTGCAGAATGGATTAAATCGTAATCGACCCCGACTCCCGTTTTCTTTCGTCCTCCTCGAACCTTCTTCCCCCACAAACGATCGACCGCATCTCGAGAAAGTCGACACTTCTTTCTCTTATCGGTACGGTGTATAAGTGCCGATTCAACGATCTGCAAACGTAATCCAACTTTACGCTGTAGTTTGATCCTTCGGCTAGCGCGGCGCCCAGTATGGTATAAACGATCAATCCGAATTTTTGCCATACGATTCGATCGAAGATTTTCGAGATCATAAAACTCGTAGTTTCGTTGTCCGTCAGGTGTTTGATCGGCAGAGTATCGCGAAAGCACGAAGGGTCCGAGGAAAGCCGATGGAACGAAGAGTCAGGAAAGTCACATCCTTGGCGACTTTTTATACGGTCGATAGCTTTCGGTTTACTTTTCGGTACGATTTAATCTATTGTCACGAGAAAAGTTTCTTTTGGTGTGTGACAGGTAGACGCGATAATCGGGTACGGTGTAACAGTTAGAATTGGGCGTCGAGTGCCGGAAAGACGGAAGAGGAGTTCCGATCCTAGACGATTCGATGAACGTTAAGGATTAATCTTCGCGAGACACGTCATGTTCGCCAAGTCGAAAGCAAGCGGATCAACGCCGAGCGTTCTTCTCTCGAATCCTCTGAACAATATTTACGAAGTGGGGGAGCAGTCGGCTACCGCGGGTCCTGAAAACGCTTGGCGTGTTTACGATGCATACAAAAAAGATGACAAAAAGGTAAGACGGATCCGTCGACGATCGAATCGCCATTGTAACCTTGACATCGTGACCGCGACCATGACCGTAACCTAAATCCTGATCGCGACCATGACACAGTGACCGTGACCGGTTTCCATCCATGGTTTCCAGGAAGTCTCGATATTTCTGTTCGACAAGAGATCGGTCGAAAAGCTCTGCAAGCCGAAACGAAAAGAGATTGTTACGGATATACTGCGGAAAGGTGCGTTGGAGATGAAAAGCACCGGCCACCCGAAAATACTTCAGGTAAGTCTCGCACCTCGCAATTCGCGACCGGCAACTGGCAACCGAGAACTTGCAACTGGCAAATTTCTGGTGATTTGTCGTTTGTTTCCCGACAGGCGTACAAAGTTGAGGAATGTTCGGACAGCCTGGCATTCGCGTCAGAGCCCGTCCTGGCTAGTCTCGCAAACGTATTGGCATATAGGGAGACGAGCAATCTCGATCGTGGTACCGGGCATCGTACCACTTTCGCGAAGGAATACAAACTCCTCGATATCGAGATTAAGTACGGGCTTCTGCAGGTGAGATGCGAAGCTTGTGTTTTCGATTTCTTCACGTCCTCCCATCTTCTCATTCCGTTCTCTTCTCTTTTCTCTTGGACGCGTCAGATCGCCGAGGCCTTATTATTTCTTCATGAAAGTTGCAAAATTCTTCATAGAAACGTTTGTCCCGCTAATATTATAATTACCAAAAGAGGCACTTGGAGACTGGCTGGTCTTGAATTTATCGGTAAGTCGCTGCTGCTATTGTTGTTGTTGTCGTTGTCGTCGTTGCTTAAACGCAGTTATCGCCGTCTCACTTGTTCTAATGGTCCGTTTGTCTTTCTTTTTTCCGATAGTAAAGAATACTAACGACGATATGCCGATACCTTTGCAACCATGGACGAACCATGCGTCGAAACTGACGCAGCCTAATCTCGATTACATGGGTAAGCATGTTGACAATCTGTTCGTAAGCGCACCGTTGAATTGTCACGATCCGTTTTTCTTTTAAACTTGCATTCGAATCTGACACGTTATGTGTACCGTGTAACGTGGCAAACGCGTGTAACGTGTAACGTTGCGGCCGTAGCTCCAGAAATACAGCAAAAGAAACAGGGAAGCTTCTACAGCGACATGTACAGCTTTGGCATGACTATATGCGCGATTTTCAATCAAGGTCGGCCACTGATTCAAGCGAATCACAGTTGCACCGAATACATCAAGCAAATAGATAACGTGAGTTGATCACGTGTTTACTTTCGTTGATTCCTGTCGACTCTCTTAAGATATATTCTTCCTACTCGTTGTTCTCTTCTTTCCAAGTCTTTTCTCTTTCGCTATTGAACGTGATCCGTCGTGATCGTGATCGGTTCCAAAAGGGGCATTTTTCGTATGTTGTTGCACCGCAGCTTGTCACACAAGTCGCCGAGATGTTGCCTTTCATTCCGGTGCCTCTGCGAGAAGCCGTCGCTCATCTGTTGCGCAACGAGCCGGAACAAAGGCTGACCGTTCAATCAATGCTGCGAATCAAATATTTTCAGTACGTAGCGATAACCAACCATCTTGAATCTTGCCTGTATTGTACGTTCACGTTACTGTTCATTTTTATTCGAACGAAACGCGACCTACGAAATCCTTTACTCCGTTCGTCGAAAAGTACGCTAAGATAAAACGGTCAAATACGAATTGTTTCGTCGTTCGAATAATTATGGTTCACGGACATCGTGGGCAATGTTCCATCGAACTTCGCTGTCTTTCCAGAGATCCTTCGCTTGAACCTCTCCAATTCCTGGACGAGAGCAAAATGAAAACTGTGCTGCAGAAAGAGCATTTTTACACAGCAATCCTTAAGGAGAAATTACCTTATATACCAAAGGTAATTGGTAATCCAGTCTGAGCGTCGTATTATTAAATGTGTGGTGAATCTGCTAACATTCGATTAACCGTGAATTCTACCGATGCGTTCCGATTCTTAGAAACTATGGTACCAGCATGTCTGGACATACCTGCAAAGCGAATTGGAAAGCCAAGAAGTTCAGTCGGCCGTTCTACAGTCGGTATTTTACATCATGCAAGACAGCACGCAGGAAGAGTACGATTATTTCATCTATCCAGCATTAAGGTATCCGATTATCTATCTTTCTTCGGTACACTTGATCAAAAACAACGATAACGACCGAATATCATTTTCGCAGCAAGCTGTTCGCGAGTCATAAATCGATTCAGGGAACGGTTACGCTCCTGGAAAATTTGCATTTAATACTGAAGAAATCCCAGAGGAAGTACGGGGAGGCGGAAGTACTCCAGTTGCTTTACGATTCGTTTGATAATTCAACGACGCAGGTACAGGTACGTGCGGAGACCGATCGTTTACATAAACGTACTAGCGAACTCAAGACTGCTCGAGAGAACAATGTGTACGATTTTCTAGACCGCTGCGTTTGTAGCAGCTACGAATGTGATGACCGATTACATCACAGATGACGACGACATTCGACGTATCATTCTGCCAAAATTGCTTCAAGCGTTCGAACAGAAATCGGTCGACGCTCGTGTACTATTAAACGTCATTCCCTGTATGTTGAGTCGATTGGAGACGCAGAAGATCGTCGACATGATCCTGCCGTTGTTGTATAACGCTCGGCTTCAAGAACCAGAGATTATCGTTCGGGTTGTAAGTGAGTATACATATGGTGACTCCAAAAAGATTTATGGTTTGTGGTATTATTCTACTATACATACATATTATATATGTATACATACTGTACATATATAATAGCGATATTGCATCATATAGAGGACCAAATATTAACCAATCCCGATTCCTACCTGTTCGATCTTGATTACAATCGCTGACTAACTCGGCTGGTCGTTAGAAATTTATAGATTGATGTTGAAAGATAAGAAGTATGGGCTCACGGTGAGCTGGATGGCAACCCGAGCAATGCCTTCTTTGTTGCCTCAAACGATCAACCCAGCTTTGAACCTCGCTCAATTTGATGCACTCGTCACAGTTTTGCAGCAGATGTTTAGCCTCATCGAAAGGTGACAAAAACATTTTACTTTGCGACGCAACTTCTCGAACCGACAGGTTCTTACCTAATAGACGTCGTTCCGTCAATTTTTAACAGAAATCAGAGGAATCAATTATCGTTGAACCACCTATCCTCGCAAAGTCCGGAGAAGCACTGGAGCTTGCGACATCAGTATAGCACGGATAACATGCACGCTCCGGCGTTCAATATACCGAATCTCAGGGTGGAGCAACGCAAAACTTCTTCCGCCGAGGATATGGCCAGGAAAGCCAGTACGGGTAAGGAAAGCCGCTCATTGTTAACTAATGTCTTATATTTTAGCCTGCTAAAACTGGCTCACTGTTAATTGTTTACTATAAAATTGACTGCTGCCGCGGCACAGGTTCAATATCGATGACAGCTTCGGCCGAGAATATGGCAAGGAAGAATTCAGTAGTGGGTGAGTGACAGCAAAATCAGTCCGTATGCATGTCTTATAAGGACTAGTATTGTGATATAGACATCACTCTTACGTAAAATTTTAATTTTCGTAGATCATGGTACGAACTTTTTTGTCGATCCGTTAAACTATGCAATAAAGAAATATGTAGTTGTACGCAACGAATGACCTTTAGAACTCCGAAAAGTATGACCTTTGAACAAAATATTCTTGTCGTATATTGATCGTTTGCTTTACACATGTTTTGCATTATTACAATTCGACGAGATATTCTCGACGAGGTTGCCTTTTCGAGAGAACATTTATGATCGCATTATTAAGCAATATTATATCGCTTTCTTGCTCCCTTGATAGACTGGTTCTCACCTTTGAAGCACGACGGCAACTTCCTCAGAGTGAATAACATCTTTACTAACCGACGTTTATCGGACAATACATTAACGGCACCAAAGATCCGTGTTGCACAGTCCTGCGTGAGCTCACCTGGTGGGACTCCCGGTGGCGGAGTGCCGTTCCGGCGTCATTCTAGCACCGGTTCTCAAGATCCGCATGGATCTCACACCAACTTGTCACCTCCCACGGTATCGTACCTTTTTCCAACCCTTCTCTCAATTCGATACTTCAAGCGTCATTGACAATTTGCGAACACGGAAGAATTCGATGTTCGTATGCGATATTCTGTCTATACGTAATGATTTCTGTTCGGATGACGGCAGTGCGGTGGGATGCCGATAATCAGTAGCAGCGTGCCGTATTTACTCAGCAGCGAGAGTTTTAGCAGTATACGGGGAACAAGGCGTCCGTCGACTTCGTCTACCTCATCCCGACAGGGCACCGGATTGCTGCAGCAGGTTGGCTCCAGCATGGTAAGACAACTCCCCATCTGCCTGAACCTCAATGGACCACCACCACCATCACAACCAACACTTTCTCCATTACTCCAGCTACCGGGACAGCTTTCCCATTGACCCTTCGTTACAGTGTAAGGATAATCAGTAGCTTATCCATCGTCGCAGCACCTCACTTTTTTTACTTGCCATAGAGTGCTCGCGATATAGAGATCATGGCGTCACAGTGGTCGATTTTCATCATTCTACGGACGAAGACATGTTAATACGTCCCTGGTCAATACTGTTTTGCTAACAGAAAATACGTCTCCGGTGTATTGAGATTCATATCAGATTACGTTAATCATTGTCGATATCACCGTCGATGAATAAGATGAATAATAAATGCTTTGCCAATTACAATTTACTGACAGGAATGAACTTGCACAGAGTTTGATCGCTAGCATGTATAGGCTTACACAGCTAAGAGGTTAATAATTTCGTTGACTATAACTGGTTTTTCTTATCGGCAGAACAATGTTAAAATTGGCCTTTCCACAGACTAGTAGGCATTTGGACGTATTTATGATTATGCGAAAAATCGTATCTGTTATTTAAGTGATTCCCCGATTATTGTAATATTTTAAAACATTTTCAGCGATTTTAATAAGTTGAAATTATTTCAGTGGGAGAAAAAAAATGATTTCTGAATAAGTTTGAGTTATTTCAATTTTTCTGTTTATAATTAGACACGTATTAGAGACAATTTTCTTTTTTGTTTTATACCACTTTTCATGAATATCGATCACTGTGTGGCATGACAGTGGCGGCAAATATTGGTCATCCAAAGTAGTCTTCTTTTCCACCCCTTTGCAGTTCTTGTCTATGAACCGTGAAACCGGCCAATATTTCCCGTCGATACCTCGAACTGTAACGCGGTAGTAACGCTCTTGCAATTAGATGATCCATCGAGCGAGCGACTTTCGTTGCACTATGTTGTCCCAATAGCGAGGTGCATGCAGCTAGTTAGCGCATACTGTTCAAACAAACCTCAACTTAGGCCTCTAAACTGGCGTTTATGCGATACGTGCAATTTCTGTTGGAAACATAGAAGAATTGTTTGCCCACCACCTGCTCGAGAACTTTCGTATTTTTCCCAGTCTCTTTGCTTTTCAACCAGCGAATCTCTCTCTCTCTCTCTCTCTCTCTCTTTTACACCCTCCTGATCCAGCTCTTGTCTACCTTCTATTCTCATTGACTTGCCGAGACCCGCACTTCCGCTTCGCGGTTAATTTAGTCATATGCACGGTTCCACTGTCGTTCAAATTTCGAATCGATCTATCGAATTGTTCGTAGTGTTCCATTGCAATGGCTGACAAACACGCTTTGGCGTTCAAGGAGATGAGAAAGGTAGGTCTTCGCAGTTGCAAATCGATGCGGTTGCGAAGAAGCAGCAGCAACCGTGCTCGCGTTGGTCGATTCATCGGAATTGCAGGTAGTTCGATTCGATTCGTTTCCCAAAAAGTTCTAATTATAACATTTCGTCTGTTTTCAGTACCAGTTACTCAGCAAGTTCGACACAGGAGCAGAGCGGGCGCGACGCTGAATCGTTCAATCTGCGTCGAAGCATTGCAGAAATCGTGGTAACGAGCTACGATCAACCAGAATCATAAACACGAGGAGATCTCTCATGACTGTGAAAGTCATCTTTACAATCATTTATTTGGTCCATTTAAACGAAACGAAGACGAACAGCATTGGTCACGGAAGCTCTGTCGAGCAACTTTCGAAATTTAACGGGAGTTTATTTTTTACTGAACGCTTAGTGTACGTAGCTCGTACCATGCTGTCGCGACTTTTGTCTAGCATAAGCTGTCATTGTGTTTAGCGTGTAGCAACGCAAAGCCGAGAACAGAGCTTGCAACGCCTGTTCTGCCTTGCCGTGCGTACGCGCTGTACCGAAAGTAACATGATGTTTTGTGTCTTCGCCGTATACAAATAGGCTGCGTGTACCTGCGAATGTTTGCCTCGATAGAGGCGACATCAAATTTTCTCTCACTCTCTTTCTCCGTCATTCTCTTCGTGTGCTCCGTTTATTTCTGTGATAGAAAATTCGGAATACCACGATTCCATGTCAATTGTTGTACTATAAATTTTCATCTAGATTTTTGTAAAAAGATTTCAAGACCACGCGATTGCACGACCCAATAGAAGAAAAGTCGTGCGAACCGCGAGTTGTCGCTCGGTGCATTACGATGCTCCGATACATATCAATCAAATGGCGCCACTATTTGCGCAGTAGCATAATCGTATCCAAAGTTTCTCGGTATTTGCTATTGGTCTGGTTTCGATTGATTCCGGCGCTCGTACCAGACGAACGGAAATCGATTTGCGCGTAATTTGCTTCGAGTTTGTGGCCTATAAGCCGAGAAGCGATAGGGACGAATGGAAGGAAAAAAAAACAAGAAACTAGGGAGCGTCTTCGTATCAAGCGACCCTATATAAGTGTCCTTAAGGTTCGCCAAACGCGGAATGCTCCAGCACGATCGAAACATGCGCTACGGAACCACGGACAACTTTAAACTACTTTGGACAATCCTGGACAATCATGAACAGTTGTGGACAATCATTTTCGAGTTACGCGAGTATTTAAGTCCAAGACAAGATCCGGCTTGATTCGGATTCAAAAAGTCGATCGAGATACTAACACGTGTTGCTTGCTCGCGTGCTCGTCTAACCACTGGTTAATTACGTCAACGACGATTCGATAATTCGCTGACTTTTGAAGCGTTGCTCGGTCCGTCAAAACTATTATAACGATTCACGCGATCAGTGCGTTTCGCGTGTCGATCGCGCCACGGTCAGAACATGACAATCATTCTCTCGAAGCGTCGATTCCTGAACGCGTACCTGTTAGATGATAATTTATACAAGACGCACTCGGTCATTCGGCGAACTATATCTTTCGAAGGTCACGACGTGTACCAAACTTCTGGGTCTTCCTAGCTATTGCTAGAGGCTTGAGTTCGTCTTCTTGGAAACTTTCGACTATTTACAAAGACAACTTGCTACTGATTTACAATCGAGTCGTCAAAGCAGCCAGTCATTGTGAACGCTTTACTTACCGGGAACATATTTAGTTTCGAAGTATTAGTTTGAAAACGACAATCGCAAGAGATATTATTCAAAAGATATTGCTTTGTTAAATTTAGTTTTAAATTTTAAAACTTTGTATATATTTAAAAAGTATCAGACAATCATCGGTGGGTGACGAGTTAAACGGACCGTTTGATCAAGTGCGTCACTCTCGTAGTTTATTATACATATCTACAATATCTATTACCTACATCTATGTCTATATCTGTATCTGTACCCCTATCCGTATCCAAATCCATGTCCATATTTATACCCGACCCACATCCATATCCATATTCCTCTATCTGGTACTTGTATCTGTGTCTGTATCTGTACCTCCATCTCCATGTCTATCTAATCTGTATCTGTATTTATGTCTATATCTGCATAGATTTACATTTGCATGCTATACCAACGGTTACTTTCGTTCGTATTATTAGACTCATGTTTACGATGTCGTCGTCATGTTCGTTGTCGTTATTCCGCATTGAAATTCTAGAAATTGAATCGTCGACGAGCGACTTGCTCAATCGACGCCATGTCCAAAATATGTGTTCACATCGAACAAATCAAATTCCGTGAATTCCCCCCTAAAACAAGACTCGTTAAACAAAAGAGCTCGAACTACCCTACTTTCCGACTCGTTCAATCATTGTTCAATATTATCGGCGTGAGTGTATTTTCGTGTATTACTTTCAAAAACTATAATAAAGAAACAACGTGTCGAGTATGCGTTTCATTGCAACGTGAACAATGTCCAACACTCTGTGTCCTCCTTCGTTTTTACCTTAGACAACCCAAATATGTTTTTTCTAAACTTGGAAACGTTGATACGCATAGAAACATAGGCGCATAATCGCAATTATATTAGGTTGGTGCATATGAAATGTCGGTTTTTTTTACATGCGGACATTTCTCTTCCTGTTCTCGTTATACTTTTGTTTTTCGGCATAACCTCGTTTATAGCCGTACTGTCCATTGCCAGAGTCACATTTGAACAAAGGAGATTTTCTAGAAAATGTTCCCTTTTGTTATTTGATTTGAGTTTTGTACCGATATGAATTCAAACGATATTCGTATAATTGGTAATAATGTTGCAAAAACTGCACGCAACATAAACCAAGCGTTTGGGGTGAATACAGTTAATGATCGAATAGTGCAACGTTGATTTGAAAAATTTAGTTGTGGTGATTTTTCATTACAAAATGATCCGCGTGGGAGACCCAAAACGTCTGTGAAAAATGATAATCTGAAGGCATTGGTGGAAGCGGGTCCAACTATATCCATGAGGGATCTGGCTACCAGAATGAAAGTTGACCATACAACAATATTGCGACATCTTTCTGAAATTGGCAAGGTGAAGAAAATGGATAAGTGGGTACCGCACGAACTAACCCAGCGAAATAAGCTGGATCGGTTGAACGTATGCTCATCGTTACTATCCCGATTTCATCGAGAGTCATTTTTCGGTCGAATTATTACCTGTGATGAAAAATCGGTTCTGTACGACAACAGGAAAAGGTGTGCTCGGAGGCTTGATAGGGATGAGGTTTGTACCCATACCCCAAGGCCATCACTTCATCCACGGAAGATTTTAATCACAGTTTGGTGGAATGCGACTGGGGTAATTCATTACTCGTTCTTTCGAACTGGGGAGACAATTACGGCCGAAAAGTACTGCCAGTACATTGATGAGATGCACAATAAATTGAAAATTATACGCCCATCACTTGTTAATCGGCATGGCCCACTACTTCTGCACGACAATGCTCGGCCGCATACATCGCACAAGACAATTGCAAAATTAAATGATTTAAAATATGAAGTTTTGTAGCACCCAGCCTATTCACCGGATCTCTCGCCAACCGACTTTCATTTTTTAAAATATTTAAAACTGTTTTTACGAGCTAAACAGTGTGAAAATGAAGACAGTTTGAAAAATTCGATATCAGAGTTTATTAATTCTAAAGATCAGAATTTTTTAAGACAGGCATCTATGTTTTAAAGTCTCGTTGGGAAAAGTGTATTGAAGCGAATGGAGCATAGCTTGATTGAATAAACAGCTTTTGAAAAAAGATATGCAGTTTTATATGAATATATATTCACTTAAAAATCCGACATTCCGAAGCGAATGGAGCATATCTTGATTGAATAAACAGTTTTTGAAAAAAGATATGCAGTTTTATATGAATATATATTCACTTAAAAATCCGACATTTCATACGCACCAACCTAATAGTTTGCGAATACATAGCCCGCTAAGGAATGGGCTCGTTGCAAAATGGAGAGTCTACATTGGTTAAACAGAAGGGACAGGGAAAGGGAAAGTACAAGAGAAGGGAGGAAAGTATGGCTGCGTTCAATCGTGCGATACGTGTGCATGTGTATTTCGACGAATCGTGATAGGCATATTGTCATAGTTGATTCGCACATTAACGTCACAACATGCGTGTACATCGTCGAGACTTCAGATCCTCGGATGCACGCGCGTAGAGAACGAAATCGAACGTACTCAGATATTACTTATCATCTATGTTTACGATCATCTCTGTTCGAAAAGCGAAGGTCTGCAGCGCGAAAGCAAAAAGTAAAGAAAATTGCTTTGAAGAGGAATGAAGGTTTCGTTGACTCGCGTCGATGAAGACGATAACTATACGAACGGCTGCTGCAGGTTATGCCTTCGCGAAAAAGTTTATTCGAGACCGATATTCGCAGAAGGAGCCGCTACCGCGCGACTGCGTTCCCGAATTCTAGACTGTTGTCCCATCACGGTGAGTCTCCATCTGTCTTACATATTTGCCATTACATGTAATATCATGCGTGTAATATCGCCATTCAGCTGTTGGATGATGATCGCTTGCCAAGCTCAATATGCGAACTTTGCGAGAACAATCTGGATATTGCTTACCAATTCCGTCAACTATGTAGAGAATCGGAGCGCGTACTTCGCGCGCGTTTCGAGTCCAGTTTCCGCGAACGAAGCAGGACCCTCCAGGTAAGTTCTATTTTCAAAGTTGCATCCGACAACTTTGTATATTTATGAAGTCAAAAGAAGAGATGATGACGCTCTATTCGAACGACCATATCGGTTTTCGCATACAAAGGGACAAAGTAGTAGTTTGTTTATACATACAGGTGGACGGCGCGCAAACATGTCTGGACGAACGAACTAAAATATCAGTAGCAAAACCTGTCGCGGTGAGCTGCGAGATTGTTTGTGATAACAGCGAAAACGTCGACGAGACCGGAATCGGAAAACGAGCAGAATCGTTAGGCTTTCAGTCGGAAGAAGAGGAAGAAACGGAATCTGTTCGGCAACAACTAGAATCGAGAACGCCGACAATCAAACAGCGGGGAAACAAAGAGCAGGAGAAAGAGAATCACAGTTCCCAGAGCAAAACGACTACGAAAGCTGCAAAGACAACCTCTTGCGCTGAAAGTGAGAAACGAGGGGAAAAGAAGTACCTTTGCGATTTGTGCAGCAAAACGTTCGCCTCGAAATCAGGCTTGAGGTTCCACTTAAAATCGCACATCGGCGAGAAACCACACTCTTGTCAGCACTGCGGCAAACGGTTCGCCATTCCAAGTTACGCGAAAAGGCACGAGAGGATTCACACCGCGGAGAAGCAATTCGTTTGTCATGTTTGTAGCGCAGCGTTCGCCTCTTCGAACGGTCTCAGATATCATCTGAGATCGCACACTGGAGAGGCAAATTATCGCTGCGAGACCTGCGGCAAGTCCTTCGGCCGTTACAAGTACTTGAAGGAGCACGTGTTCACTCATACGGGAGAGAAACCGTTCGCCTGCAAGACCTGCGGTGCGGCATATGCCAGCTCCGGTAGCCTCTTCGTTCACGAGAAGAAGTGCAGAAACAAATCTGGGATCGGCCAGGATGGTGAACCCACTGGTTGATCATTTGGTTTCTCGGCTGAAATAGGTCAGTAAAGACAAATCTTTCAAGAGACAAATAAAAACAATTTTCACTCTTTATTTCATCGCGCGACATGGGTCGAGTTCGAATTCTCTTGGGGGCGGTAGCAAACCAAGCATACCTACATACGTAACGCGACGCAACGCAACGCAATCAACAGTCTTTGGTATTGAGAGAAATGTTGTATCGAGTGGAGTCGTAAATAATTGCGGATACTGGGTTAGAAATTTTCTCGGAAAGACCTTGATGAAAGCAGTAGTTGGAGGCTGTAAATAAATGAGAGAAAATTATGCAGATGCATAAAATAAAAGTGCCACGACTTTATAGAGATTTATAAAACTGTTTGCGTCAAACATAAAGTTGGCATAACTTTTTGAGGCAACATTTTTTTTATTGCATCATATTGTACTTGTCATGAAGTACAAAAGTCTCGAAGAAGCCGTAGGTCGGAAATCATCCGATCATTAAAAAATGATTTGAACATTTTGTAAACTATTTTAGACATTTAAATTAAATGTAAACATTTCGCACCCTCGGCCGTTGACGGTATTGGTAATAGCAACAAACTAATTCACAGCTAGCGAAGTGCATATGTGCAATATTAACGAAAGCATAACACGGTAACTTGATCAACATTTCATATTTATGCAGATGTAAATCGTTTCATAAGAAAATGGCTCATATACGACCTACGAGACTATTGTTCCTCCGGACGTGTTCTATAAGTTGCAATACAAAAAATATTCACCTTCAAAATTGATGTCAAGATTACTTAGACAACAAAATTTTATAACAAATCTTCATTGATTCTGAAATGTAAAATCACATTATGACGGCCACAACACTTATATTTTGTACACCTTATACCCGATCTTCCGCAAAAAAACAAAGTTCATTAAAAATCGACAATTGCTTACGACTCTACCCGATAGAAATGGAAGTGAATGCTACCGCGATCGTGGGCAGTCGGGATTTCTGCGTATAGACATCTCCGATGCAGCGATCGACATCCACTGGTCGGTGTCTGAGCGATACCAGGTAAGACCCAGCGAGTATTTGCCATTGAGATTTGCGTGCTGACATCGGTTGAACCACCATCCTCCGTGATAGTTAGCTGCACAGTGGGCCGTACTATCGTCCATGTCGCGATCCTTGGCGCTGAACGGCATTCCATTTTGATAGGACATTGCATTAGTCGCGTTCCCGACATAGCCATCGACGAGCAACCTGTAGCCTGTTTCTGCGGAGGTGATCGCGAACGAGTCGTATTCAGCGCGCCAACGTTCCCCATAAATGTCCAACATGTCGATACGTAATTGTGTGCAATTGTCTTGGGTAAACTCGTGCAGAATCTGATTGCCGATCCAGTATTCGCCGAATGGCGAGCCGAAACCGAGAGAATAATCGTTCCAGCTACGATCAAAGTCGAGGGTGCCGTCGATACGTCGTGCGACCACCACCCAACCGTTGCGACAGTAGACCATGATGGGCTTGCGACCTCGGCCCGCTTCCATGAGCCTTAATCCATCCACCCCGGACGATCGATCCGAAGATCGTTCCTCACAGCTGTCCGGCAGCTTGTCGACGATCAGGTGATATCGATCTTCGAGCTGCTCGAGCTCCAGCTCCAGATGGTTCGGCGATGATTTGGACTCGGTGAAGCGACTGCCATTCAACCGATCGATTGCTTCTTGCTGTCGGTCGCTCTTCTCTTGGAGTTTTGAAGCACTAACACTCAGAGCTTGAACAGCACGTCGCAAATTGCTCAGCTCCACTCGAGTTAGCGAAAGCTCTGCAGCTTTCTGAGCCGCATTCACGCCCAGTCTGGCTAGTTGTCCTTTGATCGCGGAATTATTCGTCTCAACGATCTCCTCAAGGATTCGCAGCGAGCCTACCAATCGCGTGACAACCGACTCGCCGATTTGTTTCGTCGAGATCACGTTCTCGTTCGCGCTCGAAACTCGACGCGACAACTCAACCTGATTCTTCTCCAAGTTCTTGACACGTTTGCTCAAGTTCGACGTTAGCCATTCACCCTTTTCGTACGCGACTCGTTTAGTGTCTAGCTGTGCTAGCCGCCTCTGCGTCAGAATCGCGACTTTCCGTTCCAAGGTCTTTAAACGATCCTCGCTCCGTCGTGAATAACCGTGACGTCGAGATAGTCTATGGTGCACCACGACCGTGGCGTCAGTCGCCACCGTCACTTCTCCGACGTGTTTACCCTTGCCAGCGTCGGCTGTTGACGATTCGCATCCCATCGATTTCACTTCAATCTGGACTGCGCTCAGCTGGAATTAAAATTACATACGCGTTTCATCTGTGTTCCAAAATTCTTTTATCACGTCTTCAAATTAACAAATTACTCGATTGCATACAAGGTTTGTATCACGCGGGGGCGGTAAGCTAAGAAAGGTTGGGTACGGAAGTCTGTGAAAGAACTTTCGTATCCGAAGGTTCGCTTTCAAGAATAAAAGAATGAAGGGCAGTTGGCAACTGGATAGTTTCGGTGGTATTCGAGCTAACGCGCGCCAGCTGCAGTTATCGAACTGTCGAATCTTACCGAGTCTAAATTCTAGGAGCATCGGTTGTCGAAGGAGGATCCGCGTAAAATATCAGTAGCAAATCCAGACGCTGATAAAGAAACGGGAAATGAGAATACGAACGCGAATGCAGAAAGGGATAGCATCGGACGAATGCACCGTCCGCGCAAATTAATGCCGGCAGCCGAGCGAAACCCGAAGGGGACGTTACCCAAAGTGGACAGCTGCGGACCGGCAAAGGTAGGGATGCGTGAAGCGAAAACCTTCCGGCCCGAGTGGCAGCTGTTTCTGTTTTTCTAGGAGATACCTATTCCTACCAGTGACCACAAGTTGGAAAACCATGTCCCATTTAATTAGAAGCTAGCCCACTGGTGGGTCTATTCGATCGACCAACGAACAGTTCGTTGATTTTCTTCTCGTGGTTAATGGCGCAGCTGAAACGAATGGAAGAGAAGGGGGGAGAAAGATAAAAAGAAGACCTCGAGTCGAGGCAGATGCGCGTTCGAACGGGCCCGAGCAGGTGAACAGAAGGATAAGGAGAATGCCGGAGAAAAAAGAAACCACGACCAGAGGGAAAGTAGCGTACACCTTGGACAGGATTGAAAAGGGAGGATGGACGGTTCGGAGGGCTGAGAGGGAGGATGAAATGAGAAAGACTGAGTAAGCGAGAGGTCGAATGAGCGAGGGTGGGGGAAAGCAAGTAGTGCCAGAGAAAAGATGTTACCTGACTGGCAATGTCGGCGCAGGTGCGAGATAGCAGGCTGAAACGTTCCCCGATCGCAGAGATATCGACGCGAATCGTTCCGAGCATGGCCTCGTGTTTGGCAATTCTGCCGCCAAGATTTCGAATTCCTCTGCCAACCGCGGCTATATCACCCTTCAGTAACGCCAGCTCGCCTTTCATCCTGGACCTCTCAGCCAGCTCTTCGCTGATGTTTCTGGTCCGAAGAACGTCGGCGACTTCTCCTTGGAGTTCAGTCACTGCGCTGCCCAACCACCTGACTCGCAATCTCTCGTTTTTCGCCTCGTTCCCGCTGGCATTTCCTCCGCGAAGCGAATTTACCTCCTTTCTAAGAGGGAAAGCAAGTCGATCTTGTTAATAAATACATTTTGTCTTGCAGGATCGCCAATGCAAAGTAAATCAAAGATCGAAAGCATTCCTTACCTGAGTTGTTTAACTTCGTTCTTCAAGACAAACAACTCGGTGTTTTTTTCCATCGCACGCTTTAAACTCTCCTCGAGGGCATTGTAATCCTGTTGCCTGTGGTCCAGTAGCGCGTTCACTTGCTCTTGCAATGATCTTAACACATCCGACGCGTTTTCATCGCCACGAATTTCGCCTATCGCGATTGCGATTAATATTACGGAAACGAAAGGGAACGTAACGCGAAACAACCACGTTTTCCCGGCCATATTTCCACGGGAAGCACAGTCTAGCCAGACTCGTATGCCTAGCCAGACTTGTGCGGATTAATATTGATTTTCGATCGTCGGTTACAATAATTTTTCTTCTCGTTTCAAATTCACTACACCGGCCAAGATTCTGCACCCGCACAGAGATCACTTTACGCCGACGCCGATAGCTCAACTGACACGAGCACATGCCAGTCTGGCAGTTTTATATCGTTCCCGTACTTTCCGTAAATGGTCGGGGGTAAGTGGGCCGGACCGGGTAGCACGTTAGCCCAGCCCAACGGCCCGACAGCCCAACAACCCAAGCAGCAGGTGTGTGTTCGCATTGTCTCGTGCTTACAAGCTGCGCCTCTGACACCGATACACCGATACATCGACACGCCAGTACCAAGGTACCATTCATTTTCTTTACCTGTGAGGCCACTCACTCGCTTGCCTACAAAGACCCCTCGTTTAATTATTATTATTATTATATTCGTTAGGTCACTTTTCCTCCTTCACCCTCCCGACTCCCACACAGTAACCACAATTCGTTACAACGGTGCCTCAATAAGTGTCACGCATTTTACTCTCATGATATTTTAAGACCGGCATCTGGTATTATCACCTCTTGACTCAAATACTCATTTCTATTCTTAATACCAATAATTACTTAACGCTAGAACTACCGACCCCGTCAAACTAACGGATTTTAGATTCTTCGTTTTACAATTACTGAGATTGCAAAGATATTTTCGCGGGCGATTTTTTCAAGGGTACGAACTAGTCGCCTTTAGCGTTTGGTAGTTCGATGCGTGCAGGAATGAACAGGTTCGAAAAGCTCGTTACGTAAGGTCAATAATTTATTGAAAACAGCTTGTTCCCTGACAAGATCTAAAACTCTAAAATTCTAGGGAAGTACTCGAACCGTTTTGTTTTCTTAGAACATTGCACGATGATGTACGATGATGTACAATAAATTGTCGATGTTGCGATAACGACGTATGAAATTGGAAGTCCGGTACAGTTCGGTCTCAACCGAACGTTAATTGTTCTCCGACGCATTGGACGAAGATAAATCTCAAAGATATTGTAATTCAAGATCCACCGATTTTACACTAAGTCATTTCATCCACCGTCATTGACCTTGTATGTTGATCGCATTTTCAGGGAGCATCGTGAGGATCGTCATCGCGACTCTAAGGTCAATGAACCTTACCTTAACGAGTAAAACTTTCTGTACAGAAATAATAAAAATACAATTTTCCAATAAATCCAACGTCCTCTACGTAGATACGAAATTTCTTCTAATCCCGTGGTATTGCGTGAATTAAATGGCACTCTCTTTAATAGGTTCAACGAATTGCACGAATCGAATCTAGAATATATCTAGTAACAGTAAGACTTTTTCCTGGACGCGTTCGTGCCGTAAAACTGGCTCGCTTGGTAGAAACTTATGTCTGCGCTGATCCGTAGGTACCAGTCGGTGGACGATATAGCTTGGGAAGCGTCAAAATTTGTAAACTGTTAAACGCGTACTTTCTAATTCCGATGTTCTTCCATGTGTTTTCTCGTCGACAGCCTTCACTAAAACAGATAATGGCTTTCGCAAAGTGTCCCCAGTGAATCGTAGAACTGAATTGAACAAAATTTATTTCTTGAAGAAACCACAAACCTTCGAATGCAGTCGAGAGCCCTGGTGAATTCGTGTTCGGCTAAATGGTACTCGCTGGTCAAAATATTGACTTGCTCCAGAGTGACCGACATTCCGGTGCGATCTTTTGCACTCTTACAGCTAGTAAATCTGAGTCCGCGCATTCTCCGACAAATTTGGGAAGAAAGCTGCAGTATTTCTACATTTTTATTCACTTTCGCATGTACGCTCGTCTTCAAATTGGTCATCAACTCTGTTAGCGTTTGACCAAGCGGCGATCTTGTACCAACTAATGAGAACAAATCAACACAGGTGTAAAGAACAATGATCGAAGTATAGCAGATATAATCTCGTAATGAAAGACAGATCTTACGTCGAGTTGACGCCGTCTCCGTGGGCAGATTTAGCTTCTTGAAACGCAAATAGTATTCGTTCAACCTTTCGTAGTTATCCATATTGCTCTTCTCCTGAGGCTTGGTCGTCCCGAGGCTTTCAGCTAAAGAAGCCATTTCGTTGATCCCGACATTGAAGAAGACCGGGGTGACATTGAATGAAATGGTTTGTCTAGTGGAAGGAACTAGCGGTAGCAGAGAATAAATCGCATCTGGCACTGGAAGCATCACTGTTAATGCGGCACGAGAACCGACAACCCTTGGCAAGGGCAGTTGAACCAACGGAACGTTGCCGTTTTCTTCGGACCTGAAACCAAACCCGTATAAAAAGTAAACCAGGTGCTCCAGCAAATATAAACAATTCGTATACCTCGATTGAATGCCACATCTGGTCAACGTAAACGTTACTGTGTGCATGTCTTCGACCGCAACGGCCATGTCTCCCCACATGTCTGTCTCGTCCCCGTAATAACTGAGAAGACCTTCGAACGAGACCAATGGACCAAGAGTAGTTAATATCAGGAGAAACATCGGATCGGGTCGCTGACACCAGAGCTTTGCCATAATGCCTGATACCAAGCTGGTCAGCTAAAAACAATGATTCATTATTATACCTATTATTGCACACATGCATACATGTATAAAAAAAGGCAGGTAACTTACAGCTTGGCTAAAGCATACGTCTCGTCTATATCGAACGTTACATGCGCGCTGAGCCATCTTCGCATCCTCTTGCACTCTAAATACAGAGTGTGTTAATCTCGCTGTCTTCAACAGTCCGTCCATGGCCTGCCGTAGCTTTTTCATGCTTGGTCTAAGCTCGCTGGTCCAGTCAACGATTGAGGCGAAGTCTAGACCCTCGATGAACTTGTTCCTTTGTCCTGAATTGCTTTTAATCACTCTTGTCATCGAATCGACTGCTTGGCATACTATCCATTAGGAACAGGTAAAACAATAAAATTATTAAACTGAAAGACAACGAAAAAGCCAAGTCGTACGGTTTCCTTACCTTCCTTTGCTTTCGAAAAAGCCGGTGCTGTTTTGTCAAATCCAGGACTGGAATGTTGTCGTGGAAGCGCATGATTTTCTACGGACTCGAGAAGTTTGCTTGATTCATCGTTCTTCATGTCGTTTTTCGGCTGTATCGTCACAACTTCTACAATCTGGCTTCGATTGTTCTGTTCACATCCTTTCAAACTATGCGCACGTCGCACAATAGTTTTGTTTCTCAACCGAACAGCAGGACTGCTGCATCGACCACAAAGGAATTTCACTTTTGATACTAGACACATAACGCTCGCCTCTATATTCAATTGCGTCAGATCCCATGGCTCAGGCTCGTCTGTCGGTTTGTAATAATTTGCGGAGGGTGAATTGCACATTTTTTGAGTATCCAAAAATCGCTTGCACGGATCGAGGTCGCCTCGAGTTTCTTCTTTGTCTTCGTTAGCTTCGACCGCGTCGGACACCACGTTCGCGTTTCTGCTGACATTCTTGTTTGACGTTGCATTCTCATGGTCGTTCTCCTCGATGACAGCGACATGATCGTTGGCCACGTTGCTGCTGCTATCGTTGTACTTACAGTTATCGTGTTCGTTGTGGGTGTCGTTGTCGTTAACTTTATCGTTACAGTGCTCGAGAATCGGCGAGTGGCAAACATTTGTCATCGTGTCTTTGCAAGCATCTTCCTCGGCATCTGGAAAAATTACGAACTTCTCTTTTATCGAAGCTTCTTCAGCTCCGATCTGGCCAATTCGTTTCGGAGCGATGCGATTATTCTTCGAAAGAAACAAAGACGGATAATTATTCCTTTGGTTCTCCTCTGTCCAGATATCGTTGACGCATTCTGGAGTGTCTGGCGTAACGAAATCATCGAAATCTGGACTCTTCAAATCGAAATTCAATTGTTGTGTGATGCGCTTGAAAGGGGACAAAGATTGATGTGCCTTCAACTGGAAGCTGTGCGCGTCCTCGGTAACGTCTTCCTGAACTTTGGCAACTTTGTACTCCTCGAGGAACGTTAATGCTTCCTCGACCAAACCAGGATCCCAAAGGCTAAGTAGAATTCTAGTTTTCGTAATCATATCCTCGCAAATAGGTAACATTCCGCTAGTCTGTTTTTCCTTGGCTAGTTTCATCAAAGCGCGCATTGCGTCGACTACGTCGCGACGAAGCTGCTTGATCGCCTGAATGGCATCGTGTGCCATAGTAATCTTCGAGGTCCCCTGATACAAGTGAGTGCTGCGCGTCGGCGATTCTTTCAAAGCTTGCACCAATCTAAAAGTAAAGTTTGTTTCATTCCGATTTGAATTCTGATGACATCATCTTTGATTTACCTACCTTATGAGACCTCCATTTTTACTTTTGTGCGAATGTGCGGTAAAAGCTCCAACCGTTATCAAATCGTAAAATCCGCACTTGTTCAAGGTGTCATTGTGAACCCACATCCTTTGAAGATGCAGATTCAGAGGTGCGAACTCAAGAGTCCTATCATCTCTGCGCAGCGACCGTTTAAAGTAACTCCCTAGAAAAAAGAAGAAACAAACATGTAAAAAGACACGAAAAAAGAAACAGGTTTCGAAAGTCGACTCGTGAGATGCGCTATTACCTTTGAAGGCCGATAAATTCTCCTTCGCTTGCGAATAGAGGTGCAAAAGGTGTAGATGGCGATCGAGTAACTCGATTTGTTTGGTGTGCCAAGGTTCTCGCAACTCGCCCATCCCAGCGACCTCTTGCAGCAATTCCTTCTCCTCTTGAATCCAAATTGCACTGAAAAGATGATACGTAATAAGCATCGATCAAATAGATAACAAAAATCTATGTGTACACAGATATGAACAAAGTGAAAGGGAGAATGAAATGAATATTTGCGCTAGGTTACTCACAGTAAATGTTGAGGGAACAGAAAGCAAAGTTTACTTTCAGCCATGATTTCATGAACACAGATGTCCCCACCCAAACCAGAGTGAAACCTAAAAGATTTGTACATTGCAGACATAACCAAACCAAAGTTTCTTTCGATATTTTTTTATGCGACCCACCTGTAAGTTTGCACGTATGGGTTCGCGAAAAGAAGTTTCAGTTGGCCCTGATGTGGAAGTTTGATTTTCGTTCCCAGACGAGGTGGCAAAGACTGCGAGCGCCTGTGTGCAAGTACCTGTACGAACACGATGCGGAACAATGAAAATCGATAGGTATGTTCGAAATGAAAAACGAGAAACTAGAAACTAACAGAAAGTTATCTATTCCTTTACCTGTTGATTCGGCCCGCAAGTGGATTCCTTTGACGGAGTGCTCTCCGTGCTGTTGCCTTTGTCTTCCGCTTCCAAATTCCACGCGTTGATAGTCAGAAAGCCGACGGTAGTTGTTTTTGCGGACTTCAACGGTATCCTTAACCTGAAACATTGCGATCGCTAGTCAGAGACGCGACAGCTCGACGAGCATCGTAACGAAAGGAAGGGAAAACGCGTTCGCGGAACGAGAGCCATCCAAATTACCTGGGAGTATCTTGAATCGCGTTCAGCGTCACGATCACACTCCCTATAGGTGTGGCCGTTTGACTCACCCTCTCCCTAACATCATACGCTGTTATTCTCGCTTTTGTGTCCGAGTTTAAACCGTCGCTTGCGCGGAAGCTGACGGTTGTTAGAAAACCGGGATTGCTGCTTCGCTGCGTAAAGAAGTACCTTTGTTTAATACCTTACTACCTTTAGTTTTGCCTAATTTCTTTTTTTTTCTCCTGAAGAGCTTACCTCCATAACTTCCGTTCGCGCATACTTGATCCATGTTTTCGAACCTTTCGGCTGAACGTCTACCTCCAACACGGGATTCGGCGGTCGGCCGTGTCCGTCGCATAGTAGGTTGTCACAAGTCAACGATATTTCGCACATCGGTATCTCGGCCGGATCTGGTCGTGAGAAAGCGGTCAGAAAATATTTTCCCCCTTTTTTTTCAATTTCTACATAGAGTGATGCTTACAGCTTGTTCAATGAAACGAGATAATAAATGTAATCGAAACATCTGTAACAGAGCCAACTTTTGGTAGACCTTTTCTGGGGATTAACATACAAAAGGTTCTACTTGATACAATATACAGGATGTCTCCGGTTTTAATGTTGAAACTTTGTTAGTGTATTCTATGGCACAAAGTAAAGAAAATGTAATGTAAATATAGGTCATATAGAGCTTTATTAAGAAGTTATAACAAAAATTCGGAAGAGTTGCTTAAATAACTTAAATAACTTGCTGTTACTGCAAGCATTGACTTGAATAGATCAACAATATTGTGTTTTTCAGTGTGTTTATGTAAGCTATGTTTACTATCTGAGGTCACCAAACATTGAAATGAATTTTGCTGGTCAAGGGCGCAGTTTATGATTACGGTGCGGACGTGACTTCAGGCTATTTTTGAGATTTAGCAAAACTTTTTGTTTTCATGACATGTAACATGACACACGGCATGTACTGATCTATTCGAGCCAATGCTCGCAGTAACAGCAAGTTGATTACTATTCCTCTTCTGCATTTTTGTTACAACTTCTTAATAAAGCTCTATATGACCTATGTTTACATATTATTTTTTGTTTACTTTGTGCCATAGAATACACTGAGACAGTTTCAACATTAAAACCTGGGACACCCTGTATATATGATGTTATCATCATAACTATTCGTTGGAAATCCTTATCATTAGGATTTTGGTGAACACCCTATATAAGTAACATGTTTCCATTTACTGACTCGTCCCGCTGTACCGATAATAGAAAAGTACAACTCGCGAGTAGAGATTCGTATTACCAGTCAAGATACCGCGTTGCAGTCGTAACATTTGGATGTCGGTGTCGTGTTTATGCCCACTGAACGCTTCAATTCGTTGTCTGAGCGCCAACAATTGGCTTCGCATGCATTCGTAGCTGGCCAACTGGAGAGCTTGCAACCAGCTGTCGCGTTCATCGGCAGAGTTCGCACCCAACGCTTGAAACAGGCCTCCCTCGAAAACTGAAACAGCGAACTCCGCGGTTCAACCGTGTTGTTAAATAGCGGGCGACAGGGAGGGAAAGATCGTAAGAAACTTACCTATACTGAACCCATACGGAACCTGGTTGCTCGCTTGTTCCACACGAACAAAGCATTGTTCGAGTATTATCACTCCCAGAGGTTCCGACCATTGTTCCCGTGACTTGAAATAAAACAATAGGTTCCCTCGCAATCTGCACCACCTCTCGAAGCTGACTATTCAACAGAGAAGAGAGAGAGAAGGAGTAACGTTTTCGTTATGCTCGGTTAAGAAGCGTCGGCAAACGCAACAACTTTCAGGAAGCCTTCACGCGATCAGAACGTTGGGAAGCGAGAAAAACGATGCTGATTTATCGTCTTTGACCTTTAGCGACCCGACAGAAATAGAAAAACGAGAGCCGTCGAAAACCAAGAGAAAAGCTGGAACAGTTATAAACGGGAAAGGAATAAGACGCGATCGGTGTACTCGCATGCATGTTCAACATTTCGTGCGTACCCGTGCAGATAAATAAACCGAACCGTCTAGATTTATGGCTTTTACTATTGATCGAATCAGTGGATACCCGAATCCAAGTAATCCGTTAATTCCTTCAATTTATACTCCATTTTTCGAAGTATAGTACCTGAATTCATAACAACTGCTCATAACTATTATGACTTCGGATATATCTTCTCTCAAAGAAGAGACCATAGATCCGAGTATCCGTACATGTTCAATTGTACTACTTTTTTTTTATTGAAGTTCCCAGTAGTAAGAGTTCTGGTTCAAATTGTAATAATAGAAACGGTAATTAGTTTCGCCATGTACAAAAAAATGTGCTGGATAAACACGGCATCTAAGAAAGCAGACACCTGCAGAATAGAAGGAAAACATGCGAAGTATTCTTGGAAATGGAACTGGACATGCAATAAACCAATAAATACCTTTCATGATCTTCGAAATCTACTCGCTGAAAACCGGTCACCATTCGGTGAATCATATTTGTGGATACTATGGGAAGGTGCGAGAAGGTGAGGTGAGGGAAAGGAACATTGGCCAGGAAAGTGAAGGAAATCCCACGGATAAAAACGGAACATTGATTCAAAAGCACCAAGCGATTTTCCGATGTGTCGCGCGTCGGTGCTCGGTTAGCTCAATGTACAGCTCTTTTTCTTAAACTCGGGTTACAGCATCAAGCGTGTTAATCGCGATGAATCGAGTTAAATTAGCAAGGAGAACGTTTGTTGGGAAAAAAAGAAACAAAAAACTCGATTATACCTTTACTCGTACTGGCGGTAACGCAACTGAAGTCTCGCAGTGTCTTATGCGTTTTTCCCTTTTGAAATTTGTTGTCAGATTTTTTACCTGTACCTGCAAATTATATGTAGCTACAGGTATCTTACAATTTGACCGAAACTTACAGTCGACGGCGATGTCCCGAGCGTGTGCTAGCCTACTGATTGTACTTACTATTCAGTATTATGCGTGCTGATTGCCGATATTTTACGTTCGCATATCAAACCACGAGCAAATCACGTCAATATTTAACGCGCGACTCTAATCAACGACGAAGTTAAAATTTGTCGAAATCATGATAAGAATTGCCTGAACCGCTTAACGAAAATTAAAGCTGTACGCAATGGTTTTCGACAAATTCAATATACAAATCTACAAACATAAATCGTCGAGGTCTTTTGCTTGCAATGTCGACTTTGTCACATTATTCAAAATGGGTCCCGAACGCACAGAAATCGAATTCATTTCAATGATATTTATGCGTGATTATTTAAACCCTGGTCCGATTGCTCAAATTTTATGATAGCAGTTGGAAAAGTCGGAAAAAAATAAAAAAAATAACAGATAACGACGAGGATGGCGGTGTGATGACGGTGATAGTGACGATGAAACAAATAAGAACATAATCGAAAGTGTACAGAAAGATAAATGACGAGCAACGTTTACGATGCTTACCTCGGAAAGATGTCTGTTTCGAACGTCAGAAAATAAAAATTACAATGGTCGGTTCGGGATGTTGCGAAGAAGCTACGACACCCTGTAATTATAGGATCCCACGAGGTCGACAAATTCTTCGTACACGGGTAATTTGATTCGCGCTAGTGCTTTACATAGGAACCTGGATCGGCATCAGTTATCGTCTCGATAACAAAATTTTGATTTGGCTCGAGTCTGGTCGAGCGGAGTCAATTCAAGTGAATCCGATCCAGGAAAAGGAACTACAATCTCTTGTGATCACGACGACGCGACGCAAGGACGCAATACGGCGCGCCGGGTAAACGACTCTCAAGGTACGAGTCACGCAAATATACACATGTACATTGCCATTCAAGAGTATGTAGATACTCTCCCAACTAAAAAAGTAACAACTATCTGGATTATACTGAATTTTCAGCACATGTTACATCATACGAACACATATCTTCAACATTCAAGATCAAATCATGATCAACATAGTACAGGTTGTTGCATTCGTCTATTCATCAGCTACGACATAGCATTGAACAAAACGTATAACCCCTTCCAAAAAGAAAATCAAGGTTTTGCACATCCGAAACTCTAGATATAAAGAAAATATACTAGTTCTTCCGTGCAACCAATTCCTTAAGTTATTGTATTTCTTGTTGAACAGATTTTTTACTGAATTTATACATAACGAGCGATTCCAAATTGCGTGCAATAAGTGCATCCAAAAAAAACATAACTTGCGAGTATCCACATATTTTTGAACGACAGTATACACGGTACGAGCCTCATGCATTGAGAAACTTTGGAAACAGATGATGGGCTCTACATTAAACAAAAGACGAAGAATTTGCGTATCACGTGAATTTATTTCGAAGGATCAACATGTACAATGTAAATGAAGGAGAAAGAAAACATGCGTCTGTTTTGCGGCCTGAGCGGCAAAATACATGTGTGTACGTAGAATAATCGGTTGGTTAGAAGAGGGGCCGATCGGTCTCGCGCTAGTATCATTCGCATTTGCCAACAATTGGATCACTCACTCTCTGTTCTGCGAAAGAAGCCTTCTTGTCGCTCGCGCACGTACAATATACCCTCCTTCTCGAATTTCTGCGATGGTTGTGTAGCCAGAGTGAGCAATTCTTGCTTGTTGAATCGCATCTCGGAGCTCGAAACTCCGTCTTCGGTTCTGGTTCCGGTTCCAGTTTCAGTTCCGGTTCCGGCTCCAGTTCCGGCTTCACCCTCCCTTTCCGCAGTAATCCACGTTACGTGCTTTTCTTTATCCTCGCCTGTTAACAAGCAGATCGTTAACGTCACGCGTGACTAGAAAGAAACACCTCTCTACTTGCTGTGGTACAATGCAGCTATTCCACCCATATTACTCGAACGAAATCGATTCTCTGTTCAACCACAAATCCATCGAAACATTTCGACTAGCGACTTGCTCTGTTTTGTCATGTCGCATCACGTCATATTGAGTCAACGACATTCCTAACCTATTGCTTTGTACGCGTCTCACACTCTACGAGTACTTACGACGCTGATGACAACCAACACACTGATACAGACCACAGCACTCACTTTCGTTCTGCAGCTCCCTCCCCCATGAACTCTCCTCTCTCTACTCTCGCACCTTCACCGTTGCCACCCCTGCCCCTTTCACACTATCACTCTCCTCCACCCTATCTCTATCTCTCTCTCTTTCTTACTTATTCTCAATCCTATTCTTTTTGCTTCGTCAAATATTTTCCGATAGCAAACGCGTACGAATTTCTAATATTGAAGAGAATCGATAAAAGAAAGTAAGCTCGCTGATGACAGACAAATCTCTTTAATCGTTCGTAAAAACCAACCTCCGTGGATAAAGAATCCTGGGGGGTCCTTTTCCAGACCATGTCGACTCCGTTTCGTTTCTTTTGCTGTCTCTTTCTTTTCTTCAACACTTATCGTTTAATAGAACTTGCATCGATCGTTACGGAGAACGAAGGGACTCCCTAATTCAGAAGAACATTAATGCACCTCGGCCGCGTTGCAACCATTACGAAATCTCATATGTATGTACGTATACGTTTTGTTCAGAACACTTGTCCATGGATGCTTGTGCGTGCACGAAATTACGAATACACGCCTGCCATTCTCCCCAAAGAACACTGCTCCATCGAACATAGAAATAATCTGTACCGTTGTTTGTTACATCGCATGCAACAGACAGTGACGATCGCCGGAACGTTGAAACGGACAATCGCGGTGGACATTACTGTCACACCGACGTCGAATCGTTCACAGTCGACCTCCTTCGAGCGTTTCCGAATATTCCCGATCAAAATCGAACGTTTCCGAACTCCGTCGGTATGTAATTTCGTTCTCAGCATCCTTACAACTTTCTTGCAGGAAAATAGAAGTCGAAGAATTACCCATCACAAATGGAATTGGATGATTCTTATACATTTTCATTGAAAATTCAATGAAATCGTCCAATCCCATTTATCAGTTTTCTCTCCGCCACTTGCAGCAGTTACCGAACAAAATCCATGACACCATTGGTCACATCAATCCACCAATAGACACACTGACCTTGTGCGGAAATTTTACAAACGCAGCGTAGTATCTCACTTATTCGAATGCACTACGTACTGTAATGTTCGTCTGACACTTGTGTAGAAAGAGAAAAATTATGGATTGCCTGGAGTTTCTTACGTCATCCAAGAAAGTCTTGGTAACTATCACTTAATACTAATACTGTCTGCCCTGTAAGAACCAATAGTGCTTGTTAACTATACACAATAAACTTTGACTTTAGAGGTTGTATTAAGATGTCGGAAATTGTAACCAACACAATACTTATGCGGATCTAGTAAATTCGATTTCCTACGCATAAAAGTTATTCCTTATTCTTTCTATCGTATATACATATAGAACATTTACTTCAAATGTAATAAAGCCTTAAGGATTATATTATCATTACATACAGTTACTTACAAAATTGAGCATACATCTAAGTTGGCAATAATGGTTAGCGGGAAAATAAACAAAAATGGACATTTTCAAGAGTGATACTCTTTATCACATAGAACTCTGCGGATAGTTTTCGTATAGATTGTTTGTTTAATTCTCAAAAACACATTGTTTGTTAATTTCGGTACACTGGTTTTGAGATTAATTTCAATTAGTCTTACTATACATATATCACTCATCGGCTTCAATCGTTATCTTTTTTTCACGTCCTTACGTTACCTTTTTTATAGTTAATTAATTGTACGCTCAATTTTATGACGGCAAAATAAGAGTATTTTTACGTTTAGTATGAAATAAAGATAGTTTTAAAAAAAAGTTTTTCGAGTAATTAACTCTTAAAATATTCAAATAAAGTATATACTGTATTGTTACTTACTAGAAAATAATACATTATTACTGTTAAAAATATTCGTTGCATAGCCACATCTATCGCAATACCGTAGAATCTGCGTTGTATTGGGTAACAGCACATGCGATTTGGATTCCGCGGTATGTGCACTAGTTCAGGGATTATACGAATATTTGGATATAAAACTTGGATTAGGAACAGGTCAAGTTGTAATTCCGTTGATGAATATACCGCGGAAAGAATATCGCGTTAAAACGGAAGTGAAGTATTTTTTTGAACGTTACCACATTTCTCCGGATTTATTAACGTTTCGGTAAGTTGAGATCGTATGTAAGAGGAACGTATACCTATCCATGTGCAGGCCCTATGCGCACATATGAGCATGTTGCTTGGGATGCCGTAATCGATTACTCCTGTTATTTGCAGAGATGAAATAGACTTGAAAGAATTAAAGAACAATAAAGCTATAACTTTGAATGTCGTACTTGTTGATTGTCACACTCTTTCCGAAGCAGACGATTTTCTAAAAGACTCTGTAATCAAAGTAATCGATCATCGACCACGAGATCCGACCTGGCCGTGGCCTAATAGAGATGTTTACATAGAGACTGTAGGAAGTTGCGCGACCTTGGTAGCAAAGAATTTCCTTGACAAATATTTACAGTTTGTAAACACGCACATCGCGACTCTTCTGCGGGGTAAGACATTTATTATTATTATACTTCCACCATGTCACGGTTATGACAATATTATAGTATACTACCGTGTATAGCGATTTTACGGATTTTTGCTATTAACTTTTATTCAATGATCTCAGAATAATTAATTTGATTATGTTGCTCAACATAATTGGTTTGGCTACGAATAAAATTGCTGTCACTGTATACATTATTTCGGTAATTCAGTAGTTTAGTAATTCTCTGTATACCGAACGAATTAAAACGCAACAAGTGGTTTCGTCGTATGTTCTCCAACTAAAATTTCAATAGGTCCTATCTTGATCGACACATGTAACATGTCAAAAGAGGCCAAACGCGCCACTCCAACCGACATTCAAATATTAGAACAACTCGAATGTATAGCTCATTCAATTCGCGATCGAGACACTGAATACCATGATCTTATCGAAGCAAAAAACGATGTTAGTGAATTGACGGTCGATGATCTATTAATCAGAGACGTGAAGGTGGTCGCAGGAGTGCCGGTCGTTGGATTCCCCATACTAGTTCAAGTAAGTTATGAAGTATTATTTAGACGCCAATAACTTATCGTTTCTAAAGTTAGTTTCTTGGATTCTAGAAGTTCATTGAGTTTCATAAAGTGTTTGATGCCATTTACAATTTCGCCAAGGCCAGAAAATCTAGGATCGTTTTCTTACTTGGCATGCAAGTTGAATCGAATAAAATCAGTAGAGATATTGCTATCTTTTCTCTATCTCCCTCCGAAGATAGTAAAACATATTCTTATGCAAGCCCAGCAGAACGATATTTTCACGCAGATTTTGAAGAGGTTTGTGTAGTAGTTAAAATTTCGCTTTTACGTAACAGAAAATCGATGATCAATTAATTGAGTAATGATTCAATTGTTAACAAACAGCTAAGGATGATCATGTTTTTATCTGACGACCCGGATCTTGAATTATATGATGGAAACACGTTATTTGATATTGATGGGAAATATGAAATGCTGTATTTCAAGCAGGGAAATTTAAGCATTTCACGAAAACAAATAATACCGCTCGTACAAAACATGATGAAGCATCTTTCGAAACTACATGAAGAATTCAATTAGAGCCTATAAGTTGTCCAACATAAATAAATAAGAGAAACATTGAAATAATGCGTGATCAAAAGTCAATCTGAATGTACGTGAAGAATATATGTCTTTAAAGATAGTATGAAATTTGTTAATACAGATATTGAACAAGTTTATTATTGAAAATAGAACGTATGATTGTTACCTGTTTTACCATAAGATGTACGGAAAATCCAACACAAACTAAATTGCTATTGAAGTGACTGTGGCGCTTCCTGTGAGGGACTCCAGAAACTCCGTTGAGGGTCCGTTAGAAATCCGTTAAGGATCTGTCAATTAGTATTATAGCAAAACGCTTAAATTGCGAGCCAAATGTTACCGACAGGACGAATTTTCTTTTCTGTATGAGAAATGCTTTAGGCCAATAGAGTCCATAAGTAGCCATACATAATTTAACAAAATTGTTTCTTACCACAGTTTTGCATAGTCTTTCCCAGTAAGCAATTTGTTCTGAATTTGTTAAGGATATGACAGTGCACATTTCTGCCACTAACGTTTTATACATGTTTACGACACTGTCACATCTGCCACATGAGTGCGACCGACTTGCTCTCTTCAAACAATAAATTTCGCTACAAGGTTCCACTAAGGACTTGCCATTGATTTAGCAACGCTAAGCGCCCGTTGTCAAATACTGAACAGAATCTCCTTTCAACGACTTCAAATTTACATGAATTTCTTTGCAAAGTACCGAGTATTTTATACGCATTTATTCAAAGCAGACTTGGCTGACTAGATTAATTTTTAATACTAAAATTATACTTATACTACCACCTCATATTAGAAACTTTTTCTTATTCTACATATGAGCCGTCCAGTGCACACATCGATTAACTCCACTTTTTGAAAAATCTTAAATTTAAGTGTCAAAGCACTTGGTATAGTCATAACTTTTTATATTTATAATAATTTTCCTGAATAATAAAGATTAACACCATTAAACGGCAAAATTTTTTTGGCCATTGAAAAATAAGTAATTTATTTCAGAAGCCATTCTGATTAACTCCATACTCTAATGTAATCGTTGATTTGTTGCCATGCATCAATGCTTTTTTTTTAAACAGCCGAAGATGTTTCCCCCTCTCAATAATACTGGTAATAAAATCGCATTGGCAAACAGATAAAAAAAATGTTTGTTTGGCCAGAAACTGAAGGATCTCGTGGGTCTCAAGAAAGGGCATAGCCGATTAAGATGGTCAAAACTGCCCTTAGAGGTTTTTCAATGAGTCATATACCGTTCGATAGCTGACCAATAAAAACTCATCTGCGTAAAATTTTAACCCTGTAACTTGTCCGTGAGGGTAGTTACAGGGTAAATTAGATTTCGCGGTTTTCCGGCATTTTTCCACCTTTAGCGGCTTTCTAAAATTTTGAAAAAAATATGGCTTATTTTGGACATCAAGCCGGATGTTATAGAATTTTTTCAGGTAAAAAAAATTTTCCCGTTAAAATCAGGGTCGCCACAGTAATATTCCTGATGAATTAATCACAAATAATATATTATAACAGAACTGTCAACATTCATTTTTATGGAAAAGCTGTAATAAAAATATATAACTAACTTTTTCTGTAATGAAAAACTTAAAAATTTAAAGACTGAATTTAACTTTACTGCTTTTTTCAATTGCCAAATTGATTAACTCCACCAGTCATAAAAACTGTAACATTACCGACGATTATTTTTTGGCTATTCTTTCTTGTTAATTTTATACATCGTTAAATGAAAGCTATATCTGTATTTATGCATTCTACATTATATATGTGAATCTATGTTATAACAGGAATTTTAAAAAACAATGTACATCATTTCATCGCGTTTCTCGACTTCTTGTTTTATGGAGTTAGTCGATGTGTGCACTGAACGGCTCATATATA
>NC_135778.1:17091490-17340297 GCF_028453695.1 Augochlora pura | reverse complement strand
GGAAAAATTTCAACAGAAAAGCAGGAAAACAGGGAAAATCATTTTTTTCACATACAGCGCCATCTCTGATACATAGCATGTACTACAAACCAATATGGTTTATAAAACAAAAAAAAATAACTTTTCTTCATCTTTTAATCCCCAAACGAAATGTTACAAAAAAACGAAGCCATCTGGTGGCGAAACGGAGTTCGCCAGGTTTGCTAGTATTCTATAGAAAAACCATCCGTAGCAGACAGTTCTCCGAAAAGCCATTACTTTACCAAAGTTTTATCTTTTTATTTCGTTATGATCTACAGCTGCATACAAATGTTAAACCATTATCGCATTCATAGATTTGTCTTTAAGTCGAGGCATTTTTCCGGCTTTATTGCCTGCAAAGGAATTTTACCTTTCTGTATTTCCCTTTTTCAAAATCCGATTTCTCCAATTTAGAAGATAAGTATTTTAGTACCCCGTTTGCATCGCGAAATTATATTATTACTGCCGATTATAAAGTAATTTCTTCAAATTTATTTTTTCCCAGTTTATGGTAGGGTCGCCAGATGGGTCGCGCCGGCCACTCGCTTGGGTTTTTGGGGTCCTAGGTCATCGCAAGGCCCGGGCCCTCTGACTTCTCTCTCCACCTCACCGGTAACCAATCCACGTTCGAGCTCTCTTTCCGAAAATTTATAAAAGGGGTACAAAACTTGTAATTTCCAGAATTCTTGATTTTCTCGCCGTATTTTTCGAAACATAACAAACATTCCATCAACGCCATACACTTTATACAAATCAGAAAGTTATAGTAATCGTTATTTCTTAAGTGTTATTTTCAATAAAGAGTCTATCCTTCATTTCGTTAAAGCAAATCATTTATTTAATATCCCACTCACTTGAAAAAGTCATTGGGAACCGCGTCATTTCGATCTTAATGTGTGTACGCGGAAACACCTGAGATCATCTCAGGCAACTTTTCCCTTTACAAAAATTTTCTCTGAGGCATCGTTAACAAGTTATTAACAAAAAACATATTTTGAATGAGTTTTCAAACTTCCGGGAGCTCTAATTCAAGCTAGGGATAGACACTTTTCGATGGATACATTTATAAATAATTACGACATCGTACACAAAATTTAGATATAACGACAAACAAACTAAATAGAAATCAACATGTGCGAAACTATAAAAAACTAAACTTTCACCTTAAATTGTGTAATCGTTAAAGTACTTTCTATAATTTACAATGTAAACTTTTGTTGTCCTGAGGTCTAAGTAAAATTGAAACTCTATCACAATAGATATTTCCATAGGATAATTGCTTCAGTAACAAAAATGGAGTCATCTACGCCCTGCCTCTCTCTCTTTCCTATCACGTTTGTACTATCGAATCGTTTTGCCCCCACTGGATAATATCGTGGATGCTGGGCAACCCTTGTTACAGCTAGCAGCGGGGAGTTGCGCGTTGCGCGTGTACCAAGTCAGCCGCGCGTCTCACTTTCGGAACGGGAACGGTAACAGGAACGCGAATGCAAAATTTGCATTCGAAAATCGAAATTTAACAACGAAATACAGTTGTGCAAGTTGACCGCTGTTACCATAGTGATAAATCGGTGTGCAAGTACTCGTGTATTAATTTCGAATTGACAGTTGTTTTGTCATCGACTCGTATTAGATCAAGCCGGATCATATCGAATTATAATGAAGCTGACACCATGCCTTTCGAAAGTTACCGGCCCACCACGTTGTATCGACGATGGAAAACGTCAATTTTAGACGCAGGTAAGAAAAAATTGTTATATTCAATGGTTCAAAGGTCCTAGAGGGAGGAAATTGCAAGTATATAAAAGTACGTCTCACCGTTTTGCTGGTCTGTACTGGATATCTATTTTTGATGCGTGATAGAATAAAAATGAAAGGGTTGTTTCTTCCAAACTACGATCATGTTGACAGTGAACGCGATTCATCCGTGTTTTCAAAAATGGTGCGTGTACGTTGACAAAGGGTGGTGCCGTGGCCGAAGTGTGTTGTTCGAATCGATCGGGAGAAACTTTAATTGAAAATTCCAGGAAAGTGCCGATCATGAACGGAGCAGTAAATACGGTATCGATCCGAATTGCTAACGAAAGTACGCGTTAATCGTTAAAAACGTAAAAGAACTTCATGAAGCGAGCATGGTCTTCTCGTTCCTACGGTCAGCTCGTATTGATCGTGCTTTACTTGTTGCACGCATAGCAGAGCTCGACCCCGTGCGCATTCCCCAACTCCAACTCCAACACCTTCCCCAACCATCTATGTCTTCATTTTTCATCAGTGAATCTAATTAACGTCCGAACAGCGACCGACGAGTTACAACGAACCGTGCCTCCTGTGCAACTTTCATTGAACGATTCTTGGGTATGAATGATTGTCAAAAACACGACATCAAAGCAAAGTGTCAATGAAAATTAATGGCACTAACCGCGAACATCTTTCATAACGTTTTCTTTCCGAGAGGAAGAAGATGCGCGTTAATTCGCCAAACAGGTTATTCGGTTTCAGGGCAAAGAACGACGATACCGACTTACTCGACCTATCATGAACTGTAAATGCATCGTAACGAATGTCAGGATCCGATGTCAAAATGCGCCGTGCTATGTTAACCGTTATCTCTTTGGCAATGCTAGTCGCTGGCTATTCGCCGCCCATGGAGGATTTGACGAGAAACGTGTTTGGTGAGCCATCTCGCTAACTACAAATTAGATAAATTGTGCGTGTAATAGAGAACGAAATGGCAAGAAAAGACTATAACGTTTCAGGTGAATGCATTCTTCCATTGGGTATGGAGGAAGGAAAAATACCGGACGATGCCATCACAGCGTCCTCTAGCTATGAAAGCAAATCGGTGGGCCCTCAAAATGCGAGGTACGCAAACAAGTTTTCTTTTTCGGTTTCACTTATTGAATTACTGTAATTACCGCAAATACCGTGCTCTTATACTGCATTTTCTGGGATAGTATGTTAGCACGGTCAGAATATTAAGTGTAACGATCATTACATCGTGATTCTACACCTTAGAATCGACGAAGATCTGATAAAAACATGTCACGCAATATTGTCTTTGACCTTGAAAGTTAAGGTGAAAGAGTAAAATTTTTCTGAGAAAAACCATGGGTCTTAAACAACGTTGTCAGGAAATGCACGCGTGAAGGAAAATCACTTTATTCCTTTACCCCGTGCCAGGAAATCGTATTTCTCGGTATCTCCTCTATTACCCAAGTTTCAGTTTGTTTACAATTATGCGGTTGAAAGAAAAGAAGGTGAGAATCACCGACTAGCTCTAAAAATTTGAACATTTCGTCACCGTGATTGTAGAATACGACAAGAAAAGAACGGTGGGGCATGGTGTCCAAAGGCGCAGATCAGCAGCGCAATACGAGAGTACCTGGAAATCGACCTGACGAGAAACCACCTGATCGCGTGGACCGAAACTCAAGGACGGTTTGGCAACGGTCAAGGCCAAGAATTCGCGGAGGCGTTTTTTCTCGAATACTGGCGCGACACCAAATGGCATCAGTACAAGAATTTGAAGGGTGACAGAGTTCGTGTCGTCGGTAAATCGACCGTGGGAGTCGTCCGCGTTGCTTCGATCTCGCGATCGTTCGGATCGATGGACAAACAGACATAATACAGACATTCCGGTTAGATGGCAACGACGAAGCTGTAAGATTTTCGATATCAGATATTGGGTTAGGGCCAGGGGTTGTGGACAGTCTAGTTTGGTCTCTTATTTCGAGCGCAAAGCGAGACGTCTCCTGTGAATGTTGCACGAATAAACTAAATTCCAAGGTATGAAAGGCAGTATCGAACGAAGCTTGACCGTTTCAGGTGTTGCGCGGGAACAGCAACACATATCTCGTGGAGAAACAAAAGCTGGACTTGCCATTCGTTGCGAGCAGGGTACGATTCGTACCGTACAGCAAGCATCCTCGAACCGTGTGCATGCGAGTCGAGATTTATGGATGCTTGTGGGACCGTAAGTTCACGCGACCGCAACCAACATAATTCCAATAGATCTAATCACGTCTAATCTAATGTAATGTAACACATATTGGCAGAGTACGTCGTCAGATACATCGCTCCGCCTGGAACACGAACAGGACCCGGAGGATGCAACGTTGAAGACTCGTCGTACGACGGTGATGAGGAACTCGGGCCTGTCTCTTTGCTTGTCGACGGTTTGGGCCAGCTGACGGATGGCATTTTAGGCGAGATCTCCGAGATCTCGTCCTCCTCGACGACTGCCACTAATTGGGTAGGATGGTCCGATCGCAATACCGTTCAATTCCTTTTCGAATTTCAAGAGATACGGGAATTCGAGAATTGTTCGATTCACGTGGCTCGTTTGCCGGAATTAGAAGTCGAGGTTTGAGTTTTCTTTTTTCGTTTTACCTGTCATCTTCTTAATAAACCGGTTTGTTAACTCGATTTGATTCTCGCAGATGTTTTCCAAGCTGCGAATTTGGTTCACCACTAATGATGGCGACTACCAAACGAATCCGGATATATCGGAAACGAATCCGATTGACGCTAACGATGCGATTGCCACCGTTCTCTCAACATCAATTCCGTTGCGATCCAAGACTGGAAAGTTCGTGAAATTGGAACTCGATTTTGCCGGGAAATGGTTGCTTCTCAGCGAGATCACTTTCCACACGGGTATGACTCACCATTCTGTTTCATTAGTTACATTAGTCTTTTCCACGATATGTAAGCAGCACGGTTCTAACGTTTTCCGTTACTACAGTCTCAATCATCGAGAACCGTTTGATTGGTTCTTACACCTCCATCGATCGATCATTCAATGAGGATCGAAATCAAAGCGAATTATGGAGAAAGTTGTCCGAGCTGGAAAGTACGATGTCTGACTTAAACGAGACGGATATTTACAAAATTCTTAAAGACGATGACTTAACTCCGGACGCTTTTCCCGTGGCAAGCCTTCAAACTTACATCGGTCTTGTTAGCGGGCTGTTGACCGTCATCGTTCTCTTTTTAACTTGTACGGCATTTCTGATCAAGCAAAGAGGTCGTAACAAGGTAGCACTCTTGCAAAAGCATACGGCTCTCCTATGCGACTCGTCCGCTCCCGGCATCGCCATCAATCCAAAAGACGTTAAACTTCACAGTTCGATCGTAAACGGGCTATCTCTGATTCGCAAACCTGTTATCATTACAATGGCTACTTCTACCAGCGGTACCCTCAACACTGCAAATACGACAACGGCTACAACCGCAACTGCAATCGCGCCCGGAATCGCAACAGTAACTGCGACCACAACTGCAACCACAATTACAACCGCGATCACCACCGCAACAGCAACTGCAACTACAACCACATCCGACACCGCCGCTATTATCAATAATGCACTTGTTGGAACTGATTCGACCAATATCCAGGTCGATCATCAACTAGATCGATCGCGAGCCAATTCGCAAGCTGCCGGTAATCAGACTCATCGTACTTCCATCGTATACGAGAAAGCTTGCCAACTGCTCTCCGACGAAGATATCATTCTCGCTGGGCCGAATGTATCCCCGCGTACATCCGAATCCTGCACCGGTGAGTCTGATTTAGGACTGTTCATCCCCGTCATCTTGGTCTATATGTATACTTTTTGTCTCTGTCATTTTACAGACTTCAAATGCAAACTTTCGAACTTTACAAGGAACAAATCGACGGAATTCGCGCTCCCTGTTCCAGCAATCGTCGAGACGAAGAAGCCTGCCCATTATTCTGTCCCGGGGAAAACTATTCGGAAGGTTCACGAAGGGTACTATGCAGCCACAGATATTTTAACGGTAAGATGTAGACGTGATTAGAAATAAGATAGTGATAAATTTTCTATTGGATTACTTGCCTTTCAAACCAGTGAACAGCTTTTAAGTACTTCCCAAAACCTTATAGCCTTCTAGTTTCCGGTGCGTTACTGTAACGTTTACTTTAAAATCGTAGCATAACAAAGAATACACGTAATTTTAGATAAAAAGGCGGGAGCTATCATCGACCGTGAGTCCATTCACGCCATTACACATCCGAGACAAGGGTATCAAAACGATTGTACCAAGGACGCTTGATACACGAAATATTCGGCGCATTTCGAGACACAGGCTACGAATTCTGGATATGCTCGGCGAAGGAAACTTTGGCTTGGTAAACATTGATTTCCAACTACGATAAGGATAAGTTGCGAGAGTGTATATACAAGTCTAAATCGAAATATCCATTCGTGGCAGGTGCATTTGTGCGAGGCGAAAGGGATCGCGAGTCCGAATATAGGGTCTGTACAAAATCGGCAAACGGTGATCGTTAGATCTCTCTGGCGGGGCGTCGTCGATTCTTTGCGGTACGTTTCTATCATTCTAACGCTTTTTCCTGTTGGTTATTCTTCGCTATTATTCGAACGCATTCGATGGATTTCCCCAGAATCGACTTTACAAAAGATATGCGCGTTCTGGCAACTCTCAGAGATCCACACGTGGCAAAGATGATCGCATTGGTTGAGGAAGAACCGTTCGGAGCTGTATTCGAATATAGTGAGCTGGGGGATCTGCCTACCTTTTTCAAAAGCCAGGGCACATACGCCGATAACGAGGCGACACTAAGGTTTCTAATTTCATCACAGTAAATGAAAAAAAAAATTGACCCTGTCCGATTAACGTTTGCTTTCCGTCTTCCAGTTATAACGACCGCTTAAATTTCGCAAGACAAATCGCATGCGGCATGAAGTATCTTGAATCTATGAAGATTCCGCACTGTGACTTGGCGGCCAGGTAAAAGAACTTTGACTAGCTAATCGTAAATTATTACTTCTACAAATGTGAACAATTCGCGCATTTTAGAAATTGCATCGTTGGACAAAATCTGACGATAAAGGTATCCGATCATGCGATGTTCTGTAGCAAATACGACCACCATTATTACATGGACGCGTATAACGGAAAGATTCCACTTCGTTGGATGGCATGGGAAGCAGTCATCCTGGTAAGTATGATGACCATCGAAAACGTTGCATCAAGATTACCGACAATACTCGTTTACAAGCATTTTTCATTTGCAGAGCACGCAAAGCTGTCGAGCAGACGTTTGGTCATTCGCAGTAACAATTTGGGAGATTTTAACGAACTGTACAGAAATTCCGTATTCGCATCTAACAGCGGAGCAAGTTCTCGAGAATCACAACCGCTGGTATCAAGGGAGTGCAGACGGAAATGGAACCGGAAACAGGAACGGCCTCATGAACGTCGACGAAAAGTATCAGCCACAAGTTCTGCCGAGGCCTAATCACTGTTCCGACGATCTCTATCGTGTTATGAATGAATGTTGGAGCAAACGCGCCGAGGATAGACCTACCTTTGAAGAAATGAATCGTTATCTCGAGAAACTGGCGCACGTTTGAAGTCACGGGGTACTCGGTCGCGATTTGCGCGGACCAAATCGGTTACAATCAGCTAAGATGCATCCTGTTTCGTGTATGTAAATTTATCTTTTTTATGCTCGTCCAGCTTCCTCCTGTCTCTCCCTCTGTCTTCCATTCTGTCTTCCTCTCTATCTCTATGCGCGGTACCATTCTATGGGCGAAGAAGGAACAAAGAGAAATACTATTTTCTCTTGATTCCTGATCCTCGACCATCCGTCGCTCCTCTCTCCTTTAGATAACGCAAACTTCAAGACTTTCGCGAGATTCTCGTACAAATCGATGCGTCGCTCCAGGATGTTCTGGCCATCGACTCGTAATGCTCAACTAGATTTACTATGGACTCTGGTCTTTACGTATATATGCGTGTACGTACAAGTATACATATAGAAATACATGTAAATTGTATATCGAGTAAGTTCGCCGTCACCGAGAGATAACAAGTTTTGATAAGTATCTTCGTACTCTCGCCTAATCGTGTACGCGACAATGATTGCGCTTTGAAATTATCGCCGGCAATCCGATTGGTTCACAAACGCGCACCCACGCTTCTCATTCTCGCGTCGTACAATCAATGGCGGATTTATCAATAGCAACGTTAACCAGCGATCAGTAGAATAGGTTCTCACAAATCATAGTCTGCCTATAGAAATATGGCACTAAAGAGAATTCCCCGTCTGTTTAAATTAGAATCAACGAGAAAATCTGTCAGCCTACGAAATCGTAAATCCGCCACTACACAAAGTTTTCGTCGCAATATTACCTCGCATAGACAAGGTGCTCGTATACGTGGCAAAACCTTTCCCAACTGTGCTCGAACAGTCAATATTTTCGTCGGCGACTCTGTTTCAGCATCGACTACATTTCCAAGAACGTTTTCGATATCGCTGTTATCGGTATCAGTATCAATGTGTGCTCATCGCTGCACCTATGATATACGATTATCTTGTAAGTAGAATAAGATTTCGCGGATTCTCGAGAAGCCACGGTGCAGGGAGGAAGTTATTTTAATCTCGGTTTCGCGGAAGGATCAATGTTTCCTATTACGTTTTTAAGCTTTCGACTAGATTAAGGGTACGTTTCGACTGGAAACGAACATGAAAAACTTCCGCGAAAACGCGCAATCGGTCACCTGTCAATGAAACACGGTTTCTTTGAAGGTTTTTTATCTAGACAGTTCGCAAGTGGCGAACATCGCATGCAAACGAAACGAGACAATCAATTTCGCAAACGTTGTTTCATCGACCGAGCGACACATATATTCTATGTACATCGCACGGCAATTGTCGATCTATTCGACAAACTTGTAAGATCTCAATCTTCGAAACAATGATCGATAATCAACCGTGTCGGCGTAGCGCGTTTGCGCGTCCTCTTCTATCGAACAATCCTTTCTATTTACGGTTACAATTAGTATCGAAATTTGTAATACAAGTCGCACTCGTATATTCCATCATTATAAAAATTATATTCTTCATATTTCCAACGTTACGACGTTACGAATAAACATTGTTATACCATCCGTAAAGTTGTCACATAGCTACCTAATGAAACAGTATCGGGGTCTATTCGGATTTGCTCGATTTCCGTTCAACTTCGACCAGCGGTACGATATTCATTTCCCGATGGAATTCCTCGAGGGGCTGCTCCCAACGTTCCTCAAAGTAAACTCCCAACAAGAATTTCGCGTCGATCCCGGTTTGAATGGCCCACGGAAGATGATATCGGAGATACATTTTCCTCTGTCTGAAAACCGCGTGGTACTCTTTTATCATACGTAGCTTTTATAATTCTACCAATTATTACCTTGGACGTAACCGATACGCGCCGAATATCGCACCGGTCAAGCACATCGGCAAACGCAATTGCAACGCTTCTATCCACTTAACGGCCACCTCCCCAAGCATGGTGGTCGGCATCAGAAGCATCGCGTGAAAAATGTCGTGTGTTTCTCGGTACCGTTGCATCACGTACGCCAATTCGGTATCTTCCACAAACCTGACCAACGGTCTCGAGTCGGGCGACACATTCTGCAAAAGAGGAACCTGACGATTTTTCTATCTTTCGACACTAACATGGAATCACGGCGAAGCAACGTCGATTCTTTTTTTCTCTACCACTCTGCATACTGCACAGGTAGAAATAATGTTTCGAGTTTGCACTCGAGAACTATACATATACTTGGACAAACAACAATGGAGCTATTGAAGCTATTAGGGTATTTCATGCGAAGGAGAAAATTCTGTGACAAAATTCTTTGATAAAATATCGAGTTACGCGTGCCGAATTCAGGGCTTACATTAACGTCCAAAAATTCCCGATAGGTTCTGCCCACGGTCCCCTTTGGTAAGCGTTTTAACGCATCGAGATCGACCGTTGCGGAAGAAATGCGTGGTTGTTCCTCGAGGATGCGACGTCCTTCAGAGGTAGCCAGCATCTGTTGACGGCAGTGGCCAAGAGCTTTGGATCCGGTGGTCTCTCCTAGACACGCAATCATGTCACCGCGAAACGGATTCGTGAAGGATATCGCGGCGGCGCCCATTGTCAAAATCGCGCGCTGTAAAGGCGTCAAATCGACGCGATCCATTGCGTAATCTCTCGCAAACGAGGCATCGCCGAAAAATCTTCGAACAGAGCCGCCTGGAACCGATCGAGGACAATAACGATCGAGATCATACTTCTCTATCATTAGAATTTATTTCAATAAAACCTTTCTGTACACGTTCTGTACACAAGTTCTCTGTACATATCGACGATCATTGGTTTTCCCCTAGAAACGTACGAACACTATTATCGGCTATATACTATTTACAAGTAATTTACTACTAACGACGTTATTTAAACCGCGAATCTCGCATTCACCTCGATCCGAGAATTATGGCCTTTTTTGCTTTGGTATGACGGTCATCTCGTTGTGCTTTGCTTTTCTTTTTCTCTCACCCCTTACCCCTCACTTTACCCTCTCGCACATACGCGGAAAACATACACTCACAGTCTTCCGACTTTTCTCCATTTCTTTTGTTGTTAGAAACTTGTTTACTATGTTGGGAGTTGTTTGTAAGCAACGACAGCGAAATGGAACTGAACGAAAGGATGGAAAGAACTGTCCGGAATGCTCCGAGTGAGAAAAGGAATGAACGAAAAATGAACGGACAATGCCGAGACGGAAATGAAGACAGAATACGAAGATAAGGACGAAGCAAAGAGACGAAAAGAAGGACGTAATGTCATCTGAAATTACACGTTTTGAGCTCTGGTTGGTTGATCTTGACCGAGTGGAGAGTACTTTGGTTCCAAAGATTCTTTCCTCCGAAATGTCACCCACGTATAGACTAGGCTACCGATCACGCTCAGATTCAGTCCGATAAAGTTCAGCCACGTGAATATATAATCGCCGCCGACGATCATCCCGAGATACGTGACACATATATTTTTCAAACAGCCGATTATAGTAGTGGTCAAGGCAGAGTTGTGCAGTGTACAAAGAATCATACTATAGGAAAGCACGAAGCCCATCACACAAGAAAGCCCGAACTGCAGAATAAAGAAAACATTGTCCCAGTGGGGAAACTCAAGGACCGAGCGCGCGTCTCCCATCCAGCAAGCGATTGCGATCGCAGGAAGGATCATGAACAACGAGTTATAGTACATCAATCCATATTTTCCCAGCTCCTTCGATTCCAGCTTCTTCTTCATGTAGACGCCGTTCGCGGCCGTGAACAGGTCGTTCAACAGGATAAACATGTAACCTTCGAAATTGAAAGCGAGGTCGTTCAATGCCGCCACCACCGCTCCGGCGATCATCGTGTAGACGCTCAACTGAACGGAAACGCGAGCCTTTGCTCCCAGGATATAGTACTCGGCGATCATCGTCATCAGAATGCTAAATCGCCTCAGAGCGGTGAACATCGGGAGGCTGAGCTGCTTCGTACCGCCTAATCCGAAGATCATGTTACCGATGTAAATCACTGGCAACGGCCATATCTTTGCGAAAGTTGCCACTTCTAGGTTAGGGAATTCGACATAACGCAGTTTCTTCGCACCCGACAACAACACAATCGTTGCCAGCATCTGCCCTATGCCGAGCGCTTGGAATGATGGAAATTCGAACGACGTCAACACCGTTTTATTTACGACAGTGATCATTAGAGACGATAACCCGTAAAACAGGGCGGAACCGACCCGCTGAAACACAACGTTCTGTTGATTCCCCGGCATACCGAATTACAAACATCCGAAGATTTCTTCTCGTTCACGTCCACCTTTCGCTCGCACGCTATCACGTAACAAAACGTATTCTCGCAAAAATATCTAACGTGTCACGTGTCATGGAACGTACTTCGGCATAACCTTAACATCATCCCTTTTCTCCTGTATTTTTCTCTTGCTTTCTTGCTTGCTTCGTCCCTTCTTTCCTTACTGCTTCTTGTTTCTGTTCACTTTGTTTCGAAAACTTGACGGAATGTGCTCCCTTAAAGTACGGCGATTATGCAAATTGATCCCGATAGAAAGAGTAAACGCCGTTTAATAGTCCGTTCACCGTTTTACCCGATATCTACCACGCTTTCGTTGACGTGTTCATCGAATCTTTCGTTTCGTCACGTTTCTCTTCGGGCGCGCAACCGTCGTTTATACACAGGTGCACACAAGCTTGCTCTTGCACTCGCTCCCGTTCTCACACTCGCACTCGCTCTGATACTAGTTTTTCTCTTTATTCTCCAACACTGCCTCCGTTCGTTACTCGTAGTTTCTTTAATTATTTTCACATCGGTACTTTGGCATATAGCAAGAATGTCCTTTATTTGTTTCATTATACGCGATTTAGCCTGCCAGTAGTTACAAATCCAAGGCCGATAATTCTTGACGTTATCAATTACGATGATAAAACCATCGATAAAGCAAACAAAAGTCGGACAGCAATTTATGTAATCCTTTTTAATTGATTTTCATCGCGTTTGTACGCTGACCAACGCTATTGTCACGACCCGTGTGAAGCTGGTTTACCATTTTAATGAATTTTAATGAAATATAGCTAAAAAATTACTCTCCAATTGACTAACATTGCTGGCCAATTGGTTTTAATTATTCATCTATATTTTTTTATAAATATCCAAAAAGCTTTTGAATGTTACGGTCTGAATTGTCTGGATGTAGGGAATTTGATGTGGTTCGGTTGCCCGTGGAGCGCTGAACCGCTCTGCTCGTGAAAGGTTGTAGATAGTTGTACAACTTTGAATATTTTAAGCAAAAACTGGTACTTTATTGATAGAGCTCTATGATCTACTTTCTTTGACTGTCGAATAAAGTCTGTCTGTATTTTCCCGAGGAAAGCAAGTTTTATTCCTGCGTTCCTTCTGGTTCTTCCTCCCTTGTCCAATAGGAAAATTGGGGTCCTCTAGCTGGATGCTGATTCGTCGGATGGCTCATCTTCTGGTTGCAGATTGGTGGTGATTGGTGGTGATTGGTGGTTCGGCGGTGCGCGTGCGGCTGGGAGTGCGCGACGGTCGAGCGCGCAGGGGCAAAAAGCCCGCCGAAACGAACGGAGTGGGGTATGCCGCGCGCGAAGACCTCGGTTCAAGGACAGCGTGAGAGAGAGAGAGAGAGGTCAGGGAGAGTTCCGAGAAGTCCCTAACTAATGGTTTTCGACGTTCAACACTTTAGCGGTCCGGATTTGTTACTGTGACTCGTTTAGTTTGTGCAACATTGTAGAGGATCTTACGAAAGCCAACGTGACATTGTCTATACTCCTCGATTAGTCTTGCTAAAGAAAGCAAAGGCTTGACGATGAACTTCGTGGGAACTCTCTCATTGTCTCTTTACATATTCTCAGTTATTCCTCTCGGGCGATACAATGTCTCTATATAAATATGCGATATAAATTTATATATACATTCGAACTTCCCTCCTGCCGCCATGAATTGAAACGTATAGTCTAATAGCGTGGTCGTAATATAAACAAGTGCCTATGTTCGCGTCGCTCATGAAACGTGATAACGTAACATGAAGACGTCTAGTGACATTTTTGAAAGTCTACTAACGTTTAAAAATATGATATTTCTAAAATAATGCATAAAACGGACTGTACAACCTATCAAAAACTTGCCCTTTTCACCCAATCAATTGCAAAACGTTCCACGAACGATAATTTTATCAGTAAACAATGAATTTCGAAGAAATATATAAATAAATAACTAGGAGCACGTGCGATTCATGGTTGCCAAATATCAATTAGTATAAATATTCAAAAAATTACTCTAACTCAATGAACGGTAGTCTAAACAATTGCTCTTTAATTATCCATTGTGAATATGTAATTGTTTTCAACTGCTTCTTCACAGTTCTTTAAAAATTTACAAAAAATTTCGTGTCAAGTAGGGATTTTCACGAGAAACTACAGAATTTTAATAATACAGTTGTCCCTCAATTGAAGATCTTCTCCCAACTCAATAACCTTTTCATTCCCATCATACTACTGCGTGTTCATCTTGGTGCAATTTCATTAAAAATAAAACAAGAGATGATCAAGGAAGACATACTAACTCAACAGAATCCATTTATAAGTACCCGCATGGAAGAGACATAGGCAATTTCACTTTGCTCTGTTTTCAATCTCACTCTTTTCGTGCATCCACATCTGGCACTTCATCTGGAATATGTGACGTGAATATCTTTTGATTAGCGAATGTTTTGGGAATGCGCTGGGAAATGTGGTTGAAAATTGTATGAAGCGAAAAGTACAAATCGTATACCGCGCCACATGCTTCAGATGGAGCGCCAAATATGAATGTGCGAAGAGAGTGAGACTGCAAGCAAAGGAAAGTAAGACGGTTTATGTTTCGTGCACATGGACACTTACATATAGATTTCGTTCAATTAGTTCTATTTCTTTTGATCATCTCCCGTTCTTTTTCAAAAAAAACTACGCGAGGGCGAATTTGCAGAAGTATAATGAAAATGAAAAGGTCCTCGAATTCGGAGAAAACAAAGGTCGTAAATTGAGAAACGACTGTATTATTAAAATTTTACAACTCGTCGTGAAAATACCTAGTTGATCCGAAGAAGTTTTTTGTAAATTTCTAAAAAACTATGGAAAATAAATTTATGCTGTTGCGTGATCACGCGAACGTAGTTATAAATAGCACCTCTGGTTATACAAATTATAAACTTAGTTGATGCCGACAGGAGGGAAATTCGAATGTAAATACAGATTTATATCGTATATTTATATAGAGATACAGTATCGGCCGAGAGGAATAACTGAGAATATGTAAGGAGATAATGAGAGAGTTCCCACGAAATTCTTCGTTGAGCCTTTTTTTTATTTAGCGAGACTAATCGAGGAATGTAGAGAAAGTCGCGTAGCCTTTCGTAAGACCCTCTCCAATTTCACATGAACTAGACGAGTCACAATAGCAAACCCCTATCTCTCAAGTACAGGACGTCGTAAATCTTTAGACAAGGACTTCTCGGAACCCTTCTCTCACCTCTCTCTCTCACTCAGTCCTCGAGCCGAAATCTTCGCGCACGGCACACACCCACACCGTTCGTTTCGGCGGGCTTTTTACCCCTGCGCGCTTGACTATCAACTTACCAACGCACGCGCACCGTCGAACCACCAATCTGCAACCGGAAGACGAGCCATCCGACGAATCAGCATCCAGCTAGAGGACCCCAATTTTCCTATTGAGCAAGGGAGGAAGAACCAGAAGGAACGCAGGAACAAAACTCGATTCCTCGGAGAAATACGCACGGACTTTATTTTGAAGGCTTGGAGATAACATAGTTATCCAGGAAATAAAGTTTTAAAGACGATTTCTGTGTAACTAGTTAATTTTTACAAGTCCGAACCAGCCAAATTTCCCTAAATCCTACCCAAAGCTACGCAACAATGCCAATTGATATTTGGTAACCATGAACGACACGTGCTTCTAGTTATTTATTTTTGTTCGAAATTCATTATTTAGTGATAAAATTATCGCCCGTGGTAAGTTGAGCAATTGTTTAGAGAAAAAGAGCAATTTTTTGGTAGGTTGTACAGTCCGTTTGATGTATCATTTTAGAAATTTCGTATTTTCAAAAGTCAGTAGTCTCTCATAAAAGTTACTAGACGTCTCAACAAATTTTTTGAATATTTCTCGAAAAATATAAGTGAGTAATTAAAACTAATTGGTGAGCAATCTTAGACAATTAAAGAACAATTTTTTAATTGTTTCATTAAAATCTGTTAATGTGGTGAGCCAGCTTCACAAGGGCTCATTATTGTATTTCTCTCACCAATTCACTTGCTATCCAAATTTTGTTAGGTGTACAAGATTCGTTTACGAAAACGTTACATACGTTTATCGTTTGATGTCGCTTCACTACATGGACGTATAACCGTATGCACAACTTAACCACGTTTGATCACTGGCTTTTAAGCAAAAGCCTGGAAAAGGGAAAACCACGATGGTCTAGTGACATTTTCCAATGTATCAAAAAGCAATGTGCGGTTCCTTTAGTTTTTATTACGCAATGGTGTGAAATGTATAATAGTCAAGAATTTATCAAAATGTAAGTCGGATATTCTATTTCGAAGACATAATTATAAGACAATGTTGTCTTTATTTGGTTAGTTGATGTGTGACTGATGATTGTATGTACTCTTATTTATGTGGCAACTTTTCGCTTATTTTTAAAGTTCTTTACTTTTAGGATGGAGGAAATATATTATTGATTATAGTATTACACAATTCTAACATGATATTTGTACTCCACTCGATCAGAACAATTCGAAACGTATCATGTTTCTCTCAGATGTTGAGACTTCCTGTTGCAACGGTACACATGTCATTTCCCCTATAATGTTTCACAAAATTTAAAGACCCGGGGATAAATAGATTGCAAATATATTTTAGTACTCACAGGAGGCTGCGGCAGCTGTAAAAACGTCGCCTTCACTTCCAAAACAACGTGGTATAACTGCGTCAGAAAATGGTCAATCTAAAGTAATTTCTCCCAGATTAACATCAATCCATGGTATAGGAAAACCTTTTGTAGATAAAAATGAATTTATAGTTGTACAAAAAGATGAGTGTGTCAGAAAGGAACAACCAGAATGGAAGTATGTGGAACTGGAATTGGACAAACTGAACAAGCATTGCCTCATGTTGTCTAAAATAAGGTTAACATGTAAGTAATATTCACATACATAAAACTTCTATCTTTACTTCATCCTGGTATACATAGAGTTTATTGATTGCAGCACTGGTTGTTGTAACTACCATGGCAGGATATATATTAGCCCCTGGAGCCTTTGATCCTTATACGTTCGCAGCATGTTCTGTTGGAACTGGATTGGTTTCAGCTACAGCAAATGCCATCAATCAATTTTTTGAAGTTCCCTTTGATGCACAAATGTCCAGAACAAAAAACAGAGTATTAGTTAGATGTCATTTGACGTATGTATACTATAGTGGTAAACTTAGTATCAATGAAATTGGTTTCAAATAAATTTTCCTTTAGGCCAGCACATGCAATAACGTTTGCAACAATATCCGGTGTTTGCGGATTATCTCTATTGTATAGCGAAGTTAACGGTCTCACTGCGGCATTGGGAGCAGCCAATCTGGTTCTCTATACTTTAATTTATACTCCCATGAAACGAGTTAGTATATTGAATACTTGGGTAGGATCGATTGGTAAGTTTGACAGTGATAGAGTATCCTTTTATGGTAGCTTTCAAACAAGTTTATTAGAAATCGTTTGATTGTACTTTAATGAAAGACGCTCCTTGTCTATATAGTTGGGGCGATACCACCGCTAATGGGTTGGGCAGCTTGTGTTGGTGACATAGCGTTACCCGGTGCCTGGATCATGTCTGGTATGCTATACGCATGGCAGTTTCCTCATTTCAACGCTCTATCGTGGAACTTACGGCCAGATTACTCTCGAGCTGGTTACAGAATGATGGCTGTTACGAATCCCAATCTATGCCGTAAAACAGCGTTACGTTATACTGTTATATTAACGGGTCTTTCCTACTTAGCGCCCGTGTTGGACGTTACCAACTGGTGGTTTGCTTTGGAATCGACACCCCTGAACGTCTATTTTCTTTACTTAGGTACGCCTACGATATATTAATGTTGATTCTACCTATACATCCGTATACATCACCATCATTTCTCCTTTTGTAGCACGAAATTTTTATAAGCACTCTGACAGTGGAAGTTCGCGAAAGCTGTTCCGCTTTTCACTGCTTCATTTGCCAATGCTTATGATTCTTCTACTCGTAAACAAGAAACATTGGTTCAGTGAAAATACACAAAAGGATACTCTAATCAACGAAGAAAAGAAGAACGTTCTGTACTCGTTATTGACAAAGCTAATCGCAACAACGACTTGGACTGTTTAAGATTATTGCGCTAGTCGAATTCATATCGTTGACACTAACTTTGGAAACATAAGTCTTTTTGAAACGGTCGTTCAGTGATCGATGAGGTGCATCAAAAGTATTTTGTAAAATAGTGTAACGTGTAAATAAAAATAGTTATTTGTTACAAGACCGCCTTCCTAACATTGATGTGATCAATGAAACGTTACACTAATTTTTATTCGCGTATGATACTACGTACGAGAACACAATCGTAACGCGTATATTTTTTTCACGTAGTTTCTTTATTATTCGCAAAGCGATATCGCATCGTCAATAGTTTTTCTCTTCGCAGCGAAATCTATTGCCATCTGTCTTCTAGTTTTAGTTAAGTTCCTATGTCCGGCGCAATCCAAATTTTCTGTGAAACACTTGTTTCTACAACACTGCCTGCACAACGTGTAAACGCATTTGAAACCCTGTGAGAAAAGAAATGGCAAATCAATCAAATCATGTACTAGTTTCCTCTAATCGATAAAATCTAAACTTGTGTTTTACAAACCACAGGATTCGGACAATCACCACACAAATTGGACCCTCTCTTCACGACAACCGTTGGCCTGTTGGGACGCCGTGCGATTCGTCTAAGTTTTTTCAAACGTTTCCGTGATACTTCATTTCCATCTTCGTCTGTGAATTTTCTCTTTGCAGTATCGTCCTACACGGGCATAGGCAACAATCACAATGATTATAGATTACTATAGAATTAGGTGAGAGGACAAGAATTAGTTATGCCAAGGAGACTAACCGTTTCAGAAGTTGACAACGACGTTTCTTTTTCTTCTGGGGAACTGCGTACGTAAGGCCGACATAGCCATGGTGGTAGCTTCAAGTTGTAATCTGTAACGGAAAGGAATAACATCTATCTCTTATTGGCAGATGTGTTTACAACATGTATACCATACCGTTGGTTTGTTCGTGCCACGCAAGACGGCCTTCGTGGTAGGGCAAGTAACGATCTCTCAAAGCGCGCACGACGCTTCTAAATGATTCCATGGTAGAGTTTCGTGCCAAGTTTTCCCTTTCTTCTTTATTTTCTGGTAAAGAAAGTCTACTCTCTGGTTAAAATAATGTTGGATACATCGTTCGGGCGATAATAGGGGATAATGCAGAACCAAAGTTTGAATAGATCGGATCAAAGAAGACAATACGTACGTGTGATGGAACAATTTAAAGAGGTGACCGCGGATGTAAGAAGCCGGGGCCGGGTACCGTTCCACCAATTCCAAATATTCGATCGCCGGTTCCCAGCTAGCAGGATAACAAGCCTCGAATATGTACGGATTATAAAGATTTCCTTCCGCTGACATCACGGCCTGCACACCGGTTTCTTCTATGCACCTTTGAACATCTTGTAGGCATTGAATATTGCCGTTGGCAAACACCGGAATCGTCACAGCTTCTCTAATGTTTCGAAGTATATGGAATCGAGTTCAATAGCTGATCAATGGGCAGACGGATCTTATTTAAATTGAGGATCGAAATAGTACCTGACAGCTTTAATATGATCCCAAGAGGCCAAACCAGTCAACGGTCCTTTCTGTTCTCTTGTACGTCCGTGCACCGTGAGTAATCGCGCTCCTGCGGCTTCGAGCATGCGGGCGTACTGTATCGTTTTCTCAATTTCTGGAAATACTCGCAACTTGCAGGTCACAGGTACTCGAAGTCCTTTACTCAAAGTACTCACTGTAGACAAAAAAGATAGAAAGTTGGAGAATGATTCATTGAAAATTAAAGGGACGATTTTACTCACCGATTTGTCGCAACAAGTCCCAGTCGTCTTGTAGGAAGGCACCGTAGCGACCGCGTTTCGCAATAGCCTGAGGGCAACCTATGTTTATGTCTATGGCGTCGCAGTAAGGCTCAGCTAAAAGCGCCGCCTCCAGCAACACGTTCGGCTCGTTACCACAAAACTAATGACAAAGAAATGATAAATAAAGAAAAACACAATCGAATATCGTTGTTATTGAGTCGGCATTCCTCGAACTACCTGCACGATCAATGGCCGATCTTCCCCGCTGCTAGCTAGAGCTTCTCGCCGATATTTAGGGTCTCTGCAGAAGACCGAGGAGTGAAGCATCGGTGTATAACAAAGGTGAGCACCGTGCTGTCGACTCAGCAATCTCCAGGCCAGTTCGCTGGCGTCAACCATTGGTGCGACCACGTAACGCGGGGATCCCAACACAGTTTCCCAGACGTTTTCAGTCGTGGACTTGTCGGTACGATTGTTCGAGAACGGTTTCGCTGTAACCGATGTCATCTACGAGGGAAATTGCGCGTCAATATACACGCGGAGCACCGAAACGTAAAACAGGTGAAACGCTCTACAGTCTCGCAGTTGATTGAAACATTTCGATGCGCGACAAATCTAACGAAAGGATAAGCGATCGAGAAAGGCTGCGACTCGGAAGTCAAACCCCCGATGACGCTGAGGCAAACCGATCGAACCGAGGAGGCGATGAACGCGCGAATCGCGGCGACTGGATGGAACATGGAGAACAGGGAGACCGAAGGGAAAGTGGTGATCGAGGTGAACGTGGTGACGCGGGTTTCGATAAGCCCGATTCTAAGATTGGCGAGAGTTGTATGGATTGAGCCACGCGCGAGTTCATTTTCAGCCTTGGCTTTTTCCGGAAGGAACATGTACGTCGGGTGCGAGCATGACCGTGACCCGTGGACCTCTTCAAAGTTGATAAGTTCGATAATTTTCTCGGCTGAGAGATTGGAATCTGCTCGACATGACGTTCTGTCGAACGCGATGGGAACTTTACGGATGCTCGCAATCCACTGCCGTCGACAGACTTTGTGACATGGACGACGTCAGCATCGGCATCGATGTCAGTATTGACGTAGGCGTCTCTGTGGAGATCGCCATCGGTATTGGACATGGGCGATCGTTCTTTTGGACTTGCACTGATCTGTGATTGAGCAGAAGTTGGTTTGGTTTTGCTCGAACGAACAGCGTCTGAATTAGATGATCGTCGTCGACCGCTCCTTCGTAAGTACGTTCTGAGAAATTTTCCTATTCTTTCAACAGCTTCACAAGAGTTGGTCGTCGGCTGACCAGTACCGACGGAATCATTGTTACCGGTTGCCTGCCTTTTCTTAGCACTGTCGGCTTTGTTGGTGGATCGACAGCGAATGGCCAACGAATTAGCGGCAGCGAAGCAACAAGAGACCGGTGAAGGTGTTGACGAACCGACGAGATCAACCGAGTCTCGGAACACAATGGTTGACTGGTTGCGCTTCGCTCCAGATGGACCTCTTGATGAGAATTCTATCGAGGCTTCGTTCGCGATTGACTCGATCTCGTAGGAGAAACAAAGCCGAAAGTTCTTTCGTTGATCGTTTCGAGGATGGACCCTCGTTTCCATCGTTGCTGTATCTAAATCGCTCTCCTGCGAGTCTGTACGTCTGTCGAGGATGCGAGGTCGCAAATCTGTTGCTAGTCTGGGTCGATCATGTTGGTTCAACGGAAATCTGTTGATCTCAACCGCGTTTACATCGACATTCGATATTCCATTGTTATTATTGGTAACTGTGGTAGTTGCAGTTGCGGTTGCAGCGTTTGTTGCAGCTACAGCGGTTGCAGTTGCAGTAGCCGTGGCAGCGTGTTTCGCGCGTTTATTTCGCACGTATTCGTACGTAGTCAAGCCAAGATACGCAATGTATCCGTGAAAAAAACACAGATGAATCAGGAGTATAGCAGCGATCGCCGAGAGGATTCCAATCGTGGAGATCAAAAAGATGGAGAACGTATCAGAAACGGGGGCAATCGAGAGAGCAGCTCGAGGCAAAGCAGCTGTTGCGTTTTCCATCCTGACATCGACGTCTGCTTCCCGGTTAAAGAAAAATGACAGTGTCAACTCTGTAGCGGAGAGCCCGGCGACGGACAGACTAGCCAGGATTGCAGATATCAGGCAGATAAGAAACGCCGAGTAGTTTCTAGCTCCGATACAATTATTCAACCACTTACAGTGATGATCGAATCGAGCGACGCATTTGTTGCATATTGAGCAGTGCTTGGTCCTCTTATTGTCGGTGGTTATGTTGCAAAGGTGGCATCGGCCGTTCTCGATCACGCGAGCGTGCTTGGTTCTGTCGAACTCTGGCAGAACTTTGTTTGCTGGCTGAGCCCTGACCCTAGGGTCCGCCGGGTCCAACAGTAGCACGGTCAGATGGGAGCAAAAATGCGCGAAAAAAATGATCGCGATCAAAGAAGAAAGAATAGGCCGCAAGCTCGGCTCGAGCTGTGGCGTCAGCACCGCGAACGTGTTTATCCCGACCACCAGAATTACGATCCAACCGATCACTTGCTGTGGGTGCAGAGGAAGTTGGAGTCCATGCACGCGTCTATATTTCCTGCGTTCCGGCGTGACGAACGCATTCTCGGCCGAGCACCATCTCGATAAAATGCCTCTCGTGCTTTCGTTTCGCATAACGAGCGCTTCCTTCGGTCAGCGCTCGCATCAGTGCTCGCCGTCAACCCCTCGTGGACCACTTCTCCAGCGAACGTTTTTCCAACCTTTCAGCCCCTATCCAACAGCCTCTTCCTTCCGTTTCTCTTTTGGTATTTCTTCTCCTTCTTCTGCTGATCTCTCCCATACTTTCTTCACCACTCTCCCCTACGATTTCATACCTTTTGTACGTTCTCCTTTCTCCAATTTCATGATTATCCAATTTTCGATTGATGTTTCAATGTTTCTTAACTCTGATGAAACAATGATATACAACAATTCGTGGAGATTGTGGTTCAATTCTCAGAACTTCTGGAAGTCGCACGTCGGTTCGCTAATTCTCGGAGAGACTCGGACGTACGAGCCGTTTCGACGGATCGCGACTCGCGACCGCGACCCGCGACCAACTCATCGAATCGATACTCGCATGGCAACGTTGTCGCGTGAACGACATCAAAAATGTGTCCCGTGTCTTATTGTATCTCCGGCCAACGTGTACGCAACGCATTCGTACATTCAAATCATTCTAATACTTTGAAATCCGGTTCGTGTTCTCGCTTGTCATTTCATGTCGATTCGATCGTAATCTGAATGTCATTAGTCCACACTATCTACCGTATTTTTCAATAATCGAAATTTACCCAATTGTTTTCCGATTTTTATAATATTGCTACTTGCATCTAGTTTACTCAATTCTCAATTTTTATTTTGTTACATACTACGTATGTATTCTTTACTTACTGAACAAAAAATACGTACAATAATAGCAACGATTATAATAATTTGCCTTTTTCTAATACACGCGTTTTTTTGATAGTAGATTAAAGTTTAAAGAGCTGAAATACAATGTGTTTTACATAACATTGATACCAAACCTAACCTTTATTAGTAAAAAAAAATCGATTTAAATAATGGTCATAGATCAATACTTCTCATTTAGTTTTCTATTTAATCATTAATGTGTACATAATATCTGATTATTTCGAATTTTTTACGGAACCAAAAATTACCCAAAATTGTTCTTCACTTTTGAAAACATGTCTTATCGGAGAATATGGAATATTGATTAACATTACACATTTAAGTGTCTGATAAACCTGAATGCATCTTAAAATATGAACATTGCTTTGAGATTATGGAACTAACCTTGATTTATTGCTCCAACGAAGAGGTTAACTACGAAGTTTCTCTTAATTTTAACTTGAAAGCACTGACACTTCTATAAAATGTACTTGCTATCAAAAAACATGCAAATTTTACAGAATATATAGTATCAAGATAATTATACGTAGTTCTTCTTACACGGTTTGTATCAATTGTACATATTGCAGAAATCAGTAGAAAGAAAACATATGCACATAAGTGCATATGTATACGTGCATGTAGAGTGTACATACATAAATGTGTGAAGTTTGAAATGTGGAAGAAACTATCGAGATTGTAATATCGATATATTGATGTCCTTTTGTGACGATTTGAATACTTATATCGATTGTCGACATCTCTATCATTTCTCGCAGTTTCGATTTCGATAGTTACTTTTAGCTGGTATGTATATGCGTGTACATGATGAATAGATGTATAGTGTTGGAATTCACGGTGGATATTCATGTGTATCCATGCTACAAGACGACAACCTTTCAAACTTAATGAATCTACCTGCATATAGATATGTAAAAGCTGTACTAGCTAAAAAATGTAGGGGATATAAGAGTCTACCATCTTTATGTCACAGTATAATGTTGTTACTTGTTTTTTAAATTTGGAATCACACTTGAAATTTCAATTGACAAAGCTTTATGTCAATTCAAATTTCAAGTGTAATTGTCCAATTAATAATTAGACGACGAAACTCGTCAATTCAAATTTCAAGTGTAATTGTCCAATTAATAATTAGACGACGAAACTCGTCAATTCAAATTTCAAGTGTAGTTCCCAATTAAAAAACAGATAGTAGTACTTTACTGCATATAAAGATGGCAGACTCTTATTTCCCTTACATCTTTGGTAACAATGCACTTACCGTAACTAGGCACTGTCCTTAGTGTCCATGTATTTGTACATATGTATTTGGTATATGCAGGTTACGTACTGCTGTCGCTGTCGCTGCCACTACTATTGTCAATGAATCTATCTGCTACGTTTGACTTTATTCGACGAAAATTAAACATTTCCAATGATTGTGAACGAATAACTTTGTATCTTTATGACGTTATGTGACCCATCGAAATGAATGGATTAATTGTCTTCATTATTGTTTGCTTCGTACTTTATTGCATTTTCACCTGGTAAAATTAACAATAATTTAAATCTATTTAAAATTTGATGACACAACAAAAATGACGGTTAAATTGGAAGCATTCCTTTTTCGCAGGATAATACCTAGACTCTTGGCATGGCTGGTGAAGAGAAGATACAAAATTTATTTAAGGGTCGGCCACATTACATTACCTTATTTTATACTTCGGGACGTGAACATTTCGAAAAATGGATTCACGCTGGTAAATGTTTGCAGAAAATTACACTTAAGAGAAACTAACATAGATGGACATGTAAAATAATTTTAGGAAGTGGAGGAAATAAGTATACGGAGCAGTCTATTTAGTAGTGATGTAGCAAAACTTTTAGCTGTGATAATGAAAGATGTACGTATAAACAAGGATGTACCAACGAAGACACCATGCTTGCCAAAGAAACCATCGCATTCATTGGATTTTCGAAATAAAAAGATTCCTCCAATAGTCATAACATTTGTACAGGTATTACAGGGAATACAGAATTTATAAATCATCTATAGATTGTTAGTTTCATGTCTTTTTATTATGATACCGAATGTTTCAGTTTATGGCAGTACATATAGAGAATTTAAGTCTTTTAGTGTTGGGTAATGGCTGGCTCGCAAACGGTAGCGCTGAGAGTCTGAGTCTGGATGGTAGTGTCGTCCATGGAGCTCGTACCCTCCTTGGCTCTGCTACAGTTGTGGGCGGTGCAATGAAATTATTGCGACATTCATCCGACGCGTGCCTCTCGCAAATATCGTTTGCGGGTACGGCAGAGGCTACGTTGAGAGCGCAGGGGAACCTTTCGGTGGAGGTAAGGTAATTTTCATTCGAACACCTGCACGTTTGTACTCTTTTATATGAACGTTGCTTAGACTGCAGCGTGATACGATATTACGCGGAGTTGCGATCAAAAGATTTTGTTCGTTGCTTTGAATGGTAGCTGTTTGTGTTCAGCGCACTTAATGGACGATCCGAAACAACTGTCCTTTCAAAGGGAAATCAATTAAAATCAAGCAGGATCTAATTTATAGAAAATGTACATCGGAATAATGCAGACAGAGGGTTCTGGTGGTGCGGATCTGGTTACCTTCTTCAAAGATAAAAGCTCGTTTACCGATGCATCTTCGTACTCGAGCGCGAACGTTGACTCTTCCAATGATTTGTTGACTCGATTAGCGCCACTCATTCCAAAAGTAAAACACTCGCTTATGTTAATTTATCTTTGAACGTTTGTCTGGTGAACAAATCAAAATGAATTTTTATTTATAGGATTTTATGCTGAAAATAGGCCCTTCTTCTGTGATCATGGGCAAAGAAGATGGCATGGTACTTGGTTTAGAAGGTACAATGAAGGGTCTTCAAATAAACACGAAATTCCAGCCTTGCAATTTTGAATTAAATCTTACTTTAAATTTGGATGGACTATCCGTTCGTAGCAAGCTTCCCATTCTGACGTTGCGATCGTTATTAATCAATTCAAAGGTATTATCCATATTGTATTCTACATCTCTGCTTTATCTCTGTTTTTCTTTTTATTTCCCCAATAATGTTGCTTTTACAGGTGGATCGAAGTATTTTACAAATTGCTACGCAAATACACAATCTATCGATTAGTTATGATCACAAAGATTGGGAGACGATTTTATGCAATACCGATCACGAAATTTCAAGGCCGGTTACTGGCATAACCCTACAAAATAAATTGCCATGGTCAGATATCAGAGTGAACACTGAACTTTACGATTCGTCTGTACACGTCAAGTTGGTCGACGTTGACGAAGTTTCGTGCGGAGTGACTCATGTGAAGTATTCCCTGAATACGCTTACAGGTACAGCTGCGACCCGCAAATGTGTATGTGTCAAGCTTCGCGACACGTTTAAATCATAATAAACTGTAACACAAAATGGTTTAATTTAATAGACACGGCCGAAGGTTGGAATACGGAATTGGTAGTAGAATCTTTGTATTGTACTTTAAACGGCTCCAGTACCGCCACTTCGGAAACGTCCCATCGATGGGGTACACCGTTATCCATCGGTGTACTGTTGGCTACAACACGTACCAATGCCATTGGAATTGCTGTCGATGCTCTTGTAGCTGAATGGAGTTTAGAGTTTGCCAGATTCCTTGAAGAAGCACTCACGTAAGCTCTACGAAGAACAATTATCAATTGCAAACTGTTGGTTCCATAAACATTTCTCATTTTTTCATAGATGTTGTCAAAAGAGTAAAAAAATTGAGCCAACAAAGAATGATAAACATCGTAATTCGGAAGATGTTATCCAGTTGAATCTGAATGTCACGAATTGTAATTTGTTCTTCATTGCGGAGAATAATCGTACGTATGTGTACGTATAGTGTGTATTGGTTGATAGATGCAACGACGAGTCGCGTAACACATCGATTAATTTGTAGTTTCCATAATGACCCGTTTGGATACAGCAAGTTTCGAATACAATGCGAAACGATTGGTAGCCGTTACCGAGGGGGTTAGTGCAATTACTCTCAACAAAAACGAGCCAATTATTTGTCAACACGCTCAAGCGTTGGTCCACCCGTTCCTGGCTGTAAGAAAATGCAAAGGTGCCGTCACGTCGGAAACAATTAATATTAGTTTGGACGGTACCAATTTGGCCTGGAGTCCGAATTTGCATCTACGCCTTTTACAGCTTTGGTTAGAGTCTGCAGATTTCCGAACGATTTTAGGTCGAAACGATGCAACGGCGACTAAGGTCAACGTCGATGGTACTTCATCTTTTATTTTAATACAGTTGATGAATATATGACTCGTGGTTACTGACATTTCGTTCGTAGGCGAAAAAGTTCCAAAGCGAAAACGAGTGTTAGACGTGCTGGCTACAGGAGGCATCAGTTTGTCCATAGATATTTCTCCGAAACACTTTTTGGAACTCTCGTCGGACCAGTTGCGTTGGTCAGAGGGAGAATGGAGATTAAATTACATCCGCATCGCTTTAGATATGGCCGACATAATCATGATAGAAGGTTTCCAGTTGATCAGAGTGCTGGAAAGCGATGAAGTGAGCGCAGAAAGACAGAGCAACGAGGATTTTGTGTTAGACTGGAACGAGATGTGGGAACTTAACATCGAATCAGTAAAGGCTTGTTTCCCATATGAACATCAATTTACGGATGCCATACAAAATGAATTGTTTAGTATAAGGAAATGGCTAAAGGAAATTCATTCTTCTTCGAACAGAAGAAAAGAGGAAACGTTGCCATGTGATTTGATTATAAAGGTATGCAGGTTTTACTTATGAATGAAAGGAAAATTGAAAATAATTAAAACAATTTACACGATTGCAGATCAAAGAATGGGTATTTGAAGTGAGCGACGACCCATTCGAAGTACGATTGCGAGATAATTATGAGCTTTTGGAGGACGAGTATAAAGAGAGCATGAAGCGGCAATCTATGCTCGATACTAAAGTGCAGGAGCTTTGTCGAGCTCACTTGTTGCTGCCACTAGGTAAGGTCGAAGAATTATACGACAGTCTAAATAAGAAGAACGCGGAGATCTACGTACAACGATGGAAACAGATGCAGCGTGCCGGTCCCGCTAGGACGAGGCTGTTTGCCTGGTCGATGTTAGACCTGGAGATCTTAGCATTGGCCGATCCATCAATCAATGGTACCGAAAGAGCAACGCAAGCGTTGCGAGAGATGGACGCAGAGACGCCCTGGCCCGAGGATGGCCTTGAATTCAGTGCACTTTGGGTTCGCGGAATAAGCTTGAAATGCGCCGAATGGAAATTGCATCTGAGAGATTTTCCGCAACCGTTGCTGCTAGTTGAGAGCTTGAGTGTGTGGGGTAGACTAGCCGGCGCTGAGGCGCTTGCACCTCCAAGAGCCAGACGTACCGTGCGAATTGAAATTGGCGCGCCCTGGAACGACATCGTTGTCGAGAGGGGAATGACATCACTAAAATACTATCACGATTTAAACTGGGACATCGACAAGTTCAGATATGCGTTCGGTCCTTGCTGGGAACCGGTGATAGCCCAATGCAATCTCAGTTTCGAGAAGATTATACACCCGTCGCGGGATCCAAGTCCTCCGCTACCCTTCTGGGACAAGATGCGGTTGACCTTTCACGGAAGGCAGACACTGTGCGTGAAACAACTAACGGTGTTATTGCATGGCTCTTTGGACCCTTACAACACTACAGAAGAGATGGAATTAACATGGACGGGACTAGCACTAGATTGGACACAGGGGCGAATTATCGTAAAAGGAGACTTGGATGTGTACGTTCGCACAGCCAGCAAATACGATGACTGCAGGTTGCTGCATTTGCCGAACGTACGGTTAAGCATTAAGTTAGCTTGGGTCTGCTTAGGTGATCCGAGAGACCACCATGCTGCGATTCCTTGTGCACCGGACAGACTACCCGAGTATTCAAGTAACCAGGAACATGATTCGTTCAGGGCATTCCGTTCACAGAACTTGAACGCGAGCCTGTCTCTGGAGACGAAGCCGACCGGTTCTCCGACCTTAAGCAGTGCGCCTACTGCATTGCTTTACGGCAGTACACTCAGATGGTTCGAGAATTTAAAGTTAATTCTGTCCGGGGCTACCAGGCCGACGAGGAAAGGACCGCTATTCAAGAACATCCGACCGAGAAAAAAACAACTCAGCCGACACTATCGTAAGGTTCGATTGACCTTGGCGTTCCATCGGTTTCACGTTAGCTATTGGATGTCATTCGCGATGCAACGTGGGTTCGAGGTGACCGGTGGTAGGGTAGCCTGTAGCTGCGAGCATAATTTATCTCTACACCCGATTGACGACGATCTGATACACCGACCACGAGCTGAGTGGTCTGTGGTCTACATGAACTGTGAGCTCAGCGACGCAGAGATCTGGCTAAAGAGCGCTCTTCAGGAAGACAAGGAGACCGCGTCGCTGCGACAACCGGTGGAAAAATGTTACTGTCTGAGTGTGGCTCGAGTCAGTTATGGCAGGGAAGCTATGGTCGCCGGCGTAAGTGGTGGTGACACACCTACCCATCGGCTAGTCGTGCATGATCTGAAGGGGGCTTGGACCAAAACGAACAGGGATGTGGCGTTCGCTCTTTTCGATTCGTTCATCAAAACTCAGCAGTTAAAGAAGAACCTGTCGACTTCTGCGTTGAAAGGCTTCCATAGAGAGACTTCATCGACTCCGCACAAGAATCGGACACCAGCCGTTAGGTCTACTGATCCGCAAGCTACTCAATTACCCAACGCGGCAATTGCGTGCACTTCTTCGTCGACCAGCAAGCCGCAACAAGGAGAAGCTGTGGGGATGCTGCAAAGGTTGATAGCGGAGGCCGCGAACAAGCCTGTCGCCTTCAGCGACGACCTTTCTGTTCAAACCAGGGGTCAGCAGCTCCGTGGGCTGGCAGCTTGCCATCAAGACGACGTTCTCCACAAGAATTGGCTCAGTATGATTTTCAATACTTCCTATTCTAAGTCATCGTTTTTCTTTCTTTTTCTTTCCTTTTGGACGCGTTGCGGACACGATTGAAATTTTCAGAAATTACCCTTCGTCCGTTTCAGTTGCCCTGGTCAACAGTCAAGTGTTACTAAAAGGCATCGAAACGCGGGGCTACGTCATCTTATCTGCGGCAAAAGCTGAGATATTGCACAGGATACACCAACCAGTATGGAAGGAAAGAACACTAGTCACGAAAACGACCTGGGTTGGCTCTTTGGAGTGTATGCAGTATTATGCAACCGTAAATGCTAACATTGACGACAATATTGACGATAATATAATGTGGTTAACGTTGGACAACATTCAGGTGAGTTAAATGTTGCTTTTAGATAAAACTGTGAAATTGCGACAATTTAATCGAGTGATTGGAATTGTAGGAAAAAGATTCAACTGTGATTGCTGGTTTACCAGACGTACCAGCTTTGGTAGGTTCCGGACAAAGTGTCGGCGGAGTGGTCAGTCAAACTGTGGGTGGCGGCGGTGGACCGCAACATCAATTACAACGGATTGTCTCTAGGTGCAAATGTGAATTCTTCTATGTCGGATATGGTCAGGCTTTGGACGTTGGATCTGTTGACCAAGTCCCACCACCACCGAGGGAAGAGGTCAGCCCTTGGGAAAGGAAAGAGCTTTCGGCAGCCGACGCGTTTACCTTGATGCATCATGACTTGGATGTTTGCACCAACTCTCTGCAGTATGCTATGATTCTTGATATCGTGAACAATTTGCTGCTTTACGTCGAACCGAGGAGAAAAGAAGCTTCGGAACGGTTGCAGAGAATGAGGTTTCAATTGCAGCTTCATTCGGTTGAAGACCAAAAGCGACCGATTCAACAACTGCAAAATACCGTACGTGGTCTGGTAGCCAAATTGAGACGACTAGAACGTGAGACGTATCTGGTGCAAAAAGCTCTGGCAGAGAAATCCAGTCCTGAGTTGCTCGTCGAGATGGAACGTTTGGAAGCCAGAGTCTTCGAATGCAAAGAACAGCTGGCTGCTAAAGCAGAGGAACTCGACGTGATGTTTAGCTGTTATAAAGAAACCACTGCTCCTGCTACAGCTTCCACCACTTTGAAAGATAAACCGGCAGCAATGGCAAGGGTTGCCGAAATCTGCTTTAAACACGCCCAATGGAGATTGACGGATGCTGATGGACAATTGGGAATAGCCGACCTCATCTTAACTAATTTCTTGTACACCAAAACCAGCAAAACGGACGATTCGGTCGAGCATTTGCTTGAACTGGGATACGTCCGAATGACGAATTTATTGCCAAATCAGGTTTACACGGAAGTTTTGACGCCTACAGAATTGCAAAGCAACATGCCTGTCGATAGGCAAAGAGCTCTCAGAGTTTTTTGCAGGGAAAAGGCACCGGTGGCCGGAATATCCGTCAAGGAACATTTCGAAATCAACGTGGTTCCCCTGACGATAGGTAAACTATCCTTGTTCTCTATCTACTACTTTGTTTTTGATTAACCTAAACTTCAACTTTGACGTAGGATTGACAAAAAAGTTTTTCAATACAATGCTGAAATTCTGTTTCCCCGAGAGGGATCCAGAAGGAATAGAAGAATCACCCGCACCACAACGCGACTCGTCCTTTTACGTGCCCATTGAAAGAAGAGATGACGTGGAAAAGATGAAGGAGAGAGCAGACAAAAACAAACTGTTCATATATATAAAAATACCAGAAGTACCAGTTCGTGTATCTTATAAGGTATTCATGTACTGAAAATCTTACATTCGAACTGAATTTTATGCAACCAGATCTTAATAAACATTTCATACTGTTACAGGGAAACAAGGAAAAAAATTTAGAAGATGTCCGCGATTTTGCGCTTGTAATACCTACGTTGGAGTATCATAATGTTACTTGGACGTGGTTGGATCTTTTATTAGCTATGAAAAGCGATTCTAGACGCGTTATATTGAGTCAAGCCATCAAGCAAAAGTTACAAATTAAGCCACGTGGTCCACAAGAAGAGTCTGCCCCGCAAGAGGAAGATAAAGCTCGACTTTTGTTGGGTGCTAGACACTTGCCTGGAGACGCGAGAAAGAAAGGTGTATTTAAATTTAAATAGGTCTTCATTTTGGATTTTGTCAAAGACATTTAACAGATAAAACAAAAAGGAGGTGAAATGATAGGAAACAGAGTATATTAAGTATTTTCAAACGGTGCTTGCAATCTTTTCTATTTATTATATTTACTCTGTACAATAATAAAATCGAACCTCGATCATAAAATATATCATCGGTTTCGTTTTGTATCAAATTCCGTTTTGATAAACGATTACACCGTAATCATTACAGATAGAATGCTTGAAAATGTCTTGTTTACCCACTTGTACGTACAATATACATATTACTACACATCTACTATTTAATATTCGATGACAGGGCTGATAGATTCAGTTAGATCTATTTTAATAAGTGAAAACATTAAATTATTATTATATACAGTGAATTGTAATTATTTGTAATATTTTAATAACAATTCGTCGAGTTATTTTGTTATCGTTTCCGTTACAAATTTTCATATTATAAAAAAATAAATGAGAAATTCTAGTAACGTTTCGTAAGTATAATATCGTATTTTTCGTCGAAATATGTACAATTTACATGTCACTGGGAGCGTCGTTACTTATTATAGACTGATCAAAGGAGCCTCCGCGTTTTTGCTTGCGTGCCTCCACTCATTCAAATCTGCCAAAATTCTTCTACCATACATGGTATGTAATTCGCGAAACGTGATTCTCGTTCTTGGAACGTTCTCTGTTCTACCGCGAGCAGACCTCACGCTCTGAGACCGATGATGAGATTCGGGCCGATTAAAAGGATTGTGACGTTGACGCGGAGGAGCTTTAGGAGACGGAGAAGGAGCTACAACCATAGTGGTTTCTTCCTCTGCAGCATCCAATTGTCTTTGCAGTTCTGCTACCATTAATTTCATGTACTCATAGCTGGCACATGCTAATGCTTTCATCCATTGTTCCATAGATTCCTATAAAGCAATTAATTGCATGTATCTCGCAAAAGGTAACGGTAATAAAACATTATAACAATGAATTTTTACTTGAGATTCGGCAGCGAGGGCGTAGTTTCTGTTATTTGGACCATGAAAGACTATTTGGAAGCCAAATTGTTCCTCATCTTCTGTCAATTCGATGGTACAACCCTCTAGAACTATCATACCCACCGGCTCTTTGTCACCGCGCCGATCGAAGTAAAATAATATATTTCCTTTCAAAACGAACCATCGCCTTTGATAGCCACGGTTCAATTCACCGCGTTTATTTAACCAACCTTCCCGATCCACCGGCGTAGCCGACGTCGCAAAAGCTACCATATTTTTCTCGTTTATTTTCATTGCATTTGAAATTCTATTCTGATAGATATTTCTTTCTTCCTCTAATGCCTATTCTATTCAATAAATTTGTCAAACTCTTCGAACTTTAAACTGAAGTTAACCTTATGCATGAAAATGTTGATACTCGTAATCGAACTATTTTCACTGATATCCTGAAAATACAAATCAATTATTTATGCAATTGTCTTCATTGATTCTTGAAATCATATTGTTTTATACACACACTATATTTTCTTTCAATATTCCGTATTTATACAACAAATTGATTACACACTGCACCTTTACTCAACTTATCGTTGCTGTCATTTTATCATTTTACGTCACAGACATATGTGTAAAATGTAAATACTACATACACTGCATCCTAGCCCCACTCCTTACACCCCCTACTCCTTAGTCACGGTAATAGAGATAGCGATGTTCCTCGCCGTCCGTGTTCGATAGCTGATGCACGCATGCACTGCACGACACGATTAAAAAACACAATGAGGTGCTCGAGAATACACAGAGCTTTCTCTCATTGGTCGATGATTGTTTGTCACATCACATGCATTTTGACGGGATTTTTACAAGATTGTACATATTACAAACCATGTACTGTTTCATACATATGTAGTTGGGTCATAATATATACATATATATAGTTACATATACATATAGGGACTTCTTCAAATGCGACGCTACGAGAGAAATATGTATTCACATATGCATTTGTATATATGTATGTATGTACCATGCAAGGGGCAAAGAACTCAAAAATTTGAGGTATGGTACAGAAACTGCCTTCCTCTGATTGGTTGACGCTCCACAGCTAAGCAGGGCTGCCCTCATAGTTTTAGATAAAGAGAGGAAGTGGCGAGTGAGCAAGAGAGTCGACATCAGCACAACACAGGCGAAACCAGTCACACCGACGACCAATGGTGCTTGTCTCCCTCTACCACGCTTGTGTTCTCACTCTTTTCGCGCATCCGAACGCCTGGTGCTTCATTTGAAACACGTGACGTGATAGTTCAACTTGTATTTTTCACCTCTTAGAATTATCGACCATATTTACCAGCGAATTTTCGAATGATGCTGAATGTACACTGAGATATGTTTTGAATAAATGTGTTTGTAGACAGTATTTTAACAAGTTGAACAACTCAGCTAATTAATTCATTGCTCCGAATATTAGGGCGAGAGAATGAATGAATGTCGTAAGTGAATAGTGTCTCCATATCTTTTTCTGAAAAGTACTTATTTGTTCAAATTTCAAAATTTAATGTGTAAATGTTATTTTTAAAGAAATTCAAAAGTAATATGAAAGGTTACTGAAACTGTGTACTATCATAGCCCTCGATATCACTATTATCATCATTTCCAATAGTATGATTAATAAACTTACTTTTTCGCTCTTTACTTGAAGTAACTCTTTCCTTTACGAAAATGTAATTTGCGTGTTTGTTTACGAGTTCTTAACGAAAAACCGTGGCGACGGATAATTTGCAGAAAACGCTGTTTATCCTTATTTTAGAATGTCTGAAGAATATTTGGTAATTTTTCGAATCTGAAACAGTAAGTAGTTCAACCGTTGCAGACGTTTTAATTATTGATTGAACCTTTTTAGAAGCTCCATCAAACTACACAAAAGATATTCTTGTTTCAATAATTCCGTATTCGAATAGAATTCAACGAATGATTCGCAAAGCTAATTCAATAATAAATAATACCGTTAAAAACAGGAAAAATATGTTTGTTTAAGAATCGTAGAGAAATATCATTAATAGTAAACGCACTCATTTAGTTGAAGGTCCCTTTTGCTGCTTGGAAATGAGGGTCACGATTCACAATGTCGTGTGATGTCGATGACTTTATATGTATAATGTTAGCTAAGAATCATCGTTGTAAGAAAGAGAACCATAGCGAATACTGACTTCGTTCTGACTCCCTTCAGATCTTTAAAGCAGCAACTTTCTCACGATGAGGCCCGGGCAATCGGTATCATTCTGGGTTTAAAAAATGTTGCGAATTGTAATGTGTTTTGAGTCAAAGATGATACCGAGCTAATAGCTGCAAATTAAAAAATCATTATTGGTATTGTAAAGTAAAGTATAAGCCTATAAGAAATGTATTGTATGTTCTTTGAATGAAGAGTGTGTGGGTTTATGTATTTGTTTTGTCTTACTCTTCTCTGATCATAAATGGTATTATGCTACGTTCTTTGATTATTAATTTATAGGACTTTAATTGTGTTCCTTAATAGGAATATAGTGACATGTGTCGTTTATATTGTACTGGGTATAACCTTTGCTTTTATATAGAACATATTAGAAAAATATAGCATTCATATGGTGGTATACTGATGACGAGAAGTACAAGTCAAATATCGCACCGAGTGTTTCAGATGGAGCATCAGGCAAACGAATGCGCGAAAGACTGAAACCGCAAGTACGAATGAATGAAACGGCCTAGGTCTCTCGACTGTGCGGATCCTCACTAGAGCTCGCTGCTTTCGTTCTGTCTCTCGATCATCCCCCGTTTTCTTTCTAAACCAACTACGTGAAGCTAGACTTGTATTAAGATGGTGGGGATAAAAAGGCGCAATATGATGAGGTAAAAATGGCTCAATATGGTGAGGCGTATACTAACCTTCCTTGACAGTCCAGTAGGTTACGTTAGAACGAAGAAATACATAAACGTCATACAATCATATATCACCTGATCACCTGTATGCGCGTGTTTTGCATCGAGCGTTGCACTTGGATACATATCATTTAATTGAGAATATCGCACTAATTTGGTAGTTCAAGATGGGAAAAGGATTTAATAATTACATGTGTAAGAAGTTTTTCCATCCTGCGTCTCGAGACAATTTGAAACGAGTATGTATCTTCCTATGTGTAAAATAGAGTTTATCCGAATACGATAGGTTATTTATATTTCACTTCAAAATTACTAGGTATCTTGTTTACTACTTAGGTATGGATGGCTGAACAACAAGCCGAGGCGTATAAGAAGAAACAAGAGGAATTACGCGTTCAATATGAAAAAGAACAAGATTTACACAATAATAAGTAAGATGATTATTTTATTGTAATTCAAATATATTTCATGGTAAACCACGATTTCATTTGTTATAGAGCTCTGTTGAGTAAGGAAAGCAAGGATAAGCTCAGTGTAAATTTTATGTATGAACCTCCACCAGGTGCAAAGAAAGAAAGAGAGAAAGAGGATAATGAACCAGAATACAAATTTGAATGGCAACGCAAGTATAATGCACCTAGAGAAAGTTATTGCAAAGGAGACAGTGAAATTAGAGATCAGCCTTTTGGAATTCAAGTACGTAATGTACGTTGCATCAAGTGTCATAAGTGGGGACACATAAATACAGGTCTAGTATAATAACTGGTTTAAAATTTAAATATTAAAAGATAAATTTGATGTAATGAAAACGGATTTAACAGTATAATAAACTTGCAGATAAAGAATGTCCTCTCTACAGTCAAGCCATGAGTGTAGTGATGGCTAATAATTCTCAAGCACCACCTGCACCTGATGCTCTAACTCTGGTACAGCAAATGAGAGAAGATGGCTTGGCACTAAAAAAGTATGTTTTAGTTATCTTGTTTATCTTATTGAGACAAGATTTTATTCTCTATAAAAATTTTATTTTTTATAGATCAGCATTAAATGCACAACAACACTTACGAGTTCCCGAGCATGAACATCTCATGGTTTCCGATGATGAAGAACAAACAGAAATCAAGTTTTTGAAAGCTCTGTCCAAAAGAGATAAGAAAAAATTGTTGAAGTAAGTGATATTATTTTATAAATGTACATTGAATGTAAAGCTAACTAATTATCTGAAAATAATAATTACAGAAGACTGCAACAACTCGAGAAGAAAACCAAGAAACACAAGAAGAAAAAATCAAAAACAAAGAAAAGGAAAACAAAACGTAAAAGCAGTGACAGTGACAGTGACACAGACAGTGACCATCGCAGACAGCGTTAAGACTAATAGTAGCAAAGTCTCCACTGATATTAGTAAAAATAGTAGTAGCATTAGCGACAACAAAAATAGTAGTGGGAGTAATATTATTAACAGAGACGACAACAATTATTTTAATATGAATAATGTTACAACTGAAATTCACACGAGTCTGAAAAAATGCAGAAAGGTAAACATAAATGTAATTTAAAAATATCGTATATACAAGAAAGCAGGAAGATAGGATGAAAGTAAGGAACAAAGAACGATAAAAGTAAAGATACTGGATTTTGTAAAAGGGAGAAAAAATGGAGAATGTAACAAACAGAAAAGCAATGAAAGACATATTAAAGAAATTAATCGAACGATTTTAAGAATAATTATCTTTCTTTAATGTATACAAATTATGTTTAATGTATACAACAGATTTTGATTAAAGATAACATATATATGTATATATGTATATATATGTATACACACACATATACATATAATAATAAAGAATTACAGAATAAATATTAAGTAAAGTAAAGTACATTAATTTGTCTATAGTTTTAAACAGGACAATACAAGGTAAAGCGAACAGCGGTTTCATTCTTACTTTAACTATACATGTCCCAAAAATATACCGATTCCATAATACATATATGAAAATCATTATTTTAGGATCATAGATGATAAGTATGTAGATTTCCTATAAATAGTTAAAATTAATTGGAAAGTTTTTGAGAGATATTGATGGAAGATATTTTTTGTTTCCTATTAATTCGATTTCACCGATGGGATTATCGCAATATAAGAAATGCACACACATACATGGAAATGTGAGACTCACCTTGTTACATTGCAAGCATCTATTATACATAGCAAATGTAACAAGTAAAATGTTTACTGCATTTTGTATCTAGAAAAGCATCGTTTTATCCCTGAAACATTTGTAATATATATATATATATAAATGTATTATTAGGTACATGTATATGCATGTATCTTATAAACCATCAAATTCTCACTCTTAACATATTTCTTTGATATAACATAATCACCTATCAACAAGACTTTTACATATTTATTTACTAACCACGTGAACGTATATGCGCTTTCTATGTAAAAGTTAATACTATCCAGCTGTCGGCTGTGAACACTTGGGCAGTTTGAATTTGTTGTGTAATTGTCACTTTCATAATTACATCTAAAAGGGAATCAGATTAATTATTAATTAAAGTACGGCATAATCCATGATAATATATTAAGACGATACCAATAAAATTTGGTTTAATTGCCTTTTCCACTAAAAAGGAAAACGATTTAAGTATAGGATGTAGACAGCGAGAGTTTCCTAAGGTATGTTGCCCGAATAACAGCTACAATTTTAAAGGTAAAAAAAAGTTGATATTCGAAATGTCTTTAATATACGCGAGTTGTATTTGGAAAGATAGAGGTGACCCACAAAACAATTTGATATTTACAAAGCTGTAGATATTATTCAAGTAGCTTGTCTTAGGTGACTCCTGCTGTATAACGTTAGAGACGTTACCGTTAAACAAATCACGATTGAGTATGAAGAAATATGAGTTAAATATATCTAGAATGTCCATCTGATTCTATTATAGATATATAAATACAACTTAATGCGATATTTGCTTTCTTACTGTTGTCCTGATTAATACAGTAACACATATAGATGATTTTAAATAAATTACACCTGATATTAGTGGTAGAGAACGAAAAATTCGAACATTGGTTACATTTATTACACTTGACATTACCAATGATTTTTATGCACTATACGAAGACGTACAATTCTATTTAAATGGTTACTTTTTATCACTGTTGCAACTCAAAATAAATTATAATGCAGTAACAAATTTAAAGTACCATTAAAGAATTGTGTTTGGCTTTAAACTTTCATTCCAAGTGAACCATTATTGTTACAGGATTAGTTCTTTTCATTGACCTATTTTTTACATTAACAATAAAGTCGTACTTCTTTGATAGGTCAGACATGTTAAATGGTTGGGTAACTCGTTGCAACAATGGATTATCATGTCTTCAAAAATATCTCTTAGACTTTTCAAGTACGGCACATTCCCCTCCTTTCGAACTGCAATGCTTATCAAAAATCTACGTATATTTACACAACGAAAACATATATGTATGTCACTTTCCTTTTTCATAACATAAACGGTGGTTAGTCATGCTAGAACAGTCACAGGCCTGCGTAATTATTTGAAACGCGTATAGCACCACTGCTCTGCTGGATTAATGTAACTCCTTTCGCCTTAAAATTCATTGTTTTTTTTCTATGCATCTACCCAAGTAAATCGTATTAAATTTTTCGAGTGTAACGCTAAACTGCAAGAAAGTAAGATAGCCAAGAAATGATGCTATTAACACTTGTCCCGGCGTAATACAGAAGACAAAAGCTTTCTTGCACACTTCTGTCTCTTCAATGACTATAACGACTGCTGATCTATATCTGCCATTTCCGTGTCTTCCACATTATTCGAACCTAGCATGGGATGCCTAAAGAAAATGCAGAATTACTATTTCGAAGAAAATTCATTTAATAAAAGAAAAGAAAAAACAGCGGAAATGAATGTACCTGTGTGGACGAAAATGAGAAGATGTGCGAAGGTGAGTATCTGGTGATCTTGACGATAAACTGTGAAGACTTCCACTAAAACCTGTGCCTAAAAAACCTTTACGAGGACTTTTAGCATTCACGACTCTCGGTTGTGAGTACATTTCTTCTAAAACGCTTGGCGCTACATAGGTGAAACCCTGCAAATGTTCGATAATAAAATTTCATTAAATTGATTCATGAGTTAACAAATATTTTTGGATACTTACTTGAAAGATCATATTAGCAGATTCGCTAAGAGTACTTTCAACTGGTGAATCTACAGGTACGGAAGCTGTGAACTGTTCATCAAATTGTGATGTATCGTCGGCACTTTTCTGGTAATATTTTGAATCATGTAGGTTAATTATCGTCCACTTCTATATTCGTCAGAATTAATATTACAATAACAATTACTTACTAATGATGGTTTAAAGGGAGGTTCAAGTTTTCGCGAGATTACGTCGTGCCAATTGATATGCTTAAAAAAATTGTGATTTATTATTTGCTCTGCATCTTCCGGACCCGATCCCAATCTTTGGGATACTTGTCTCTGCAATTGTAGTACAATTAATTTAAGATGTTTGAAAATTATTATAATATTATGCAAATAATTTAATGAGCATTATGTACCTTTAATAATTTTCGTATCAATCCCCTCGCATCTGGTGTTAAATATTCCGGAAGACATAACTTTCCCCTTAAAATCTTTTTGATTGTTTCGTCTCTATCATCTCCTGTGAATGGTGGCTGTAAACAAAAATTATAAATATTACAAGATTATGTAAACTAACTCTTTATAAAATATTTTACAGTTTGTATAATTTACCTACCATTCCAGTAAGCATGTCATACATTAGCGCACCTAAACTCCACCAGTCAACGGCTTTACCATGTCCACTTCTCGTTAAAATTTCTGGTGCCCTAAGTACGTTAATGAAAACATACATATTTTCAAACCAATTAGCTTAATTTGCAATTTGTATTTAATTTGAAAAGTTAATATTAAAAATTGTTTTACTCGAACTAATTTATTCTATTACCTTGACAATATCTGTGTGCCACTTACAAAGTAAGACTACTACTTACATGTATTCTATAGTTCCGCAAATCGTGTGCGTCACTGTACCTTCTTGTATATGTTCCTTGCACAAACCAAAGTCTGTCAATTTAACATGACCTTCGCCGTCCAGTAAAATATTTTCTGGTTTCAAATCTCTGAAAGAGTAATTTATAACAATTAAATGCAGGTAATATATAATATTACATACTATTATTGCTAAGAAAAATTGTACCTGTAAATAATACCCTGATTGTGCAGATGTTGAAGTGCAAGTATGATCTCGGATAAATAGAAGCTGTAAATACAAATAAATAACAAATAGGATGTCAAAGCACATGTTCTGAAATTATTTGTATACCTATAAAATATTGAGTATTTACCAAGCTGTGTCTTCTAGGAAGACACCTTCTCTGTCCAAGTAAGTAAAAAGTTCTCCACCACAAAGATACTCCAAAATTAAATATAATTTACCACCAGTTTGGAAAGCATACATTAGATTAACAATAAATGGGTGCTGTAGGGAGAATAAACTGAATAAATGATGCTCTGTCTGCTGTTTCATAGAATATATTACATATTTACCTTTACAGCTTCTAAGATATTTCTCTCTGCTTTTGTATGTGCTGTGTCCTTCTGATTCCTTATAATAGAAGCTTTCCGCAATACCTATCAGAGAAAGAAATTCTATGACTATTTTTTCTTTTTACAAATATTCAAAAATGTTCCTTACAAATACCTTCATTGCAAAAATACTGCCCTTATCTTTCCCAGTAACCTTTTTCACTTGAAAAACTTTACCATATCCACCAGCCCCAAGAATCTTACATAGTTCAAAATCTTGAGGTCCAGCTTTTTCTTGACCAGGGTTTACATTGTCTTCGGATAATTGAACTCTCTCTAAGTTATCAGAACTAAAAGGAAAATTTATAACAATAATATATGATTATGATCTTTTCTAAAAAAAATAAGAATAATTAAAATTAATTTACAAGTATATTCTTGTGTTGTAAATATATTACCAGTTTACTTTTCATATTGACAGTACCCATTTTTATTTTTTATGACACTTACTCTAAAATAGTGTTGACACTTGTAGAATGATCATAATCATCCTGAAAGGTGAAAAGAAAATAAATAAATGAATTAATAACAATAATTCAGATAATTCTGAAAGAAACAAACTTCTCTGTTTTCTAGAACATCGTCATCAGAATCGTCTTGATTGACAGAAGAATCTCCTTCGTGTAATTCTATATCAAATACACCAGCCATTCTCTTTCTGATGTATTTACATTTGAAAGTTTTTCTCACTAATAATTTTCATTTGTTCTAACACAATCAACTAATTCATCGAGTATATACACTGGCGCGATAGTATAATGTCTCTTTGTATTCGCGTTTTCCATATAAATAAATTGTAACGTACATTTGTGAACAGCAAATTGTAAGGCATGAAAAATATTTATTATTTCCTGAACAATATTTAAAAGGAAACGTACGAACTTGAAAAAAACACAATTCGTACGGCTTAGGTCACTGAAGATAGACCACCGCGAATAGAAACTTCAATCTGGCACGAAACATGTTGTAAGTTGTAATGTAACGTCGAGGTCATATGGAAACAGTCGAAGAAGATTTTGCTTAGCTTGAAGCTGAATTTTCATGTTACATTTCTACATACTTGTTAATTTACTTTTAGAATGAGCCAGTAGAGTTTTATCTCTCTTTTAATTTTATACAAATTTCATGTCAAGTAAGATGACTATAAATGATTATAAATTAGTTAAGAATAGTTAAGTTTAACATAGTTTCTTAAAGATTTTTCTTTGGATTAATTTTACTAATTTTATTTATGTAGTGATAATTGTTGTACTAAAAGATAAGTTGATGTTGATCTTATAGAAGTAGTAATTTATGTTTTTCCAGTTCTAAATTGATCTTTTTGCAAATTACAGTAATGGATCCTACTTCTGCACACCTCCGGGCCGCAGCTCGGTCTGTTAACAAGGGTCCTTATAGAAATTTTCTGTACTTTGTTTGATTGGCGATTTATTGCCGAGACAGTGTAGCCCTCGCAGTCAAAGAAAAAACGGAATAAGTCACACCGACGAACGGTGGAGCTTGCCTCATTCTACTGTGCTTGCGATGGTACTCTTTTCTTGATCCATTCAGTTAGCACGCCATCTGAGGCACGCGGCACGAAATTCGATTTTTAAAAAAGCTTCAAATAATAAAATCTGTTATCTCATTGGATTCTCGGAAACGTATTTGCGGAGTCTATTTAAATAGACCCCGCAATAATTATAAATATAATTATCGATTTCGAATTCGTTATGCAACAATCGAAGTTTCTTCCAATCTACAAGTGATTGGAAATCGAAAATTACATCGACTGCTCAAGTCTCACCACGTGGAGGTTGCTGTGACATAACACTGGAAAGAGAATCAGAATAACACCAGAATTAATTAACACTTTAATAACTAACATTTTAATAAACCACACGTCAACGATATATCAATATTTTTTTCAATTCATAATTAATCTTCATAAAAAGAACATGTATATGCAAAAAGAGGAATAATTTATTTATTAGTTTAACAATCTCATAATAAATACTTTTTTAAATCATACGTGTTGAATAGGAATATTTGAATCATATAAGAATATGAACAAAAATATATGATTTCGATAAAAAACAAATTATGATTTTGAAATTTGAACAATTGATTGCGAACAAAATTTTTTTTTCGACGTTATATTTGTTTTTTATCAAACAATATAACTTTTATCTGAGAATTTGTTTTCATAGGTTCACAAATAATTAAGATAGATAGATATATTTATATTTAAAGAATATTATTTTGTCAGGGATCCGAAGGACATCTAAGAGGCCATTATGTTGAATTTTTTAAACTAACGACTAAGCGATGAAACATATAAAAGTGGATTAGTAACAATAAAGAATATAAAAGTAGTAGGTGTGAATCTTATCAATGAATATAATAACTCATTAAAGCAAAATAAAAATAATACACAATTCATTTCATAAGTATTAAAAAATTATCAGTAACGTTGATTTGTGAAAACATTGAGAACATATTTATGTCAAAGTACGTTGAACAGTCTTCGCAAATACACTGGACGCGACAGATTTTATTTACTTGAATTTGAATTTCACGACACGTGTCCAAGATTGCGCGCCAATCGAATGAATGCGCAGAAATAGTGAGTTTGAAATAGTCAAATACGGCAAAGTAAGCCAAGCTAGGTTTCCGACCTATGTGCACACCACGCATAGAATCTGATGAATATCATTCTGTTCCTCTCCATCATATCTCGTTCTCTTTCTAAAGTACTTGCGCAAAGCTAGATGTGCAGTAAAATGGTAGGGATGTGCGAGCCAGCTTAAGGAGCACGAAAAGTACGCAAAAGTAGAACCCATTACTGTACATAGTTCATTTGTGTACTACAGTTGTCGATACATCCAACCTTTTCATTAAAATCTGACATTATAAGTAGATATTGTATGATATTTTATCACAAAAAGTATTAGTGATTATGTGTTTATATTTTGTTACATTCGTTTAAAATTATTAAACTATGGCAACGAGGTTGTTCCGAATTTTTTCAAATGATTTTCCTCCGCCTTTGAAAACTTGTATCATACAATTTCGATATGGACATCATTTACGAGGAAAACCGCCGACTATTGCTCGGAACTTAGAACAACGCCTTGCGAGTAAGAAAAATACAACATGATAATCGCTATATAAATTATATTCTAATAATTTTTCTTTCAGTACTTAACCAAACGGACCCATCAATAACATTTAAAGTAGATATTGGTTTCTCCGTTCCGAGAGTGCCGAAAGATGTAATACAAACTTGGCTGGCTGAGAAAAAATCTGTCGGAACAGATCCGGAAATAGAGAAGCAAGCAAGAAATAAATTGTGTAAGTCGAACTTTTTCCCTAGGTTTTTCATTGTTGAATCTAAAATGACAAAATTATTTTTATTTTCTATAGTATTTGTCGATATGGACATAGTAAAAGAGATATGGACCAAAACAATTGCTCCTAATTCCATATATAGACTTGGAGAGCATTACGGTATTTTCCAAGATTTATTCGGAGATGCATATTTCAAACCTGTTGTACCCTTAGAGATAAGCTATAAAATTAAAGATGATACATTTGTCAGAGTTTACACGGGTAATGTTATAAAACCTAATGAAGCACACGAATCCCCAAGTGTTAGTTATTCGGCGAACGAAGACACTCTGTGGACCTTGATTATGAGTACACCTGATGGCAACTTGCAGAATTCAAAGAACGAGTATTGCCATTGGTTTTTGTAAGTATATAATAAATGATATCGATATAAACAGTTGTAGTTAATTTACAATAGAGTCCTGATGGTTCTAATGATAATTGCAGGGGAAACATTCCTGGAAATAAAGTGGAACAGGGAGAACAAATATTGGATTACATGAAACCCATTCCATCAAGAGGAATTGGATATTATCGTTACATATTTGTCCTTTACAAGCAAAATAAGCGTTTAGAGTATGCAAAATATAAAAAGGCTCAGCCATGGTAAATAATGAATTTTTAAGAAAAATTTACAACATATTTGATACTTGATGCACACCATAATTTACATTTTATTTATATAGTTTACAGTTGGAAGAACGCAATTGGAATACATTAAAATTTTATCGAAAGCATCAAGACAATCTTACACCTGCTGGTTTAGCATTTTTCCAGAGTGATTGGGATCATACAGTAACAGAATTTTATCATTCGTCGTTAGGTGAGTATATTTAATGAAATTTCTTTGATTAATTTAAATCACAGTTGTTTACAAACGAATCTAAGACCCACCATAATTCTTTTTTCATAGATGCGAAGGAACCGATATTTGAGTACAACTTCCCAAAATCATATGTCAAACCACAGAAATGGTTCCCATTGAAAGAACCATTCAATCTTTATTTAGATCATTACAGGGATCGCAAAGAAACTATGAAGCATTTTCTATTGAGAAAGTTGAAAAATGTTCATCCTTTTAGAGAACCAAAACCACCTTTGAAGTATCCAAATGCTATACCTATCGAGCATAGTGTACCTTCATGGTTAAAACTAGCAATAAAAAAGGAACGTCTCGGTTGGGGGCGAGTCAACGATATGAAGTAATAATCTTCTCTTTGTCAATAGGCTTTTGTAAATAAATTGTTGGCAAATACTATTCAAAAATCAATGCGTGAATTTAATTATTCTAGTCGTGTATAAACTTCAACAGTTTGTCTACTTCTTAGTTTGATATCAGCTCTTGTTAATACCGTAGAATCGATTGCTTCATGTTCAACGATGAAACCTGCAAATTTAATTTATTAAATACCATTTCAAAATAAAAAAATCTACTTCGTTTAATCATTGAAATCAACCTGTAGTTTCTGCTTGGTCGGTTTTAAATTTCAGTTTCGAATTATAGTTTGAAACATAAGTTTGATACAAATCTTTTGCCCTGTCGTCTCTATCCTTATCAAATTCAAAGTTACTCATTCCAAACAGTGCTCCTACTTTTCGACTCACGGTAGATAGCAAAGTTAAACCTGGAAAGCAAATATATGATGCAAGATTTTTATTTAAACACGGAAATTGTAAACCTTTACCCTCCGTTTCAACTTTTTCCATTGCTGGCAAAACCGATTCCAGATCTTCTGTGTCTATATCCTTGTCTTCTTTCGACGACTTCTCAACTTGTTTCTTCGGTGCTCCTCTAACAGCTCCTTTTCTCACACAGACAAGCATAGCTACCATATTTTGTAACGCTGCTCGTATGTCCATTAACAACTCGCCACGATCTTTTCTTACCTTTCTTTGTTCGATTTGTCGCTGTTTTTGCATCGCGATTTGGCCTAGTAAAGCGTCTCTGTCTACATTATATCTGTAGACGAACAATATCATCCACTATGATTAGAATATTAGATACTCGAAAAAGTTGCATTCGAAACAGTAATAACCATCAGAATGTTAAGCCTATAGATATTTGTAAATACATTATAAAAACAAGAATCTACCATAACTTCCTCCTGCACCAAAAAATGCACTTGTTGAATAGTAATTGTACAGGTCACTTACACTTCCACATGAGCGACGGTAGCATGCTCAATTTTGGAAAGATTAGCTAAAGCTTCATTCTTTTGAGTCAACAGTAAAGCACGTTCTTTCACATTATGGTTGAATTGTTCAAGCAAACGCTGTCGTTGTTTCATTTGATCTTCAAGCCTATGATAAATATTATCAATATTATACGTATCTAGCAACTGCTGTTAGCCCTGGTACCTTGATAGTAACTCTCGATAGGATCGCACCAACAGCGATTCTTGAACTTTCTGAAAGATTGCTTCCAGGGATTTAATCTGCTTCTCCAATGCTCCGTTTGCAGTCATCGAAGCTCGCCCAACATCCATGGTGAACATTGTTTCACTCTTTCATGACACACACAACAGATACTGTGATTTTTAACCAAGTGGATATTGGAATAAAAATAACTGCGTTGTTTGTAATTCATGATTTTCTCTCGTTTAGGTATTCTTCCGTTCATGTTCGGCTATCATCGCCGCTTACCTCGGTTCGTATCAAGGATTGCGCATATGACCATAAATCTTCAACTTGGCTGCGAACAAGTATTAAAGTGCGTTCCCGTTCCTTCATATTGCTCCAAACTTTTCTCGCAAGAATTTTGCATTTCTCTTCAATGTCAGCAGCTTCTTCGAGCGCTAGTTGCCCCATTATTGTTGCCCTAACTATCAGCTTGCATTGCCTTCGTTGATCTTGTTTTAATATATCTAATACGGCGTCGTGTCGCACTGTGTCCTACTTGAAACAGGTGTTCTCTAATTACTGTAAAAATGTCCTTAACGAAGGTAATAATACCTGTTTTAAGATTTCAAGCATACAACTGTACGTTAAATTTATTGCTCTTGCTGCGTTTTGCTTCGCTACAGCCAATTGATACCGGGCTATTAGCTGTTGTTGTACACTTTCCGTGTGAGTCCATGTCATGTCTTGTTCTTCCTTATACGTTTCGGATAATGTTGCGTGAGCCAACTGCATCATACGTCCATTCAAATATAATTTTAGTTAAAAACTAGAATGTTGTACTTTCGAACAATTTGAAAGCCTCAAAAAATTGAAGTACGTAAAATTGACGATAGTTTCACTCCTCGTAGCACCAGCTCGGAGCTGACGGGCTGAAACGATATTCTGTGGGTACAGAAATGTCTTTACCTTTTCTCTATATTTCTGGAAAACCCTAAAAGACTCACTTACCAATTCAATTGACTATTCATACATACTATATATTACATACTATAGGACTGATGCATAGCATCATTACAGGTAATGTAAGAACAATAATGATATAAATTTGAGCTACTGGTTCGTGAGTTATTTAATTTTTCAAAAGATACTTTCCCGCGAGTATCGGAACACTATCGCCGCACAGCTATAGACACTCGAACTAAATCTACCGCATATGCACAAGGCGGTCACCAAAAACCATTAATTATCACATAATTAGCATAAAAGTTGGCATCAAAATTAACTAAGCAAACAGAATTGTTCAAGAAACTTTACTCTATATAGTGTGAGAGGAATTTATTTATTGTAAAAACCAAAGAGAATAGATGATTCTTGCCACTTTGCTATATAGTAATATGGAAAATTTGGCTCAAACCAATTGTTGGGCAGTAATGGCATATTTTATGACAGAATCTCAAAGTTCCGTTTTGAAATCCTTATGCTATTAAAGTTATGTGGTATTAACTGAGCTCTGAACAGCGCCAATTAGCCTGATGCCAAAACACTCAAACTGTTAGTCAAAATTATCTACAAATAATACGTTACATTCTTCTGTATATTTCTATACCCTCAAAATATATTTTTTAACTCGGAATTGACGTTTTTAAATTAATGATGTTCTGGTTTCGAACATATTGGACAAGCGATATTCTACTGTATGTATTATGAACATCACCTGCAACTCAAAGCAAAGCTTCATTTTGTTCTTTTTCTGGTAACGAAGTTTATCCAGCCGACGTCGCCTTAGATTGTTATCCTCATAGATAGTTGAACAGGTGTGCTGTAAATCGAATCAACTGTACATTTAGTCCTTAAAGTTTGAATTGTGAAACAAACCTCTACTTCATGACCAAGGCATTTCAACTGCAAATCTTTGTGACCATGAAGCACTTTATACGCTTGAGTTTTGGAATCACTGACGAGGTCTTGGTATTTTTTTACATCTTCTCGAAAGGTATTCAATTGCCATGAAATTTTTTTCTTCAACTTTGCGGCATCTTGCAGTCGCAACTTTTTTTCGCGACCTTTACGGTCAGAGGATAGTACATCGAGATAAATAGAAATTGATTGTAAAGATCATCACTATTAAGGTTTTATGTCATAATTACTAACCGTATAATTTCAAAATTCCACGATATTGTTCAAGTTTATCTTTTGTGGACCACCTACTGTCTTTGTAGATTTCGATGCGTCTGGTGAACATTTTCTTGATACCGAATGATTTATATTACAATTTAATACGATATAAAACTGAGCCTGGAAATGGCGCAACCAAAATATTTTATTAATGTATTTAAAAACTAATATTCTTAGAGAATAACTCAACTTTATTTTACATACAAAGATGTATATATCATGTATAAGGAGAAAGTCGCGAAAACCTACGTGCTTCTAAAGGTTAGAAACAGTCATCAAATAACCTATGCGTATCGCATTCACTTATTGCATTTATACGGAGGTGTAAGCGCACCTCTGGCTCTCTCGCGCGCTCTTTCTTCCTTTCTTCTCTATCTTTCTCTTTGTCTGTCACATACACACGCGCACATGCACCGCCATTTACCCGCCTTTTGTTCTTTGTTTATTAAGCTCATTCTTCGACTATTTTCATACGAAACAAATGTATTAGTTTCGTTCTTTACGCATATGGTGACATACGAGACGACGCGTGTAGCGGCGACAAAACTAATTCGTTTTCCTATCGTCTACTTGTTACTCAAAACAAAAATAAAGCGAAAGGAAAAGGTAATTCTAAACGAGACAGTTTTGTCGCTAATTGTCACCAGTTCACAGACGATCAAACAACGACATTTCGCTAAGAAAATATCGTATCAGGTGGTTATATTTGCAAAGCAAATATCGTGCACCAATTTTGTCCGACATCTTTTCCGCTAATGAAATTTCGGTACCAAACGGAAAGATGATAAAAGAAAACGCGCTGAACGATGTTAAGAAAGTCAGAGACCATATGGTTGATATGTATTATATCTTGCGGATTCGATACAACATACGTGTCTTATCCGAAGAATAACGATTGACTTTACGATCGACGAGGCTAGATTGCGCGTAGGCAGATGGCAATACCGCACAACAAAACGTGTAGCGCCAATTTCGAGCGTGTATGTATGAAATATTTCTCATCATGAAAATAAATTGATCGACTTTATCCAATTAAACATCTTTGTACGATCTACAAGGAGGCGGCGGAGCGCTCCATATGCCGTTTTCCCTACAAGTTGGTCTCCTAACGGGTTCCAGCGGTGTTACGTATCCTGGTGAGCAGGTCACCTGGGAAAAATAGTAACTGATTAATTAAATATATCAGAAGACTAGCACTGACATTTCAAAGTATAACATTACCTGTATATTATCACCAGGTTTGTACCAAAACTTGAGGGGTGCGATTCGTCCGTGCGGTGGATCGCCTGGATAAGGACATCTCACCTTGCCTGGAAATCAATACGAAATGTCTAGTGTACACACATCAGTCCGCAAGAGGAACGTAGTAACAAAAGATGAAACTTACAAATTGGTGACGTGTGGGACCACGTCCCATTTTCAGTGCATATTATGGATGCCTCACCGATAAGTTGATGGCCTGGTAAACAGGCATATCTGACGAGAGCACCGACTTTGTGTATTCGACCACGATGCTGTTTCCTGCCAGAATTGTGACGGTGACTTTGCTCAATGATACGACCGCTTTTCGGTATCGATGGTGATGGGCAGGTAATTACTACAGAATGATTGTTCCTCGTTAACGATCAAAGACACAGAATTATATGCAATAGAACAGAATACGCAATAAAAGTGTAGTTAATTACCGGTACAAATCGGTACATCTCCACTCCACGAGCCATCCTCCTCGCAATTTATAGCATCAGATCCCACGAGTTTGTGGCCCCACATGCAAGTGAACAATGCCCTGCCGCCGAAACTATTATTGTACTCGATAAGTTGCAACCGAGAGTCGTTGAGCGCGTCCAAAGGCGGACACTCAATCAGCGTGCATCGTGGCATGTCAGCGGACCATTTGCCTAACAACGGTAATGGTATCATAGCAAGAAGTCAGGACATTATTAGTGAATTTCTTACCATTGTATTGACACGTTATGCCTGGGGCACCTTCTAGTCTGTATCCAATGGGGCATTCGAACACTGCACCGTGTCCCATCCGCGCACCTTCGATTTTCCCAAACAGCGGTGGTTCCGGTAAGCTCAGGACCGGGCATTGAACATCTGCAAATCGGTGTGCAAAAATGTATCTTTCCGTTAACCATCGTGTTTATTTATCTTTCCTCGAAGAAAAAAAAAACAGCTGTGAAACTCGATCACTTACCAACAACGTGAACACGGATGGAGTTGGACAATCCGCGGGGTGTGGAACACGTGTACGTACCAGAATCTTGAGCTTTCGCATAATATATCGATAGCCGGTACTTCCAGTCCCTTTCGCGAGCTGCGATCGCCCATCCTGCAGCGAATGGAAACCGCTACAACGCAACGTTCGTTGGTTTTCCCATGCAATTTCTACGTGATCGACATTGTGTTTTTCAAACGGTCTATTATTGAAAAAAACGAGGCATTCAACTATGCATATTGGCAGTAACTACCGCGCTTTCATAGGTTCTGAATCTCGTTCATTAAAACATAAACTCGAGTTTACGATTGAGTTTCCGGTTGCGAACCTCGATCTCACAATATCGAACGCTAGGAACTACTCACCAGTTAAGTACTGGCGAAATGTAGAGGTCCAGGTCCATTCCGGGTTACCAAGTTTTCTAGCGAAAAGGCACTCCAAGTGAAGAATGCTTCCTGGAAAGACCGCGAGGGTACCGGACGGTTCTACGGCTGCTGAACCAGCTGGGAGCCCGAACACGATTGTAGGTGGTACGTCCTCTGTTTCTCCTCGAACAGTCATCAGAGGAGAATAACTAAACACAAGTATCGGCCTCGTCTCCATCAGGAGAACTTGATTCTTACAAGAGAATATACCGAAGTGATACACGCTAATTTTAATAAAACTTTGGAAAAGTGGTTTCTTAAAAAGATATTTGACACGTTCTTTTTATCGGCCTTCGTTCGCATTTAAAACAAACAACCCCCAAACTTGTTGGTCAAAACTATATTTGGCCAAATTTTCGAAAACCATTAGAGTTAGAAGTACAATTCAAATTGTGTTTTTAATAAGAAATCCAGCTGCTGTAACCGAGTTTCAATATCTATATTTGTATGAGACGTCTATTAAAATATTCCACTATTTTTGTTGGTTTTTCATTTAAATGTTAATGCATAAAATAGAATTTTTAGCTTAGCATCGTAAAAATTGTTATTATTATTTTAAAGTTTTGGTATTTTTTGTAATACTAAAGTCTTAGATGTGAACAAGTCAATAATTAGAGACAGTGCAGTGTCCGAGATATTCTACCAAATATGATTTTTACACCCAAAAATTTGGAGACTGTTTACACTCATCAAATGTGAAAGAGAACTAATAGAGATGAATATGTATCAAATATTTTTCCAAAAACTACCTTTTCCCAAAGTTTAATCAAAATCGGCATGTATCACTTCGGTATGTTCCCTTGTTAGTGAATCAGGCGGACGTCGATCGTGTTAATCAAACAGATCGATCTTCAAAAAGAAACTGCCTCTCGAGTTACTCACCGGTATAATTCGCAATCGCTGTTGTAGGAACGCAGGAAGGTACTGTTCCGTTCCAGCTAGCATTGCGACAATGTAGCAGGGAATCGCCGATCAGTTTGTATTTACCAAGTTCCCTGCACCGAACGGTCACTCGTTCCTCGTGTGGTACTGTTATTCTATCCACCTGAAGGCAGATCGATGTTTTTACAGATATACTGACACTCTGCTTCTTTTCTTTTCAAATTACGATACGCACCGATACCGTTACGTTTTTGTAAGTAACGATCAAGAGCGGATGCAGACCTTCGAGTTTGCAACTCTGCTGGAGTCCATCCGTATCTGGAAGTTCATAATCTTTTCGCTCATGTATCCCATATTGGAATCGAAATTATGAAAAAAGGTTTCATTATTTTGCACTGGCTTTGTTTCTATGTTAATATTATAAAATTTGTTTCTGTTATAAATTTTGCACGCGTACGTCAGCCAACAATCATACCAATAACTATTGCCATCATTACATCTGTATTTTCAACATGCGCGCGCTTAGGCAATATAAACTAAAAAGGAAACCAATGCATAGAATTGCTTTATTAAATGCTACCGCATATGTTTATCAAAACAAGTCTCGCTCGTCATTCATGCGAATAATCTTACGAATCCACGTTCATTGAGTCGCGCATGCCCGGCGCCGTTGTGCCAAACGGTCGATAGGGTGTCTAGTATCTAACCGTTTTGAAAAGCGCCCAGACATATCGTCATCGATCCATTTCGGACCCTTGAGAACACATTAAACATTGTCGCAAGGATCACATTTAACAATGACTAAGGCAACGAGTCAAGTTTTCTTCGACTACCTTTTTTTTTGTTCCATGCAACATATCTATAAGTTTGTATGCTGATTTCATTGGTAACGGAGTTATGAATTTAGCGATTACCAAACAAATAAATCTCGATACCGCGTCGATTATCTGTTCTCGATTGTTACATTTCGTTTCGCGTATATTTCGTTCGAAGCGCAACATACGGAAAGTCCATTGCGGTTCGCAAGGGGTAGACCGAATCCATTCTTGATGGCGAACGCCTATGTTACCGCAGAACACCACCCCCGAAACGTAAAAACGTGAAAGGAAAATGTAAGAGAAAAAATTAGTAAATGCATGAAACGCACCTGTTTGACCCGCTTCGCAAAATCCAATAGTTATACCGAGCAAAAGAACAAACCATCCCGCTGTAGCCGACGGGACCGTACGAAAGACGCTGTCGAATAATTTCCTTCGTCTTTCCTTCTCGATGGACATACTGTTTATCTTCGCACATCAGAGCAAAACTCAGTTCCAGCTAGCACACCGGAATGTTGTTTCGATGCTGTTCGCGCACCGAAAGTAGGATGAATTTTCATGCGTCGGTGTGTCGGTCACCTTTAATTTCGACATGTCGTTTCATAAGCACAATAAACCGCGCGTTACCGGTCGTCAAACGCCCGAGAACACTGCAAAACGAACAATTGAATCAATCGGGAACGTATCCATGGGGAGATCGAACGTCGGGTTCGACAAGCGGAACAAACGTATATGTATACATATATACGTACGTGCCGCGCAAACGGCGCCCAATCACCCAACGATCAACGGCAAGAGCAATGTCCCCACTAACTTTATCCCTAACGTTCCTAAACGACACGTACCGCCACCGCCACCGCCGCCACCACTGCCGCCATGGCCACCGCTACTATCACCACCGTTTCTACCACTATCGATGATCGTTAAAATGAAATTCGGGTAAAACAACATATATATTACGGTAGTTTCTATCTTTGAGATTTTTCTTAAAAGGCTGTAGACGATTATTTGATACGCATTATTTGTTACTTTTTGTTATATATATTATATCAATTCTTTTGCATTTAAAACAGTATACCTAAAATTCGATTACTTTTATTCTCATTTATTCACAATTTTTCTTCCGAAAATGAAGACGTATGTGCAGCATAAATAAATGTCTTAACACATTGTTGATCAGTCACGAGTTAACTCGTGTTCGCATTCCCAAACATTGTTGACCGGTCATGAGTTGACTCGTGTTTGCCCTGCATTAGCTATTTCAATTTATGAAATCGAGTTCAATATAGAATACTGCACAAGCTTTGTTCATCGTGTTTAGACGTGTCCCTTTTATTATAAAAAAAAATTATTTTTCTAGATATTCAGGTTTTTATAACAATTTTAGTTCTGTAAAAATTGCAACCATGGCAGATCGTGATGGCAATGAATTTTTCAATGAATTATACGCAGATGACTTATCTGATTGTCCGAGTGATTTGAAAATAAATTATAGTGATTCGGAAAGTGATAGTTTATCGGAAGACAGTTATGAAACTGATATTAAACCACCAAAACGGCACAAAAAAAATGTACTAGAATCTGATAGTGAAAGTGATTTTGAAGATGAGTGGATTGAAAGTGATATTATACCAACTTTGAAGAATTATTCAAATATTTGGGGTGTATCTGTCGAACTTAGTGATTTACATAGTGATTTACTTCTCGATTTCGTAACTTCAAGATTTATTCAGGTGAAGGAAAAAAGCTAAAAGAAACTATATTATCTGTGTTAAAGCCATATTTTGGTTATTGGTATCATGTATATCAAGATAATTATTACAACAGCGTTTCTACAGCTGAAATATTATTAGAAAAGAAAACACTTGTCTGTGGTACCATACTGGACAACCGTGGTTTACCAAAGGTACTAATAGAAAAGTCAAAGAATCTTTAGAGAGGGGAAATGACTTTTGTAAGGAAAGATTAGTGCGTATGATATCAACTATTCATGATGCCTCTATAAAATCAACTGGAATCAATCGCGCAGACCAGTATTTGGCAAACAGCAGCATCTTTACAAAAAGTGTAAAGTGGTCTAAAAAAGTAGCATTCTTTCTCATTAATTGTACTTTGTTCAATGTATTTAAAATTTACTGTAAATATAAGTCACAAAATAAACTAAGATTCAAAAAATTTCTATTAGAAGTAGCTAGGGAATGGATAACTGTAGATTCAAATAAATGCAGCACAATACCTGGCACTTCTTCTCATCTAGGACAACTAAAAGATCACGTTTTAGAAAAAATAGTCACTGGTGTAAAAGTAAATCCAACTAGAACGTGTAGAGTATACTCTTCAAAAGGAAAGCGCAGCGAAGCAAGATATATTTGTAAAACCTGTTGTGTTGGTGATTGATACCGAGCATATCATACGAAAAAAAAATATTAAAAGTTATATAAAAGATATGTCCAAAATTTCATTTAAATTTATTATGTATAAATAAAGTTTATTGAAGGTTATTTGTATTGTTTCACTTCCACATTGAATTACGAAATAATAGCCGGTGACATGAGATAGATTCAGCGTAAAATTATTGGTCACAAAGTGTTAAGTACGGCACCAACTTCAGTTTTCATTTATAGTACTTGTGTGATCTACAAAGTTCACAGCATTATCAATCAAGGACCAAGAGTTGGCAATCTTTCCGTAGTTGCCAGGTTTAATAGATGTCCCGAGAATTTGTAGAAAGCGAATACAGTTTCTCCGAAAGAACTTTTACAAATTCCTATTGTTATTTGACGGATCCCGGTGGACCCTCTATGTTCCTCCGACATTCTATGTATACTCCCTTTGTTCTTCCCTGTTTCTTCAACTATGCCCTATTTCTTGTCACCTACTATCATTTCTAATTCGTAACTTTTATTTCTCGTAAATATTTCCCCTAAAACATAGGAATAAACAATGGGAATACAGATTGAAAGCACTATGAACGGTTTTTAACTGAGAAAGTGAAATTATAGATCCATAGATCATTAGATATAGATTCTTTAGAAGGACTTCGATCTGAGACCAGCTCACAATGTAAGAAAGAAAGATGGATTGACGTCGTCTCTAATCCTGTAATCTTGTATTACAATCGTCGTCTCTAATCCTGTAATCTTGTATTAATCTTGTATTAACATAGTATTATATTTTTTGAAATATACTATAAATAATATTGTCCATTTTATAAATTCGCCTATAAAACATCACATCTAATAATTTTCGAATAACATTATAATTTTCTTTCTTAAATTGAAAAAAACTATCACCAAAGCAAAAATCAGACGAATGTTATATCTTAAAATTGTAAACTTTGTGGTTAATAGCAGAATACCACTGTTCCAAAGTATTTTATAGATAACCGAACTTACTATATGTATATGTATTATAGTAGACATAATAGAAACTACTTCAATCACGCTTAAGTCACGCTCGCCTCTCTTTGGCTACTATTTTCGTTAATAATTCGTTAACAAAGCCGCGGATTGCATTTTCACTGAGGAGAAGGTTACTCCAAATGGCTTTAGGAACCCCTCATTTCCCGGAATTGCAATAACTTTGATACATCCAATATATTCTTTGATTAATACAATCTATAAAACAAACCGACATTCAAAAAGATTATACAAAAGTGCAATATAACGGACAGAAGCATTTAGAAAAGCACAATTTATTTTTTTAAGGTAATATTTGGACATGAATCTCACTTTAAATTATCTATTATTTTAATTTTACAGATGTTTTACCTGATTTTCTGGAAAATTTGATGACAACTCCTTCTTTCTTTATCTAAAATATCTCGTTTTATATTCAGAAAATGCTGATGCACTATACTAATTTCATTGATAAGTTATTTAATCTTCTCTTTTCTATGTATCTGTTTTTAGATAATGCATATTTTGTTTGATAAATTTTTGATCTTGTTTTGTGTTGAAGGTGTCACTGCTGCTTTTATTCTCTTTTTATTTACATGTCGTGGCAGAATTGTATGAAGTAATAAACAGTGTCTACATACACTCCCAGCTTGTAAAATAATCGAACATTTATTATGCCTCCATGTAACTTGATCTTTATAAGCACACTCAGGATGTACATTTCTGTAATATTTAATTATAGGACCACCAAGGCAAGTTTTTAATGTGTCAACTTCCATAATTAAATTCTCTAACTCATGAATAGATTTTGGCTTATTTTTCACAAATTGCATATCAATCTTCTTTCCTAGAATCCGCAACTGTATTTCAGACTGGCAGTTCAAAACTACCTAAAAATTTTAATAATGAGTAATTTCTTCCTTCTACAAGTTTAATTCAGATTATAAATACTTATTATTATTTAAATACCTGTTTTGTATATATCGATAATAATTCATCCTTATTTTCTGGATCTGGTATTAATTCAATTAAAGAAAAGATAAGCAATCCCCTACTTGGACAATAATGTAGGCCCCATTCGGGTTTAGGAAATTTAATATTAATTTGCTGCTGTGCAATTTTATTATATAAAGTATTTTCTAAACATGGAATTTCATCAAATGTATTGTCAATAATTTCTTCTTTAATTTCATCACATAATTTACTTTCATTATGCATCCCTTCATTCTTATAAAACATTTCTGCGTATGTGTTATCACTTGTTTGTTGTGGTTCTACTTTAATATTTGGTATGTTCTCCTCATGTGACTCTAATTTTGTATTGTCTAAAGGATAACACTTCATGCTTTCATTAGCAGATCCTCCAAGTTCTTCATTAATTTTTATATCGCTATGCTTCGATGGTAGAGCTCCTTTTAACAAAACTTTCTTCTTGAATTCATACTAGAATGTCAAAAAAGTTAGAGATATTGGAATAGATTTAGAATCAACTTTTAAAACTGTAAACTATCAGGTAGTAATATGCAGCGTTAATAGCGTATAAATACTTACGCTATATATAACATTACCGGCAACATCATGCAAAATTTCAGCACTTTTCACGTAATTTTGCTGAAAATGTTCTTCACAAATATACGATTGGGTTGTTATTGTACAACCTAAAAGTTGTGACCATTTATCACGATCCTCTGGAGACTTCGGTGCCTTAAAAAATGTAAGCTTTTTCGAACCTGATCGTTTATTATAGCATCCTAAGGCACTACACCGTCTCACCATTTTTTAATATAATATTTAAATATATAAAATACACGCCGCAAACACGTAACAAATAAGAATCAGTAAAAGCAATCAATATTACTCTATCAACATTACTAAACTTTACCAAACATTACTTGATTACTGGCATTTGGCCTGACGGCACTGTGCAAACATTTGCGGGCATGTGTCAAGTGATGCTCGACAATGTTTCACTAGCGCCTCTGACAAGATTTATGGGAGTTTACTTTTAATACATTAAAGGCGGGAGTCGTAGTACTACGATTTATCTCGACTGCGGCTTAAAGGCGGGAGTCGTAGTAATACGATATTAGCTCGATTGTGGCTTATAGGCGGGAATCGTAGTAATACGATTTATTAGTTTTTAGTTCCTTTTTAATATTTTTTGTAGTTTTAAAAGTTTAAATAAACTTTTGTAAGACTAAATTTATGATTACACAAAATAGCGCCCGCTCTAGGACGAAAAACGAGTCAAGATCACCCGCCTTTAATGTGTTAAGTGTCATAGATATTTTGTGATAGAACTTGTGGTCGGTCCACCATTAAACTATATGTACCTACACTATATGTATCGTCCATTCGTGCTCCTCCGGTAGTACATATCTAATTGCGTATAGACCTGTGCAGAAGAGATTATGGAAGACACCTATATTACTGTTGCATAAGTTTCATATACACCTTCCCTGTGTACTTAGGTATACATAATGTAGTTTACTAATTGGCCGTTTCATTTCAGTACAGTCCGATATCGTACCACAGCATTTTTTATAGAGTCGGTAATTCAGATCCTGAGATCTCAAGTACAGACCAATGTCTGTACAAATCCTAAGCTGTGGTATCTATTTATCAATCAGTCAAACGTGCCGCATCATATTTGAAAATTTTTTAAATTTTGTAATTTATTTTTCGCCATTATAATCTATCTAATTATATGAAAGAATGCAACTTTTATTCAAGAATATTTTTTATGGGCCCATAAGTAACAAAGATATTTAGATATGTATTTCTTTTTAAAGAATATTATCTCGTCAGATAATATATAAAAGTGGGTTAAAGACAATAAGGAATGTAAATTAAGATGTTATTATCCTGCGTACATTGATTAGTAATTTATAGGAATTTAATTATGTTTCTTAATAGAAATATGATATGTGTCGTTTATATTGCACTGGTATAACTTTAGCTTTTATATTGAACATATTAGAAAGATACAGTATTCATGGAGGTATAGTCCATCTATCACAAATACGAGATATTGGAGGTTTCTTTCTATTTCAGTCGATCGAAAGGCAAGATATGGTGCGGTAGAAATAGTTCAGTGTAAGAGGCATCACTATAGATCAGGGCTTCTTAAACTTTTGTCATTCACGACCCCATTTATGATTGCGAGTTTCTTGACGACCCCATACAAATATAAAAGAAAAATAAATTAATATTTTTTGATGATTTATTTATTAGGTAACAATACACATATACATATACATATGAAAATATATCCACTGTATTCCGCCAACTCTAGTGATGTTATAAAATGGTATATATAAATATTTGACATTAAAATCTCTCGCGTCCGCAGAATTTTGCTACGCGACCCCATTTGGGGTCGTGACCCATAGTTTAAGAAGCCCTGCTATAGATACATATTCTCTCTGCTTCTCGGTTTCCAGTTCCCTCGCCAGATTGCAGCACTTAATTACTTTTAGGGGATCGTCACGTTAAATTTTGATTGTGGAATTTTGGATGGATGTATTTTTAACGTGAATTCAATAAAAACGAATGAAGACCTCTTAATGTCAAAAACATTTTATAGTAACATCGTACATAAATACAGAGGTGTAAGTATACATTGCACATACATATATATATATAACCATCTATCACACTACGATTACGTAATTTCTGTTGTTTCATTTGGTGTAGTTACTTTACTAGCATTTGCGAATTGTAGGTTTAGATATGGTAAATCTGTTTTTGGTTACTTATATAATATTTAGTGTTGTTGCAGTCATTTAGTTACAAATATTTTACTCCTCTGAAAATTTATATAGTAGCATTTTCTTTCTATGTAGAGTCCATAACTAGTTTTTTGTAGCGAGGTCATTCTTTGGAAGAAAAATTTGATTTAATTTATGATATTTTTTGTGGAACATTACACAAAATTGTATAAAACAGTATATTGTAACTTTATTTTATTACTAATTTAAGTAGGTTTTGTTTTTTAAGATGTAATCAAACATAACTTATTGTAAACATTAATCTTAGATTTACCATGTATGTTTTATGTTTTAGTTTAATGGGTGAAACCAGTGGTGTCGTACGCTTGTTAAATCGGTATTGGCAGATAGTATTTTTTCCTACTCTCCTGCTGGGTTCTGTTTACTCAGATTGGGCTCATACCCAAGAGTGGAAGAAAAGGGCAACTAAAGACGACGAGTTATTAAACAGTTAAAATGTTGGCCAGGCTACAATTGCGAGCAAAACACACAGCCATATTTATTGGTATTATGACAGTTTCTATCACGGCGATAAACTGGATTTTAGAAGATTCCAAATCAAAAATGACTCGCTTCCGTGATAAGTCTGCTTTGTTTGGAAGAGAACTGAAACCAGGAGAACCACCATCGTGGTAATAGTTCTAAATCTAATAGTTTTACAATTATGTGTATAAACTTCTCAGTTTATTACAGTGTGATTACTTGCTTATATAATCTTTACATTGAAATAAACAATTCAAATTAATCATAATTTATTGCTTTTATTTAAGACAATAAATGAAATACAATTTTATTTCTATGAAAATGATGGAAAATATTTTAATATACACATTTTTCAGTAACGAATAACAATTGCATATAATTGCAATGTTATTCCATATTAGTGATACATCAACGAAATATAGTAAGAATTCTATTTTTAATGTCATTCTTTCTCAAAACCTTATCAGTCTTATCACTTTTGATATTACATTTACAGTTCTCTTTATCTTCGATATCTTTTGTTAATACTTTTTTAATTGTCATATGAACCTTCTGTTTCTTCTGTAACCATTCATTAGTGTCTTCATTCCAAGATATGGGTCTTTCCTTCGAGTTTTTTATTAGCTTTTGATGTGAGCATAATTTGTTTCCTGTTTCTAAATTCAAATATGAATATCTTTTTTCATTTTCAATTTTATGTTCCATAGTTGATGCAGTTATATTATAATCTATAAGACCATAGTTTTGAAATTTTGTACTTTTATCTTGTGAAACAGATATATTTTTTGTTACTCTTTGTAACACTTTAGCCTGTTCCATTCCAAGAGGTATCTCAAACTCTTCCCGAATATTACCCAAGTTCTTAACTTGAAGATTGATGCTACTCCCTTTACTTGTATACCTTCCACGACGTTCACTAACTGACCTTGTAAATGCAAATGGTTTTTTATATAATTCTGGATTAAATTTCTCTGAAGTTTGGACAAAAGATGAGTCTCCTATATCTGCAGACAATGTGGTATCTAAATCTTCATAAGATATTTTTGGAGGTCTCTTACATTTATGAAAATTACTAGAAATAGTTTTAGAACTACAAGATTTTGAAGTTGTGGATCTTCTGATAGTGGACCGTTGCTTAGATTTTACATCTGATACACTATAATCGGAAGAAGAAGATGAACTCCCACTACTTCTTTTCTCTTGTGAAACCTTATGTACATTTTCCTTGTTATTACTTAAATCTTTATTAGAATGTGCCTGTAAGTTCTGGACATTATTTTGTATGCATGAATTCAATTTATCAACACATGCAATGTTCATCTTAACATCACTTTTATGGACTTCTTGCTGCAAAACTTTAGAATTAGAATCGCTATGCAATTCTTTAATATTTTGATTGATATTAGATATTTTCAGTAAATCACGTATATGCCTATTTTTCTTAAGGTCCAAATCTAATTGCTTTAATTTATCATTTAATTTACATTCTAATATTCTTATCTCTTCTTCTTTCTTTGTCAAAGCTTTCTCACGGTTCAATAAAATTACTTCTTTACTTTTCAATTCTGTTTCTTTCTGTTTTATATTCTCCAATTTTTGTAGCCAATTTTCTTCAAATATCTTTTCGCTGACTTCCTGAGGAGTTGATACAGTAGCAGAACAACCATTTTTGTATCCGTGATAACACAGATCGGAAATGTTTTCTTCCGCGTCCTCGGTACGTTCGTAAATCGGCGTCAACCTCTCCACTTTATCAAAAATTTTCGACGAGAGGTTTGTATTGTACGATGTTTCATATTTTAATTTGTTATTCTGAGGTGAAAAATAAGAATTGCTACATATATTTTTATTTTTTTCTGTAAGTCTTTCAAGAGTTATACAGTTCCTTGCATTTTGAATGGTCTCCTCTTCTATAGTAAGTGAATTATTGGCATTATTTTCAAAACAAATTGTTTCAGTTTTGTTAATACTAACGGTCACGTTATTGACATTGTTTAATTGTAATCTTTCATCTCGTTTGTCATTTAGAACAGAATTTGTATTGTTACTTACACATACGGGTATAATGAAAGCTTCAACCCTATATTTTGCTTGCTTCATTGTTTAAATTTTATGATTTGTTTAGTGAATTGTCGACAGTAAAGTTTTACACATTTTTTACCCTTAACAATACCGTACACTGTGTAGTCGTTGTAGACAAAGATGCTTGCCTTAGAAAATCGTATTCTGTTTGAATAGTAGTGACATATCCAGTATGCGTTTGATTACCGTTTTAAGTGTCACTTTTTATAAATGTTACAACAAGATTAAATGGTATAGTTCACCGTTTAATAAATTTCAGTCATCTTTTATATACACTTTTATTTCAGAGTACAGAACAGATCTTTTAGATTCACTCTCTCACTGTCTCTTTCTCCTTACCAACCTATTGTTAAATCCGTTGTCTTGTCTTGTTCTGTATTTTAAATGTTCGTTTGCGTGACTATACACTTTACATACTATACATGTGTAGTAAAGCAACACGTAGCTGTGACGGCGCTGTGTCTGGTCATGTGACTAGTCTCTGATTGGTTCATTTAGCTCCTTATAGGACCGTAACTATTTATAACTATACCTACAGCAGAAGCGACTGTTACAAAAGAATTTTTTTTGGATGAATAGAGCTTGTTGCGTAGCTTTCGGTGGGATTTGGGGAGTTTTGGCTGGTTCGGATGCCCGTGGAACATAAAAGTGTTCTGCTTGCGTAGGACTTGTAAAAATTAATTAGTTACACAAAATATAGTCTTTAAAACTTTATTTCCTGGCTAACGATGTTATCTCTAAGCCCTCAAAATAAAGTCTGTCTGTATTTTCCCAAGGAATCCCGAGGAAAGAAAGTTTTGTTCCTGCGTTCCTTCTGGTTCTTCCTCCCTTGTCCAATAGGAAAATTGGGGTCCTCTAGCTGGATGCTGATTCGTCGGATGGCTCATCTTCTGGTTGCAGATTGGTGGTGATTGGTGGTTCGGCGGTGCGCGTGCGGCTGGGAGTGCGCGACGGTCGAGCGCGCAGGGGCAAAAGCCCGCCGAAACGAACGGAGTGGGGTATGCCGCGTGCGAAGACCTCGGTTCGAGGACAGCGTGAGAGAGAGAGAGAGAGAGAGAGAGAGAGAGAGAGAGAGAGAGGTCAGGGAGAGTTCCGAGAAGTCCCTAACTAACGGTTTTCGACGTTCAGCACTTTAGCGATCCGGATTTGTTACTGTGACTCGTTTAGTTTGTGCAACATTGTAGAGGATCTTACGAGAGGCGACGTGACATTGTCTATATTCCTCGATTAGTCTCGCTAAATAAAGAAAAGGTTCGACGATGAATTTGTGGGAACTCTCTCGTTATCTCCTTACATATTCTCAGTTATTCCTCTCGGGCGATACAGTGTCTCTATATAAATATACGATATAAATCTGTACTTATATTCGAATTTCCTCCTGTCGGCATCAACTAAGTTTATAATTTGCATAACCAGAGGCGCTTATTTATAACTACGTTCGCGTGATCACGCAACAAGATACCACATATTTATCAATGTTACCACAGTTGTACAAAATATAAAATTAAAATGACCACGATCACATATTTTACGAGTCCATATTTCCTAGTGTATAATCTAGTGTTATGTTACATTCCTGAAAAATTCGTATGATTCTCTATTTCACCGTAATAAGAAGTCGTATAAACCATATCGAAATGTTTTCCCGAAAGAGGTATCAAAATTTTTCATATCATTTTTAACATATAAAAGTTTCGAAAGATTTTATTGTTGTAATATTGTACTTCTGAAAATTTTTAATTAAGTATACTACTATTAACAGAGTAAAGTTAAATTATATTACTACACATTATTTGCTAGTGACAATATAAGTCTACCTACTATGTACATGAACTAATTTCAACGGAATGATAAATATACCTCGTAAAAATATTCGGCTCTAAATTAGTTAATATATAAATAATAATGTGCAATTAGGGAATTATTAATTCTAAGTAGAAAAGTGTATATGTTGTATAGAATAACAAAGTAAATAAAAATAAAATTAAAAAATTTCTTTTGATAGCAATAAATTGAAGGAGCTTTTTTAGCCAGAATTATGTATGACAAAAACCCTGAATTTCATGTTTGTAAATACGAAATTGGTAAGGAGTTTATTTACTATTCTGTATTTTATTAAAAAAAATAAAGCTGCAAATATGCTAATAATCATGAAATATATTGTATTTAATGTATCCGTGAAAAGTATCAGTCAAAACAAAAGGATGATTATGGAACTTGAAAATAACTATAACTGGAATTGTATATTTTCACATTTTTTGTTATCATGAATATTTAAATTATTTAAAAGGTTTCCCCTAATAAGGATATTCTTAATTCTTTCGTAAAGAATTGTTAATTTGCTCCTATTGAATCATTAATTCGGGACCTTCTAGATGGCGTTCATGACATTTCGAAGGATGTGTATCCACATATGTGGAATTCAAACTAAACATCGTGTTTGCATTTTTCGATTTTAAAATGTTTAGATTTTGTAACAAATATTCAATAAATATTTCGTGCTTTCTAATCGAAGCAATAAATTTCATATCTTTTCTGTCTAGAATCATTTGTTATTTTTCCCGCCTAACGTGAAGTTCCCGTTAGAGTGCGCACGCATATCGATTCAACCAATTACGTATACGTACTCCTATCGAAGGACAGTATCGTACATATAAATATAATAGAGAGCATGCAGTTGTAATACATCTATAAATGTCACACAATCAATGAATTGTAAACGTAACAGTTTTATAATTATTTTCTATAAAATTAATCCAATTGACTCGTTAAATATATTTTTCAATAAGTGTCGATTGGAGTATGCGAAATTACGATGTTAAATTATGACTACCCAAAAATAGAATTTTTCATTTTTTACATGTATATGCGACATTAGTTATGATGTACGTAATATGAATTACATAAATAGAAATATTAGGGTTTTTAGGGCAATAACTTTTATTCGTTTGCTATGTATAAGAGTAAATATTAATTGAATAGATACGTCACTGAAATTTGAGGTACGCTACTGGTACAGTACACTACATAACTCGGTCCAGAACAGCAGAGGGGGCTAGAGGGGATCGCACACAGCGCGCACTGTGTAGTGTTGCAGTTGTCCGCCATTGCTAGGGAGTTAACTTCGGTACTAGGCTAGGTGAGGATCTCAGAGACTCGTTGCGTGCCCCCTCTCCCTTTGATCGTGGAAAAAACTATTTAGTGATTTCGTGTTACGATTTTGGGTATTTTGAGATCCGGGCGATTTCAAATTGATCTCTTTCGTACTCGACGGTGATGGACACAAAGAAGCATTTGGCTATGATCACGACTCCGGAAACCGTGATGCACGCCGATCTCCTAACGCCAACGGGTCAGCGGCTTACCCCTACGGGAAAAATTAGCCATGCCAAAACTCGTGTCTATACACAGAGGTATAGAAAAGAATGGGAGCAAATGCCCGATTTTAAAGGTATCACCTTCTTACCGTAACCGTATGTTACAGCTGTTGTTTGAAATAATTCTTTGTAACGGCAACATTGACATTGCCATTGTTCGTGACTTCTTGCCACGCTGGATGTGTACGTACATGTATATGTACCTATACCCTTTAATCGTACGTTCGCAATGTACAAAATATAATTGTGACGGTCTCAAGCAATGACGCTTTCGATCTTACAGCCAGTCCATTATTTTTAGAGAGCACGCGGTCCGCGTAACAACCAGCACCTTCTTTTATTAAATATTTGACTATCGTCGGTCACCTTATATGAAGTCGAGAATGTTTTTGATCAATCATGGCAGTCATTCTATCGTGTACTCGTTCTTATTAATTACGTTCGTATCTTCATCACTTATTGGTTGCTTCTAGTTTTGTATTCAATTGAAGAAATTCACGTCTATTTCGCATCCGAAAAATTAGAGCAACCCAGCACCGCGTGAACGCACATGACGTGACATCACCGGACACTGTTGTTACATACCTAACCATATTACTAGCCGTAATAAGTCACCAGTAAAGGTACCGCTGGGTAATTCAATGGTCGGCCGTGTAGATATCACCATACGTTAGGAACACGTTTAGTGAAATGTTGCATTTGGAATAATAGGTCAGATTATTTGGCAGAGAAGGCGCGAAATTGCAAATCATCGAAAGTTATACAGGTGCATTAAAATATGTGAATTCCGCGGTACGTTAGCTGTTTAATACTTTGCTTAATTCGCTTCGCGTTACAACGAGGTATATAATGGTGTTCATGTATGTATGTATACATATATATACATAACTGTATCAAAATGAATCATAAATAGAAATGAAGGAAACCTCATAGTGAAGTGAAAATGTAAATTATATTTATACAACCCATAAATAGATTATATTTCTTATATTTTCACGTTTTACAGCAGATCTTTTATTTTTTTTTATATAGTTTTAGTTCTTATTGATTTATTTTATAATCTTTAAATTTTAAAAGAAAAGCTGTGAATGATATTCTAGTAAATAGTATCCTACGTATAAGTATATACGCTTATGCACTCAATAGACTATGTTTTATAGGATGGTTAACATCTGTACCTTTTCAAGCGACGCGTGCTTATTGCATGTACTGCAAGAAAAACCTGCATGCCCATCGATTATCTCTATTGAAGCACACATGTACTATGAAGCACCAGCGAGCAGCTCTGTTACACGAAGCAGAAGAAAAGAAGAAGGCTCTTGCCCAAAAGTTAAATGGAGATGAAGAAGTTGAAGTGGAGATTGGTGAAATTGATGTTTGTACCATTCATTTTTATAAACTCTACCCTAGCTATATTGATTCAAGCAATTTATACTATAACAATATAAATCTTCATTAGGCGTCTGAAAATGTTCAAACTGAAATAGACGATGAGGAAGTAGAATATGTTGTCGAAAGATTGGAAACAGATGATGAACTGGATGAAACCCACATCAAGGATGATGTGGATGATGTGGACGAGGACGAGGAAGATGTATCGCATTTGCATATGTCACTAGAAGATGAGAATGTGAAACATTCTTCGAAAAAGATCAAAATCGAGAGAGTAGTGAGTTATCCAAGCTTTTTTATATTCTTTGACTCAAGAATTTCTAACTATAGTGGTTGATCTCATTAGGACAATACTGAAGATCCTATAGCTGATGCAATGGAACATATGCAAAGTGAATATCTGGAAGAATCGGAGAATCAAGGAGAAGTACAGATGGAAATGGTGGTGGAATCAGAAGATCACAGCAGTTCAGAAATTCAAGTTGTAGCCCTTCTTTCTGATGAGGAAGACTCGAATAAGGAATCGCAAAAAGAGGCACATGAAAATGGAAAAACCATTCGACGATCCGAGAATAAATCGGACAGAAAGTCTAGCAAATTTGTAAGCGTCGTAGATACCCTTATATTAAATCTAGCTCTTTATGTTACATAAACGTTCATCTATGGTATTTCAGCAAGGCGAGAAGCAACAAGCGAATTCGGATATACTGGTAGCGTGCCCGTTGCCTATTTTGGGCGCGACATATCAAATGAATTCATCGGTTGCATCTCCCTCTAACACAATAGGAGTTCTTCAACCAGTGAACACCATCCCCATTACTCCTGCGCAAAATAAAACGATCACTTTAACGTCGGGTGGTAAAACTCTAACTTTGTCAGGTGGTACTTTTCAACCTGGTACTCAGTATGTCCTGAGCAAATTCAAGAATAAACTACCTACGTTTGTACTAGCTGACAGGAAACCTGCAATTGCAGCTAATCAGGCGGGAGACACGTCGAAAAGCGTTTCAATAAACAAGGAGCAACTGGCTGTCGCGGGTACCAGCTATCAATCTGGAAAAAAGGTGTGTTGTGCAAAATTACAATTGCATTAATTCATAGATTTTTGTAATTTCAAAAATATTCTATTAGCATAGTTTTTCTATATTTTAGCATGTGTTTGTGAAGTCCACTAGATCTCCAACGTCGAAGAAACCTCAAATTTCTACACACGTTGTGGACACAAGCAAAGGATTGCCTGTTGGAGGATTACAAGTCAGCTTGTATAAACTTATGGATGGGCGATGGACCTTTTTAAATGAAAGGTATATTGTAAGAGATTCTTAAATAAAATATTAGAGATAAGTAATTTTGTTGTTACAATGTTGTGTTTTTTCAGTAATACTTCTCCGAATGGTCGTTGCGTAGATTTAGTGGATAGTATAAGAGCCAGCTTTACTGCTGGGCGATACAAGATCCATTTTGACGTCGACAAGTACTTCACACTAAGAAGAATAGAGACTATGTACCCGTTCATCGAAATTGTATTTGACGTGAAGGATCCCGCCGGACACTATCACATACCTTTGTTATTAAGCCCATTTGGCTACTCCACATACCGTGGTTCTGAAAGATGAACACCATTGGACAATCGACCAATCTTCTAAGTGATAAAAATGTTATACAAATATTTTATTTCGTAATGATGAACTCTTTTTTACAACGTGGAGTATAAAAATCTCCACATGTCACTACTCTTATATTTTTCTAATTGTTATTTAGAAAATATACGAATTGTAAGTACAATGAGTTGGTTTATATTGTTAAGTGAACAATCTTTATGGTTTATAGTGTTAAGTGAACATTAGCATGTGTGAAAAAATATATTTTATTTCGTATTGTGTAGAACAGTCATGTGTGTCGTATCATTTATTAATTTAATCAGCTAAGTGTTTGTACAATTCTACCGAGCGTACAGCTTGATGTTTTTGAAGACGAATCCTTAGACCATTAACAAATTGCTATAGTACGGTTACCGTATCTTTTCTACCGGTTGTGCGGTTCTATTTCGGAGGCAGGTAGCTTCTGTCTACATCTTTATTGGGCGGAAGGTATGCCTTATCCTTCGATCCGTTCCCTCCCTTTGTTCCTTGACCATTTTGTCGGTCGCCACCTCCTTTTCTTGATCCTGGAGATTTACCGGATGTACCCAAGCCTCCCGCTTCTCCGGTACCAAACTTGAAGCTCGCCCTGTTTCCATTCTCGTCGGCCTCGTACCTTCGATAAAAACCATTTGATAGTTTAAAAGTCTCGAGTAAAATGACAAGGAGCAAAGGAAGGAACGCTCACTTTACGGAGATTGGCAGACCCTCGGGACTCTTATACGAGAAGCTACCCTTGACGACTCGCACTAACTCGCCGTCCACTTCCTTCAACATCTCCGTCTCCTCCCTCTGCACTTGATCCCCCACGGTCGAGCCACTGGGACCGCTCGGTATCGGTCGGTTTCTGGCCTTGTTGTCCTCTAATGGGGTGTTGAGGATCAGCCCGCCGGAACCACGCGCGAACGGAGGCGCCTTCTGATCCGGAGACAGCTTTTCGCCGTCGCAACAGTACACGATGAGGAACACCAGCCACAGGACCTAAGAGGACACGCGTTGATTTCGAGTTATAATACCTAATTGGTTCAACATTCAAGGAAAGACATCAGGCTCCTAGAATTCAGGAAATTCAATCGAACTGCAAGCAGTTGAATTATATTTTATCAAATCATGTTCATTCATGTTCATTAAATTGTCATATCGCTAAAGTTTTCTAACAACTTCGTAGCAATAGCAATTTTCAAAACATTATAAAGCTGCTAAACAATTTCTAAGTCCGTTTAATATTGAAATTATGAACATATTTGTTACAGCTAATAATAATGTTTACAGCACAGAAAATATGTATGTGGGAAATAGCATGAAATTTGTCAAAACAGGGGTGAAAAATATAATTTGAAGATATGGGAATATTTAGGAAAATCTTCTGTATCCATATGGCAAATAGAAGCTTATTTTTTATTAGAAATAAAGAAATCACATGATTCTTGCTCTGTTTGTCATAAGATACTATACAAAGTCGAGTACCAAGCAATTGCTATTGGAGCGCTTGTTGTGAGGAAATCAAGAAGCTTCATTCAGGATCTGTAAAGCGACAATTAGTAAATAGAAGTAGGCTGAAGCTGTTAGCGAAACAATAGCGTCCCTTGTGGTAAAATCTGAAAGCTCTTTTAAGTGTCGGTACATCACGAATTACTAAATGGCAGATCGCTAGCGAAATTTCGAGACTCGCTTGAGGATTTACCAACACCCAATTTTTACTAACAGTTTAAACATTTTGCTGCTGCATGATTTAGCGCTATACAGACATTTAAAGGAATCAGATGATATTTGCTGAACTTTATACTGTATCTTATGGTAGCAGCGACAAAAATCATTTGTTCATTCTATATTTGCAAAAATAAATAAAGTTTCTTTCACATAATACAGATGTGGAACGGTTTTTCGAATATGTCTCTGCCCTGGAAATATTAAAAAATATTAGTTTAACCCTCAAATTGATAGAATTCATTCAATATTCTGTGCATAAATTCTTCTGACAATGAGAGCTCAGATTTAGTTAGGGGAGTCCCGGTGCATAAATGGGCTATTTAAGAAGAATCTATGAATGAACATAATTACCATCATTAGAGATGAATGATCAATGCACGGAATCATTACTAACAGTTTGAGATTGAAAATGTAAAACTCGAGGATTGGTCCACGAGTCATTTAATATATCGAAATATGTTCTCCCATGGACACCGAAACACTATCACCGCATAACGATAGATGCCCAAATTAAATTTCCTTCATATACATAATGCAGGGTTGCTGAAAAATATGAATAATGACAATATCAGGGAATCAAAAAATAAATCAAGAACGCAGAACTTGTCGCGAAGATGTCATCGATGTCATACAAAACGAACAAATCGAAACACTGCAAAACATAATTAATTGTTTTGTTTACGTATTATTTTGTCATAATTCATGTTTTTTGATGACCCTACATTGTGCATACAGGGGAGATTTAGTTTGGACATTTACCGCTATGCGGTGATAGTGTTTCGATGCCCATGGTAGGGCATTTTTCTAGAAATTAAATTATTTCTGAACCAACAGCTAAAATTTAGCTATTACGATATTAAACTGTCCGTAATGAACCTGTGTATCAATACTATATCTTAAATTGCCGTAATTATGTCTGTTTATGGTATGCGAGGTTAGTATGCGAGGGTTGCAAAGAAGACTGAACGATCGTTCGATAAGGGAACCCGTTTTTGAAAGTGAGCACAACGTTCGGTTGGTATTCCCCAGGATTATCCCATGGCTCTCCGATGAAATGCGAAGACGTAACATTCTCTGGCGAACGAAGAAGCTGTTCGTCTAACTGAGACCCGCGATGGTTTCTTTCGTGCTCGGTGACCTCTCGACCGACAGACCGTGTACGCATACTGGAATTGCCTGCCGTCGGCGAATCTTCCGCGTAAATATGTCACGCTATGGCTAAATTGAAAGGATACTTTCTATTTTATCGAGTCGCCGACACCACACACGACCATTCGAAATAATCTCTATTGCATCATGGATAATTCATTACGTCATTTGCTCCTGTGACTCGAATGATCCCAAATAAGGGCATTTAATTGCAAACATTCTACAATGTCATACTGTGCCGTTCATCTTCTCTGTTTCCTCACTTTATCCATACGTATTTTCAAACCGTAGTCTCTGATCGATGGTCGATCGTTCACTTGGACGCGGGTATCACTGGTTTTTGGAAACGAGATCTCGCTAGAACTTTAAAAATGGCAATCGACGAATGAATTCTTAAGGAAAGTATAGCGAGCGTCTTCGGTTTAACGAATTTCGAAACGTTTAGTCTTCTCGAGAGCGATCCCTTTCCCATTCGAGGGTGTTTCTTCGGAGTTCGGAGAGACATCAGCCCTTTGATGCCACTGATAATTTAAGAGTCACGTTCGAAAAACTTGTGTTAATTGGGTGTCCATGTGCGATTCGGGAACGTACCAGTGATCGAGACACATTTCTGCGAGAGGTCATCATCGCCAGAGGATCGGTCACACTGACGGCACACGAAATGGCATCCCTCGAGACACTCGCGATTGCTCGACCCGCGACACAATCGATGGATTTCAGAAGCTGGTAACAACATCTCTGCTTGATCGTTCGCCTAGCTTTTATATACCCGATACTGTCCACCGACTAGAAGAACGACGGTTTTCCCCCCTCTGATTCGCGACCGATTCTCAAGAGGGGTCGGAGCAGGAAACATCCTATCCATCCCTCCCCATGAGCGCTTCTTTGCCACTCATTTTTCCCTATCCGATGCGTTTCTCCATCTTCTCTCATTGAGTGGCGGACGTGGGTGTATCTGCAGCGGCTGAACTACATTTTAACCCTTATTTTATTACCCTCGAATCTCGAGTATCGTTTCAAGTCACGTATCAATATTCGTGCAAATGTCAACTTTATCTCGGAATGTTCAGTGTAAACATGGAGATGTTCGTATGTTGGGAAATATCGCATGACCTGGTAGGTGACTAGAAATGTTTTCCCGAGAACGAAATGAAAATACCTACCTTTACTTGTTACGAAGATACGTTTCATCGTTTGCAAAATAGTCGAGATCGTTAGTCGTTGCCATTTGATTCAACAAGCTTGATATGGTACGTGGACTGTAAAGGCACGATAGGGAATACAGACGTTAAGAAAATCAAAGATTCGCTAATAGCTGTTTCTGGAATCGCAGACCAAGATTGCCACATTAACTTGGCAATGAGGCCCGACTCCACGGACGCATCTCGATTTGGTGTCATCGCATCGTATACATAGAATTCTATGGTAGAAAATGAATCCCACGGAAGACCGCAAGAGCGTATCCAAGTTGGGAGGCGAACGGTGTTATCGTTGCGTATCTTCGCGAATGGTCGCGTGTCGGACGCATTCGATGAATTACTCGGGACACGGTCTCGGTCCCTAGGTTCGCAGCGAGTTCTTGCTAGCGCAAGCTCGTCTTCGCATATGCACGTATTTTCTTCGGCGAGCCATGAAGTCGCCTGGGATTTATCGCCATCCGTTTGGCACGCGATTCAAAGGCCAACGTCGTTACGATGGATGAGATTTCGCTCGTTTAAGGGCACACGAGCAAACAATGCGATCTCTGAACCGCTAATAGGATGCGTTTGCTCTTTTCTAGGTAGAACAGAGTCACGATGACATTTTACCCTTTTATTCCGTCCTTTCGCACACCGAACCCACTCGCATTCCGTGCCCGGTAGCCGATCAACAGATCCCTTTCGTCCTGGTCGCGATCGATCGAGATCTTGTCGACTGTCGATCGCACCCTCATGCATCCATGCTCCGGGACAACCAAAGCTGCTCGCGGTGCTGCACGTTACCGTGAACCCGCGACTGTGCTTCCTTTCCCTTTAATAATATTAAACAGTTCCAAAGAGTTCTCGACGTAGTACATATTCCCAGCGCGCTTAAGCAAGAACGACTCGGTGGTTGCCCACGTTCGAGCGCGAACTACGCTTTAGCAAGGTCCGATGGGATGCCGGCTTAACTCGAATAATGGAACTTTTCCGCGTGATACGGTCGTTGACGTTCTTCTTCCACCTCCTTCTCCCTTTTCGATACTTCACGGCGCAATACCGAGAAGAGAAGAGAAGAGAAGAGAAGAGACTGATCGTTCCCTCGAGTAGTTTAGTAGTAGAAGCGTTTAAGCTCCTCGGCATTGTCGCGGTGAAAACGACCACATAGAAGGGTCGTCATCCTCCATCCTCCGTTCTCCGTTCTCCGGCCTCCATTTTCCGTCTTTCGCGATCGCTCTGGCGAAGAGCCAGAGATCGATAGGAGAGAACAATTCTATCCGAAAGTACCTTCTTCTTGGATTTGGGGCAACACGTACCTCGCGGAAACTTGCTCTTCGGGTGAGCACCTCGGATCGCAACCTAGCGATACGTAAGCTAATATTAGAAAACCGTTGACCCGTCCTTCGGACGTCGCCGATCACCGTGATTTCCATCTTTTCATTCGCAACGTTTGTCGCAATGGCTTCGTGGCGTCAACGATCTCTTTGTTTCGGTTAATTAAGTCTGAAAGCTAGTCGTCTCTCCGGCGATCTCCTCACTTGGGCTCATCGATTCTTTAAAAGAATCGCCGATCCACGTTAACACATTATCTCGCGGTCATTACCAAGGCAATTTGGTTTTAAGTGTCTAATCGAAAAGATGCCCGCGACTTTCAGATTTATTGTGCGCTCCTCGTGGTGTTTGCTCGTGATTAACGGTACGAGTAATTTGTACACGACACAATGGACTGCGTTCGAGATTAGAAAGTATATAATTGACTCCATGAGACAGCCAGAAGCGAAAGATGTCCGGTGCGTCTGGTCGTACCTGGATTCCACGAGGTGTTCTGTCTACTTACCTGACTAGCGTCTCAATTTACGACCTCGCCGTAGATCTTCGATCGAGCACAAGCTCTCGGTATCGTATCCCAGGCAACGGCTTCACGATACCAATCGACCGTACGATGTAATGATTTCATAATCGAACGGGGATCGTTCATGAGACGTGGATGTAGGCGGAGAAAGGACTCGCTGTAATTCTCTCTCTCTCTCTCCCGTTTTGCAGCGAACATCCACGTTATCGCTGCGATTCTTAACGTTATCGGAACGCAAGCACTCCACCGCGTCGCCTCGTGATTTACACCTGACTTTTCGAGGACGCGTACCGTTGACCGAAATCCCCCTGAGGTAAACACAGCGGAATAAAAAGCAGGGAATTACTTTGTCCTTAGTATATTGTAAATATTTTCTTTTGGGAACTAAATCGGGATCTTATATATTAAAGAAATGAGAAATATGCATGAATCTCTCGTCAATTTGAATACTCGATGCTTGCAATTTCAGAAAGTGTGTGCGCGAGCATGATTTCGTCAGAGAAAGCTGTCATGAAATAAAAAATTACGAGGCCAGCTCGTGAAAATGATTCTCTCGTAAAACTAATTGATTCTGACGTTGTTAATTTTGAGCGAGGACGTTCGAGGAATTGAGAAGATAGAGAAGGGCAACGGGTCTCGCGGTTGGATTGAATTTTATCGATGCGACAGCCTCCTTGCTCCTTGTTTTTTAGGAAACAAGACATTTAATGTTTGTACACAAAAATGACTGCTTCGAGCGGAGAAGTTACGTCGTAGCTCTATGTGTTCTTTTACGAGTTATTACCACGAAATGTACATTCTCCGCTGCCCAGTCGATCGTATTCGAAATGAACTTTCAAAATTACCTGCTAGCTTAAAGTTCATGTTTCCTATTTATTAATTTTATTGGCAACAGAAAATTGTTATTTCACGATCATAGAGAGACTTGCCAGGTGCGAATTCAAACGTCCCCGAGATGAAAAGGCACACCCTGTGCAAGATACTCACAGCAGCGACTCGCGTTTTTACATTTCCATTGTGCCTACGACTTTTGCTCGACTGCCTCGCTTGTTAATGTAAATAAGTGCCCGTAAATTCATTTGCGTTCAGAGGAGCAACATTGTTAACTGCTGACGGTCGGCAACCCTTCGCATTTTCCTTTCTCTGCTTCGTACAAGCTGTGTGGGAATCGCGGTGAGTTCATACCAAAAATTAATAGATAAATTGCGACGTCAAAAATAATCGATTTTGTAATGGTTTGAGAGAATGGAGGACAAATTCTCGGTGACTTTAGCCCGACAACGATAGACCGCGCAAAGTTGGGCAACTGTACATGCGAAAGATTTGAATGCCGCCGATCTGCACGAGCCATGTTCCCGCGAATTCTTGCAATCTTTGAATCGATGCTTCTTCTCCCGTTTCGGTAACCTTTAAAGGACACATGCTCGATATATCGACAGCTGGCGAATCTTGCGACAGAGCTAATCACAGATTCATCGAGTCCGTTCAACGTTCTATCTCGATTGTCTCCGTGATTGCGCTCTGCCTGCTTAAAAAGTGGTCTTAGTTAATCTAAATATTGGGAATTACTTATCTGCAGGCAATGTGGGACACGACAACGGTCATGTTTGCGGTCAAGATATGTAGCTGTAGCTACCGCGTCACCGAGCCGTAGAATGTCAGTAGCATTAATTCGACTGTCAACAGATTTCCGCAAGTCTTTTTATTATCACTTTCTTAGGAAATACCAAGCGAAAGAGTTGGACAGGCCGCGTCTCTCTGCGTCTGCATGTTTTCGTGCGTGCGCGGTGTGTGTGCACGTTGTTTCGCGTGACATTGTATACACTCTATCGGCTTCTCTCCTCTTCGGAAACATCGATGTCCATTCCGGAATACATACATCTGCGAGGACGCGAGTAAATTATTCAGGATCTCTCCTATTACTTACAATTTTATATTACACTCTGTTCTCCTTACATACACTGCGACTGCGTACAATGAATGAAAATAAAGGAAATCTTATGTTCATTTTCTGTCGCTCTTGCTTCTCTCTCTTTCTCTCGATCATACACGCACGGATACACTCTCTCGCTTTCTCTCTCTCTCTGTCGTTCCAGCCGTTCAAACGCCACTGTGCCGCAGCGTTTCATAAATATCTGTTTGCCCCGGGCGATCTAGGAAAAATACGCGGATATGTGCATTAAAAAAATACAGGCACTCGCGCAGGCAGACACGCAACCACGCACACACAATTCGCCCACCATACCAAATCGCGAACCGTCCTCCGCTCGTCGCAAAACAATGTTTTCTCGAACACGCGATAACATGAACTTTCAATAGCGATAATCGGACTCGTACGCATAAAGAAACCACCTGGGTCGAATTCGACGATCATGCAATTTTCAAGAATCGGGCACTGTTTCAGTATAATTATCGATTCCATTTTTTATTGTACTCTCATGTATCGTAATTAACGAGTTTCCATTAAAATATTCGTCGCCGTGAAATAAATATCTGAATGTACAATTATTAAATACGTAAAAATAATTCTAATGCACTAGAAGCGTACATCGAATAGAATTTCCATTCAATTTCGATTAAAAATTAACAGTTTAACGATTATAATATTTACAATTACCAGTCGATTAATTCGATTTAATCTTTGATTAAAATCATTTCTTTTTAGTTGATTTCTCGCTCGGTATATTTTCACCGAACTGATACTATTTCTGAAGAAGGATGCTTTCTGTCGGATAGATAAAAATTGAAAATTTATAATCGTTTACACAGTCTATGCGTACGATCACGGTCATGAACACGAGTTCGAACTTCTCGAACATGTTTGTGCGGGCGAGAAAAGATAGTCTCGTCCTGTTTTTTTTTTTTTTTTAATTTTTCAGGCATCGTGCTAGGCAGTGCTCGAGCGGCTGCGGTTGCGGTTCGGCAAAACGGGATTCCTCGTCTTTCTTACACGTAATAATTATGCGTGGAACCGATCAACGGTTTCCCAATCGACGAACAGCGAACTTTCGTTGGTTCCGACCAGCTCGCGATTCTCGATCTTTCTGTCATCTTTGTCGTCGTCGTTGATGCACACACCTCGAAACGTACGTGCGCGCATACACAAGGTTAAATAGGATAAAAACGGGTTAAAAGCTGCGAAGTGAGACACGTAGAAACGAGGACACGTACGTCGGTAAAAACGAATGAATAAAGAGCGTTGTCGAATGAGAACTTAACAAACGTCCGCCACCAAAAAATCGCCGAACGATCGCGTTCGCTCCGCGTTCTCTGTTCTCGCTTTCGTTCCGAACACGTTAGTTTGTGCTTGAACAGCAAAATCACGCTCGCAACCGCGTCGACGACAATCATCACACACGCTTCGAAAAAATACCACGATATTTACAGATTTTGTCGTAGGACGACGCGACGATCCTGAATCAATTACTCGACGATTCGACGTTTTGACGTTCCGACGTTTCGATCCTCCCTCACACAGCGCTTGCGAGACGTCGAAATGAACGTCGACCAAACGAATCTTCCGTGTCCGTGTGAAGCGATTACGAATAGATAATACATCCACCGAGAGAAATCATACGTCTGGTTCGCTCTTGACAAGAAAAAATACGCCAACATTCTATTCATCGTCCGTCACATTTCCCATTCGTCCAGTTTCTCATCACGATCGTACGTACAGTGTAGTACCTTTTTTTGATTAGCGCACGTGCTACGCGATGGTTTAAAAAATCTTTCGTAAAAGTCGCATGTACATATACATATATAGAAGAGGTTTCCGGTCTCTTTGTCGTTTTCATTTTCTTCTTTTTTGTTTTGTTTAGTAAAAACGAGAATCTATCAACCTATCGTAGTATTAATATATCGATGTCCAACGAAGTGATAATAATAGCTTCTTTCGTCTCTTTAGCTTGTTTATTCTCGGTAGACTCGGTTAGAATCTCGAACATCATTCTGCGCAATCTCGACCGTCTATATCACGCTTGCTCGTCATAGTCGTTAGTCGTTCGTTTATACATTTCTTGAAACCACGATGATAATTTTGACAGTAATTAACCACAATAGTAAAAGCATATAAGCTATACAACTACCATTTCTGTATCTACAATATAGTTTTATGTATATTTTTTGTATTTATAATATATATATATATATATTGTGTGGATGTATATATATATATTTTTATATATATATATTTTTTTTAATTCTCTCCATTCATAGTCTATGTACTTTATGGACACTCAACTGTCTCTGAAAGGCTATCAAGAGGCTCGGTGCTTTTCGCGCGTTCAGGTATCTTCCACATTCGGTCGCGACCGAAATCCTGACCAGGATATTTCCATCCTGTCCCCCGTCCGCGGTGACCGGCGCGACACATGGTCGGGTCGCGAAATCGGTTGCACGAGCTACGTTCGGGAAAGAGAACGCGCTGCGCCGCAGTTTTCGCGCGAAATTTTAGCGTTCGAATGGCCGCGTCACGATCTCTCTTCACTCCCTACTTGTTGGGGAACCCGTGCGATTCCCGGACGAGAGAATTCTGGTCCTGTTCGATGGCGAACCCGGTCGGAACCCGTTCAGGAATCGCGGAACCGAGAACTGGTCGTCGAAGAGAAGACGAACAACGATCATCCGGTGGCTCAGACATCCTTCTGTTCGTTCGATCGCTCGGCTCTCTTCTAATTACTGCAGAACACAACATTTACATTTAGGCTTCTTCTTCAGGGTGACGTGTTCGACCTGCGAAGCGTCGCCTGGTCCCTGCGCCGTCATTCTAGCCACTTCCACGGTCGCTGCCCTCGACGCTGCAACCTGTGCATTCAACATACCCTATTATTCCCTCATTTTCCATCGATTTTACCCGGCATTCGTCGCTTTCTCCGAAGCTTTTGTATTACATTACGGTCCCCGAGTATGTATGATTCCCTATACTTTACCAACTAATTTTGTTCAATGTTGGTTTAGAATTTCATTTGACAATTATTGAAATTATCGACATAGTCTTTCTATCATAAATTTTTGATTTTTGACAAACGGGTGGTATATAAACTGTTGCAGTTTTATAAAAATCAGTCGTACAACAATAAATCTGGAATCGTTTTAACACATTCGTCGCCCACAATTAGACACTAAAATCCCCACATAATTAGAGCAATTTAATTAATTAAAATAAAACTAGAAAGTTCACATTTATCATAGGGGATGACATTAGAACTCTTTCGCATTCGAAAAATCATAGTCGAATTCATTTTGCTCGAATATATTGCAATAAAAATAAATTTTCGAAATTGGTCAGAAATTAGTGTCACCCAGATTTGGGTAACGCGGCGACGAACGTGTTAAAGCTTGAAACTTTTACTTTTGCTATGCATCGTTGGATGGTATAAATGATATTTTGGTGCCGCTGTATATTCTAATGTGAAGTGCTCGGGTTAGCCGGTCGAGTGATTTGTTTTACAGAAGAAAAGGATAGAGGTATAAGACGCACCTTATCGTTGACAGGCTGCTGGTTGTTCGCGGTGCCGGTTTTGATGGGGGTGCTGTGAGCATTCCCGTTCTCCTGGCCAGGTTTCGGCGACGAGTTCGGGCGTCGGCTGGTGGAATTCGCGGAGGACTTCAGCAGGGGGCTGGAACTCGAGTCATGGTCGAGGGTGGTCTGCGCGTTTCCGCCGTCAGTCTCGCATCTCGGCAACGGCGGAGCTGTCTGGCCAGGGGTCGGTGTGATGGGTTTTCCACCTTTTATCAATTCCACTATCTCGTCGGCCTCCCTCGAAAGGTCGCCGTCCGGTCTGAACGGATTATCCCAGCCGCTGTCCGTGCTGAAATTTAATTCGACGATTCATTCGGAACTTTCGTGCTCGTTATCGGCGCCTCGCACTCTCCCCTATCGTACCAGACCGACCCGATCAAATTTCTCGGAACGGTATGCAATAGTTCACGAAAGCGGACCAAGTATCGTTTGCTCGCCCAACCGTCTGCTTCCATTTCGATCGCCACTACTCGACTCCTACGACTTCTGAATACAGTTTATGCCTCTTAAATGCTTTCAAATCGCAATCGTTTCTCTATACGCGTGTTTGCTACCAAAATTCAATTCTATATAAAGCGTAACATTAAACATGACGAAACTTACGAATGACTAGTGTTTGTCTTCTAAAAATTCTGAGACTGAATTATTTAAATTTGTCATAATTTTGATAAATATTAGCTTGATGCATATGAAATGTCGGATATTTAAGTAAATATATATAAAACTGTATATTATTTAGTTTACATAGTTTGCTTTACTACGCCTTTTTTCAACGAGATTTCAATACAGAAATGCCTGTCTTAAACAAATTCTGATCTTTCGAATTAATGAACTCTGATATGGAATATTTCAGACTGTCTTCATTTATATAAAAAAAACTGTTCTAAATGTTTAAAATAGTGAAAGTCGGTTGGCGAAAGATCTATATTTTATAAAATTTTATATTTTACTTTGTTTGATTTCGCAATTGTTTTGTACGACGTATGCGTAGCTTTTATGGGCTAAACAGTATGTAAATGGAGAGAGTCTGAAAAATTCCATACTACAGTTTATTGATCCGAAAAATCGGAATTTCTTGAAGACAGACATCTATGAATTAAACTTGCGTTGGGAAAAATGTATTGAAACAAATGGGGCACATTTTGATAAAATCAATAGCTTTTGAAAAAAGATATGCAGTTTCATATACTCGCTTAAAAATCCGATATTTCATATGCACCAACCTAATACTAAGTACTCGAATAAAGAAATATATTCAATGATTCTCACAACGGAAGCGACTTTATAGTTTCGATAATTATAAATCGAGTAACTGGAAAGGGATCGGGTAACACGTTCATTGGCCAGCGTGAATCGATCGACTTTGTTATCGGGCCCAAATCTGCTAGTCGAAGCACGTAGTATAAATATTAGATGTATAATAAATCTATAATAAATATAATACAGTGTGTGTATTTTTAATATTTTTGTTTTGTATATTTTATATTTATCGGTGCTAATCCGTTTAATTCCGGTGCTACAAATAGGATTTTCATAGATTACTTGTAAAATCTTATTTATCCTACGGGGCCCCATAGAAGTACACCCATCATCTATTATAGATATGGATGACGAACGTGTTAATCGACAGTGGTATGTTTCGTGTTAAACACTGAATCTGACTGACCGATTATGACCGCCAACATCGCAATATCGGTCAATAACATACTTCTGGTAACACCTTTCGTCCGATCGTGCATTTATTGTAAAATTGCAGAAATTATAACTGGCAACGAGGCGAACTTAATTACACGGATTAAAAAGGCGTTGCAGAATTTTATCCGAGACTGTCCAGGTTACTGCGCGGCAGGTTAACTCCAATTATAATTGCCGCTCCCAGTTAACCGTGACATTGGCCACGATATCGGATTGCGCCTAATTGCAGCTGATCTTCCGCTCGCTCCCAGACGGGGAGCTGATGCGCGAGCGTTTCCTGAAACCGGCTAGACCTCGCCCGCGATTCCACGGACGAAGGAGCCGCGATGGCTCGATCTACGAGACATTTCCTCCCAATTTCCTGGTTAACTGGCAGATTTATGCTTTCGCCGAGATTGCGCGACGATTCGGAATAGTCCCCCTTCGAATCGCAATCGAATCGAATCGAATCGACTCGGGTATCGGACGCGTCTTGCGTAACTCCACGCAATCGTGCGTCCTGGCACACGGCGTAACAAGACGAAATGCCGCGGCAATACAATTAACCGCGTTTAATGCGAGATACCGTAACGGCGACGACGAAGACAATGATCACCTTTACGCGACCGTGGCATTAAAACAACTGGGTTAAAAGTGTAGTGCTTTTAAAGGGCTGCTGGCGAACCGTTCTCCGAATTAATTACCCGAGGAATTCGCTATCGAACACTGTGTCTCGCTCTATGCTCGCAGTAATTGCCGCGAAACAACTGGTCAATTGAACGTTAAATCTATCCAGCCTTAAAACTGACTGACGTGTCTTGCTTTATAAAAATGATATAACTATTCATTTGCCGTTTTCATCAAAATGTATGCTTCGGTCGAGTTTACTCAATCATGTTCTGCGAAAAAGGCTTTGTAATTTCAGCAGCTTAGTGTTATCTCGTCATCTCGATAACCGCTTGCTTTTCTTAGGAAATAGAAAATTCGCGTCTTACGGTATAACGTCTCTTCGACCATATTCTGGAACGTTCTCCGGAACACGGTTGACTGCCGCCGTTGTCCGCTTTCCACGAACCCGATAGCAGAACGCGGCACGGGTAAGGCAAAGTAGTTTTCGCCGACAAAAGTGTTGCCCGCGCCGGAAAGATACCCACGAAAGTTACTCCATACGTTCGCGGGGATCCCTATAGGTTGCCGTTACAGGGTTGAATCGCGCCTCGAGTGTTTCCGAAGTTTCGCTGGAGCGCGAGGAATACGCAGTCGGATATTCTGGGACACTTCGCCGTGTTCATTGTTCGCGGATTTGGCCTATAGAGGAGGAATCGTCGCCGGATGAAAAGGAGGATAGAGGGGTAGCCGGTCGGAAGAAACCGAACCAAATGGAGGGCGACGCACAGGGTGTTCCGAAAACGTGTCGGCTATATGGGGCAAGCCGATGCATTCGATGCGAGCGACAAATATGTATATACTTTTTTTCTACAAAGGTATCAGGACATTTATACGAAATTCAATAAATATTAAAAACCCAACCGGGAATTGTAATATTTTTCGAAGTTAACCTATTTGCATTACACGGAAAAGTAGAAAATTCCTTTTTATCAGAAAATTTTTATGAAAATGTTTCAAACTATGAAAAATAAAAACAATATTGCATAAATAAAGAATTTTTATTACATTATAGATTAATCATAATAAAAGAAATGGAATCCAATTATTTTACACGACACGATAAAACTTGAAATGGTCAATGCATAATACTACATGGCAACTATCACGTTGATAAAATGAATTTTATAGACATTTTCGAATTTACTTCGATGATGTCGTTTCGATAAGGGTTAGAAAATGTTGGCCGATAAATCTTCGCGCTAATGGTGGACATGGTGTAAATGTTCTTCCTTGTGTGGTGTATTTTTTTTGGTATTCACTGTCCAACTTTGCTGCATTGCTGTCGGAAACACAACCGGTCGTTCTTTCCATTTTTTGTGTTATTTTCCACTGAAACTATTTTCGATCACTACTTTTCATTTACTGCGCGCATATAGGCGCTTTGGTGATAGTGGTCAGGCAAAATGCGTTAATTGTATTAAACTGTGACAAGTATATGTGTATATTTAATGTTGTTATAATAACAACGTCAATTTTATAAAAGAAAACTGAATGTTCTCTTCGTCGATGTAACCACCGCGTTTTTTAATCACTTCGTGGATGAATTTCGAGGCCAGGACGCGTAAAGGCATCAATCCACTGGTAATTTCTCGCCGAATTTTCCGGTAAAGTTAGGATCGCGGAGCGAAACGGGGTACAAAATACAGAACAGGCAGCAAATATTCAACAGTTGTTACTCTTTAAACGAGACCCACGTGTCGCCGAGCGATGAAAGGGGGTTTAATTGCTGTTGTCTCCTAATTGCATTTCGGTGAAGATATTTTCGGGTCACCCGGTATAGCATACAGGAACGATGGGACAGGGTAAGGCAAGAGGCAGGGCGAAACGAAACGGTTAGTAGGCTCGCTCGTCGGAACCATTGGACCACGGCCAACCGGACTAATAATGTCCGATATTGCGAAATTGCGCGGTGCCTCCCCCGCTTCCACCGCTTCCACCGCTTCCACCGCTTTCCCCGCCGCGATTAATCTTCCCGGATCGCATTCCATCGCGTTTGTCCGCAGTTCCGACAGCGCCCGCGACAATGGGGGAGACGACGCGCCTACTCGCGCTTATTCGCGACAAAACGGCCCCCTTCCCACCGTCGAAAACGAAATCATCCGCGTCGCTTCTGCATGGCACGTTGCCGATCGACATCGATCAGTCGACGAGTCCGATGATCCATTGATCGCATTCACCCTCATAAGTCCACCTTTAACACGTTCAACCCGGCGTGTACCACCGATGGTACACAGACGTTGCATTTGATTTGTACATATATTTCACAATTCATAAATAAAGTTTTACAAGCACTTTATAACAATTTCACGCAACAATATCTGACTTCAGACTCAACCCACTGACAATGGAAAAAATAGCGAAACAAACACGTGCCGACAGACGAATACACAACTGATAATATCGAGCCCCTCCGAGCGTACGGACTTCGAAAAAATGCGCCGGGTTGAATGTGTTAAGATAACATAGCTGCAGTTATGTCACGAAACTGTTCTTTACGTACGTTAATTCCCTAGCGATTCTTTTAATCCAAAGACCGGACTTTGTCACTGATTATCTTCTCTATAGAATTATAATCGCGGACACGATGTTTCGATGCTGTAAAATCGGATAGACTGCGATAAACAATATTAGAGACAATGTATTAGGTTGGAAACTATGAAACGGGCGCCGCAGCTGAGCACAGACTAAGCAAAAACGCCCGTTTCATAGTTTCCAACCTAATAGGTATTTTTACGGGAATTTGATTCGAGTGCATCACCTCTTCGTAAAAGTCATTCGTTTGGATTACTGCAATATTTTGCAACTATACTACGGCTATATATACTATATTAGTGTAAAAATTCATATACCTAAATGTAAGAGCTTTGAGTTCGAGCAACGAATGTCGAGAGAGTTGCTACGTCAGTCGAGGGGATGCTAGTTATTCGAGATCGGAAGATTCGCGGGAAACGCGTAGCTTGTGTGAAGAGAAATGGACCTTGGCTGGTATGCGACGCATCGTTTTATATTTAAACTATCGCGCGGGTAGCCGTGTGCGATGACTTTCACGCACGATATCGGACGGCCGAGCATACAGAAGGCGAGACGCGCGTGGGCTCATCGATTCGTGATCCGATTAATTAATTACTCTTGATTCCGTTAGTCGCATGGCCGAGAAATGTCACGGAGGATACGGTCGCGCCGCATAATGTTCAGGATCATGCGTATAATTTTGCGCGTCGTTATCGCGATCCCGTCGAACGCGCCGTAGCGTCGAGCATATTCCAGCACTCGGCCTTCTAACATCGGACAAACGGCACGAACGAAATAAGGCTTACTCATCGCTATACTATTTTCCGCGGCCATATCGGATTATAATAGCGGCGCTGAAACGTGTATTGCTGTCGGAATAACAGGCTTCTGTTAAATTCGATAGGAAACTCGGCCGGTTGTTGAACATTTAAACCGCGACGAAATAATTCCCACGCGAATTTTCTATCGTGCCGGAATCTCGACCGCTCTCGTGCCGGCTTCGCTTCTGCTTCCGCTGTCGCGTGTCCTCGCCGCGCTTTTCGTGCAACCGAACGAAACCGGTACAAGCATCGAAAGGAAAACGATCGAGCCTTTGTATGCAAATATGCCGTGTGTGTGTGCGTGTGTGTGTGTGTCGTTGGTTCGAACTTTCGAACGAGCCGAGCATGCAAATTAAAGATCCGCGCGCGTATGATTTAAGAGGTTGGATCCTTCGGAGTCGAGTGCTCGTGTTTGCAAATCGTAGTCGCGGTTATGCGCGCTGCCGAATCGAGGCTTTTGGCTACGTCATCGTTCGACGATATCGGCCCCACGAACGCGGTCTTCAAACTCTAAACGGCGGTAACCGTGTTCACGGTACACAGGGACCATCTCAATTCCGCCGTAAACTGCTTCTATACAAATTTTTCTTTCCTTTAGTTTTTACGGTCGACGACCTCGCTGCTGGCCTCGCAAAGATAGAGCCTCCGCTAAAAAGAAAAATCTTTTCTCACACCTGCGACGCTCACCCTACTTCTAGCCTACATCTTTAGAACGCCTTTTATTGTTATTATTATTATTTATTAATTAAACGGGGTAAATATACTTCAGATCACAGAAACAATGGTTTAGTTAGATAATACATCTGTGTATTATTAAACGTGAATCACGTTTCAACCCTTTGTGGTCGTATAAGTTTATACGCAGGTGTCATGCACGTCGGAATTAATTTTCGTTGTGAACGAACAGTAATACATAATATGCAAGATTAAGTTGAAGCAATAAAACTCATCAATTGTTTTGTAAACTTTAAATGTATATAACGCAATAGTATGTTTTAATTTTAAGTAACAATAAAAAAATAAATAGCTTAGGTGGTTGAGACACACGACAGCAAAGGGTTAAAATTTACATTTCCAATCATTCTATTGACGCAATTATATCGACCATAAAGGGTGCGGTGATTTAGAAGACGTTATAAATTTCTCATTCCCATCTCGGAAGATCCGCGATCTAACGATGGAAATCAGAATCGTGTGGGATTCGCGTGATATTCTCGATCAGAACCGTTACCTTTCATTGCCGTCCGCGTCCTTCGGTACCTTGATCACGTAGTACACGTGTCCTCCGTGGGTGGTGGTCATTTTGCTCGCGCTCGCGAATCCGGTACTCTCGACATCAACATCGATCCCCTCAGCCGGTCTCGATCGCGGCGACCGCGAGACGCCGTTCCCGCCGGGAAACTGTTCTTAATTCGACACTCCACTGGAGATCTCAACCGTCCCGGGGAGATCTCACGGAACCGTACATTCCCGATCCCTCGCGCAGTTCCTCGCGCCGATCACTGGTCCAAATATTTTGCTCGAGCCTGTCACGATGGAGGACAGAATAAATTCGCCGGTCCGTGATTTCGCGCGTCGCGTTCGCGCACACGCCGCTGGTTCGCGCGCTCGCTCGACCAACTCGAAATGCGAACGTAAGACTTTATTTTTAAGTCGAATCGTGGCGGGAGATCCTTGCAACTACCGCCTGGCCCCCCCCTTCTCTCTTTCTCCTATGTGCTCTCCCCTCGCGATCTCTCCCTCTCCCTCTCCCCCTCTTCGCCTGACCGCCCCTTTCTCCGATTTGCCGTCACGGTACGTCGACGCAACCCGTTATTTCAAGCTGGGTTCGCGACCAAGAAAACGTCATTCCGTCCAGTTGTTAACGTTGCTACCGTTTCTGCTGTTGCACGGACTGTTAGGGTAGTGGTTACTGTGGCGTGAGCCCAATTGCTTCTGCGCCATTGGTTCGTTTCCGGGCATAATCAACTTTATTTTGTTCGGATAAGATCATCTTCTTATTCGAAAATAAACAAAAGCAGAGAGATAAACCAAAAGTACAGCAAGTGTTCACCCCATAGAAATCGGCTCAACTAGCTTGGTCTTGCCGACCCAACGAGCCTCCGAGGCGAGAATCCTTGGAAACTGCGTTCCTCTGTTAGCGCCTCTCGTTCATACTTTTACACGACGTATCGAGAATCGACAAAGTAGATAATCTTTTGTTGGGACTCGAAGGAATCCATCGAAAGCGAGAGCGACGAAGCCACGCCCTGCAGGGTGTTCTAGATAAAACCAACAAAGCCTTCAAAGATTCCGTTGCGATGCAAGGCGGTTTATCTTGTTCAGGGTCGCTCTAGACCAAGTACGGACATAGATTGCCTTATGGAGTGCCGTCTCAGCTTCGTCGAAAGCGAGAGCGACATGTTCTCGCCACCTTAAGAGTCACTAGCTCTAACCCAATGGAATAGACGGTCTTTTATCGAGACTATCGAGATTTAAAGAACATTGTTCGATCAGATTACTTTGGATCGAGTGCCGCGTCAAATCGAGCCGGCTACCGGAGAACGCGAATCAAGAATAGACCGGGGAGAGTTCTCCTTGGGAAGAGGGCGTAAGAGAAACTAGTTGGTTTCCGGGAATAATTGAAATTCCGTGTGCGAAGGATCGATGTTAATTTCCTCTGCGACGGTAAATAAACAGAGCCAGCCGGCGGCGCGACTCGACTCGACTCGGCGCGGCTCGGCACGGCTCGGCTCGGCTCCGCTCGGTTCTGCGCGGGGGCGTCCGTTTCGAGGATCCTAATGAAACGCGTGAGGGCCGTGCATCGATCTGCGCCAGTCGAAGCTGACCTATTTCTGCAGAGTCCTCGACCTATTTACTTCGCGATCCCCATACCGTCCACCGTTCTCCACCTTCCTGGTATCGACAAGGGCTCCGTTCTTTCTCTCCACGTGCCACTTCACGGCCATCCGAGGAAAAACGAGCTCCGATCGACGTCTGTCTAATTAGCGTGCTTTACGCGGTAACCCCGCTCTTTTTCCAATTTCCTTAGCTTCGCGCGATTCGCATGGACCCTCATCGGAATAACATCGACCGAAATTTCCACCTCGTACACGTTTTTCAACGACTAGATTTTACGCATTCAGGAACGATGGAATATTTGAGCCGTTTATTATGAAAGTGGCCTAACTCCATTTGTCAATTTTTTTTCTGGTTGTCATGGTTACATGTGCAACTAAAATACGATAATTCTTGACACATAAGTTTTCAGAGTTAGTTCAATAATTGATCCGTGTAGTGTGAAAGTGGCCTAACTCCATTTATACTTAAATCAAGATAATATATTTACTATTGATAATGTTTGAAGCCAGTGATGAAGGCAATTTTAATTAATTAATATTTAACAAGTTAATCTCAGTTTTTGGACAATTGCGTTAGTTGAATATCCTGTACGTTTAATTAATATAAAACTTAAAATTTAATATTAAATTTTAGAAATTATTTCACCCATGGGGAAGAACAGAACAAGACCATTTAGTTCAGGTAGTGAAGAAGAAATAGTAACTAATGATTTAAAAGAAAATCGAAAAAGAAACAGAATAATAGAACAATATTAGTCTTCTAAACTTTTTTTTTATTTTTGTCCAAACTTTGGAAGATAATGTGGAAATCATAGATCACAAATTTTTAATATCAGGACATTCGTTTTTACCATATGACAGAGATTTCGGCGTGGTAGAAATGTCATTAAAAAAAAAATAATTTACTGTTCGTTCCCCAAGACTATTACAAGATTATTAAAAAGTGTCGGAAAGGTAATAACTTTATTGTAAATGAACCGAGACAAGAAGATTTTGTATCAACAAAATTATTAGAAGACGCAATTTTGAAAAGGGTATAGAACTCTGATGGAGAATCAATAAACTGGTTAAACATATGTTGGATGCGTTTTGTTAGAAATGTTAGACGTATAAAATTTTGTATAAGACATCAATGCATGAGAATGAAAATTTTTAAGTCCTGGATTTATTACCGCGTCGAGGTAGACCAAGAAAGTTCGAAAATATTGTATTGACACCACTGTATAAGAATGTCGGACAAATTACAACAGCAAAATTCAAGGACATAATAAATTGATCTATTACGATATATACCACCGGAACATCGTGATTTCTTCAAATCCCTTTCACACACACACACAAAATGTAGACGAGTAGTAAATTGTTTTATAATAAATTTATGTTTTTTCTGTTTCGTACGTTATGTAGTTAAAAAATGTTTTGAATCGCATAAATTAAGTTTCCGAAGTGTTTTAAAGATATGTAAAATATTGTTGTAGTATTGTTTTTCTCAATTTGAAGCATCTTAAATTATGTTGAATGGACTTGGGCACCTTTAAATTTTATAATGAATCTGGAGGTTAATTATGAAAGTGCCTTAACTCCATTCCTGATAAGAAAACGCATATTATTCACTTAATAATTGCCACTATTTTATTGGGAACTATGAATTGAACACCCTTAGATACACTTAAGCAGTATGACTCATTAGTCCCCTATACGTATATTTTTAAATTCATTGAAACGCAAACCCTTAGATATCTCGATTTGAAGATAAATGGAGTTAGGCTAGTTTCAAAATAAACGGCTGATTTAACTCTATTCGATATGTTTAACCCTTTACTCTCGTACGGCGATTCTCAGGCACCACGAAAATCGTTATATCAGATTCAGAAATAATTTGAATATCAGCGAAGTTTAGATCTCAAAAATGATTAAAAGCGTAACCGTTGTATGAGTCACAAGACCTAATTTGATATGCACAACATGCACTTTGTCACACAAAATGGAAATACTATAAGTCAGATAAATTATTTTAGATTTAGAGTTAATATCGCTTCGAGTGCAAAGGGTTGATTTACGTGAAAAAGATTCTTCGTTACAACAAATTATATAGATTGTATACAACGAGATCTTTACGGAGATGGTAACGTGGTAATACGAATAGACGGCAAAGGTATGTAAAAGAAAGTAAAGGAGAAGAATCAGGTATTGAAAGAAAAGTAGAAAGGGGAAGCAAAATAATGAAGTCCCATATATTCAAAAGGAATCAAAATACGGATGGGATTGTGATCTGTATAAAGAAAAATCATGAACATTGTTGAAGAGTTGTTCATTTACGGCGCGCAGGAAACTCTGCAGCAAACCGTATTCCACTTCTAAATAATTTGCAACGTTATGCTCGCACGGAGGTAGATCGAGCGGATGATTAATCCGCGAGGTACGATTGATCGCGCGGACTTGCAGGACAGGGAACGTGCATACGTAAAGGATCCGAGCGAGTGAAAATAACACGTTTGCTGTTGGCAAGAACGACCGGCTGGAACCTTCGTGGAAGAGATCGAGCGATAGCAACAGATTTTTCCTGGCTGGCGATCGGTCGCGAAAATTGACGAAGGCTAGAGACAAGCATGAAAGCATCGATCCGGCTCTGTTTAGAGCCGCGAAGGCACCCGGTGGACGCGGTTCGAAGTCGTTTCTCGAGCGTCGCGGCTTGTACACGCGATAACGAAACTATCCGCGTTCGATCTGTAGCTCTAAACGAGCGATTCTACGGCTCCGAGAGCCGATAACGGAACCGGAGCCCGCGGGAAACGGGCGCCTTACCGCGAATAATTCCCGTAAAAATATCCGGGGTACCCCTTTGATCGCGTTCTATCGAGCGGAATAGCTATGGACAAGCTATCTGCGCTTCCCGTTGTTATAAATAACGAGGAGTACGATGCCCTGAGATAATTATACGCCGACCAACTGGCGAACAAAAAGTCCGCGACGCGATTCGATCGCTGGGAAATAAGGCAACTTCGCAGAAAATCGACCTGTGCACTACCGAGGAAACAATCCTTCGAACCTTGGCTCTGGCTCTTCGCGTACTCGAAAGGTGTTCCTCCGGGGTTTTGCAGAAATAATATAACGCCGATACTATCGGCAGAACGGTCTACTTTGTGGGCGCGCGCGCGTTGTCTTTATTCTTCTTTCGCGTAGGCGTCTATAAAAGTAGCTGGAGAAGAGCAGTAGATTCGATCTTTGTAGCCTGCGAACGGAAACTTGGAAATTGCAGCGGCAGTTGCGGGATGTTAGCCTTCGCGGTGATGATTATGTCAATGAACGGGCAGAAATTGTTCGATAAATCGATAGGGAGCAGAAGAAAAATAATCGACAAGAATGGTTGCACCCACGGAATCGGATTCTTAGTGGTGCAGAGTCGAAACGCAATGCCCAGAAATAATTCGGTGAAATCTTGTCTTCCGGGTATCGTCGGCGAAACGCGTTTCTGTCAGGAACGCGAGGCTGGCGCGAAGAAGACATTTGAAATTACGCCAAGAGGAAGGTCGACGGGTCCGAAGTACCGTAAACAATGAAATTCTCGAGAGCTCGTTGAAAATAATTGACGCGTGGCTGCGCTAGCGGACGGCCTCGAGGTCAAACTTTGGGTTCCGCGAGAGTCATCGTTTCGAAGTTACGATGAATGGGGGAGATCGATGACTAACATGCCGAGAATCGCGGAAATAATTATCGGAATGCGAGTCGAGAAAGAACGAAAAATTGTGGGTTCATCGTTCCACGGTGCAAAATAGGTAGGGGAAAAGATGGATCGCTGGAATGCGGGATCCAACACGAAGCTCTAGGAAATCAGGATTGCGGGCGGAACGCGTTAACGGGAAATTTGATCGCCGGGGATGACATTTCACGCGTTTTATCCGAGCTGCCCTACGGCGGTCTCCCTTCCTTCCTCGCTACCCCGTTGCCTCGCTCGGAAGGCAATCTTGCCCGCTGAATTTTGTTATTTCGAGCTCCGACATTTTCAGGATATCCTGATCAACGAGCGGCACGGCCTCGTTACGTTTGCGGTTGCCGTTGCCGTCGTGGCAGAGGGTGAGCGAGTGTCGCAGTTCCTGCGCTCGTGTACGGGGTGAGTCGGCGAAGATCAAACACCTAAACATCGTTGTCGAAGATAAAAGAAACGGGGTTCGAGTGAAAAAGTGTAGGCTAGTCGAGCCGGTTACTCTGGGGTGACAACTTGCCGCACCTTTGGCTTTTCTTCAAGCATAATTTACTTTGTATTTACCAAACGATGTATTACATACATAGTTTCATTCGAAAGTTATCAAGATTAAAGCGAGAACATGTTCTACAAATAAAAATAAGATTAAAATGTTAAAGGCTGCAAATGGTTTGTGGAAAAGTTACGATACAAACAAGAAATGTGAAAGATATGATAACGTTAACGTACCAAAAACGAATTAAATTAATCCCTTGCATTATAATAACGAATCAGACTCGAGGTGAAGATTTTATCCAAGCTCTACTAAATATGAATATTATTCATTTCTTCGACGTCGAAGTAAAAATAAATTCTTCTGTTATCGAAGTATAGAAGTTAAGGCAAATAAAGATAATATAGGAAAAAAAATTATCTGATCCTATTAGGAAAATTATTAATTACGAATAAGTGCTATTCTCACAGCATGAAATGAGCGATAGTGCAACGGGTTGAACATACAATTTTAGTGCTATTTTTACTTGTAGAACATGTAGCCGAATTACATGTATGGAAAAATGCGAGACATCGTGCATATAAAGTTAATCATGTTCGAAAACAAACCAAGGCTACCGTAATTGATTATCCTACAGTAACCGGCTCCACTAACCTATCGTTCGAGAGGTCGATCGAAATAGCAATTAAAAGAGAGAAAAACCTTGTTCTGCCCCAAAAAGTTCGAGCACGCTAAAGTCGTCGATCTCGTTTGGCACCAGCCACGATACTGTGAGCTTCGTAATATTAGGTTAGTGCATATGAAACGTCGTATGTTTAAGTAAATATATAAAACTGTATATCTTTTTTCAAAAGCTGTTGATTTAATCAAAATTCGTCCCCTTTGCTTTACTACACCTCTTTCAACGAGATTTCAAAAGAGAAATGCCCGTCTTAAACAAATTCTGATCTTTAGAATTAATAAACTCTGATATGGAATATTTCAGTCTGCTTTTATTTATATACTATTTAGCCCGTAAAAGCTGTCCTAAATGTTTCAAATAGTGAAAGTCGGTTGGCAAAAGATCTATATTTTATAAAATTGTATATCTTACTTCATTTAATTTCGCAATTGTTTTGTGCGACGTATGCGTAGTTTTTATGGGCTAAACCGTATGTAAATGGAGACAGTCCGAAAAATTCCATACTATTGTTTACTGATCCGAGAAATCAGAATTTCTTGTAGACAGACATCTATGGATTAAACTCGCGTTGGGGAAAGTGTATTGAAACAAATGGGGCACATTTTTATTAAATCAATAGTTTTTCGAAAAAGATATGCAGTTTTATATACTCGCTTAAAAATCCGATATTTCATATGCACCAACCTAATATATGTATGGTGGTGCTTGTGGGAACGTCGATGGCTTTCGAGCATCCTGCAAAGAAACGTCGAATAGAAATCCTCTTCGCATCGATTTATCGTCCATTCGATTCTCCTTCCCGAGACTATTCTCTGCGTATTTATACTTGACGTCATGTACGCCAGGTTTGGATGCATCGACGGTGCTTGTTTTATTAATTGCCGTACCGTTATCGATCCTTTATTATCATTATGTGTGCACTGTCGGACAGCACAACCTTATGCGCCACAATCACCGTTACATTCTTTTAAAGAGTATATTTTAGAATATAAAGAATTATATGATATAATAGAATATTATATAAAAAGAAAATTTGTTATATAAGTTAATATAACCAAATGTATTTGTAATTATTTTAATTGCTTTTGTAGCGTATATATATATTAATGTGACTTAATTCCGTTTACAATAAATTACTAAAAAACGAATAAAAGGCAAACAAACAAATAAATACATTATAGAAACGTCTCTATAAGAAATTTTCTTAGTAACTTAGGAGTTGGATAAATCCAATCTTGTTATTGCTATAAAAAAAACTATGACAACATGAGTCGCGATTAGGACCCGACAGTTCTAGCGTTAAGAATAGGAAACCTGTTCTTAGTAGTGCTGTTTATGCCGAGGAAACAATACCATTTGAAACAGCAAACAGCATTCAAAGTAGGTAACCTAGCGCTGACGTTCAGGGTTGTTTGCTCCGTTTCGACATGAATATTCATCGGCGAGAAAAAAATATGAGCTCCCGTTTACGAAAACCACATTACAGCAAAGATTTCAAAAGATCGTTGATTAGCGGTACGCCGCCGTGTTTCTCGCCGGACGTTTTTTTTCTTTTATCTTCGACTGTGTAGCAGCCGTGGTGGTATTTAGGTGTCCCGTTTTGCGTGACTCACCGCGTACGTAATAGACGGCGGTGGCGACAGCTTGGCCCGGCCCGGCCCGGCCCGACACGGCTCGGACGAGCTCGGGCCATGCTCGTCTGGCCAGTTCCAGTGATGGGGTTGGCCGGGGGTGGCGCACGGTGAGGGTGAGTATATGGGTCATGGCTGTCGCTCCGAGTTCTCGTGGTTCTCGCAGTTCCCGCGGTTCTCGTGGCTGGCCGCCGTTCTGGCCCACTGGCACACCTGTGCCCCGTGTGTTCTCTCGTCGCTGACATGCGTAGACCCGCGGCTTGTAGCTTGTGCACCCCCTCGCGCCAACCGAGAGGAGAGACTGGCCTCGAGCCCGGGGCCACGGGGGTCGAGATAGAAGACGATCTCTGGATGCACGTTTTGTCATCCGATTCCAGACCTGCGATCGTCGTGCCCGTGTACAGCTGGCAGCCCGCCAGCTGTATGAATCTTTTCGTAATGGTTCCGAGAGCCGCCCACGCAAATGATAATCGCTTTAGCCGGGTATCTGGGACACGGCGTGGATGATCAACAGTTTCCCCACCGCACCGTGTTTCCCCGAGGCTTCTGCAGCGCCTACCTGTTCCGCCGATTGCGAGACTGGCTCTGAATGCTTCCACTGATACCGGAGGAAAGACTCTTTCGTTAGTGAAGTCTCTTTCGGCTTGCTGTACAGAGGAGAACGCGGTAGCCAGGCACTTGGACTTGTAATTAGAGAGCTTTCACGACTTCGCGGAATAACGCACGGTCCATTTCCTTCCAACAACGGGCGGAACCGAACCGAGACCGGAGCACAGTCTCGAGCGACCAGACGAGAGCTCGTTTTCGGAAAGTATCCCGGATCGATACGGTGAACGTCGCAAGGATGTTCCGATGGCCCCCATCGAGCACCACGCCTGATTCCTCGCGTTTGCTCGTAACTTTCCACGGTACGGCGTCGGCGACGCGGTCAATATCGGAAATTGCTCTTCGATAGATAACAGGTTTCACCTTGATAAACTTCACAGACTTCGCGGCAATCGGACCGTGTCTACTGAAACATGCACGAGCCGTGAGACCCGCAAAGTTCGCCAAGGTGAGGCACGATCAGCTGATTGCGCCTCGACCGAGCAAGCTCCGCTGAGATCAGTTTCGATAATTCCGTTAGCGAGTGAAAGAAAATTCTGTGGAATCGGGGAAACGGTCCCAAGAAAGAGATACCGGCATTAAATGCTTCAACGAGCGTCTAAACATCCTCGAACGGTGCTAAACGAAGCTAAATCATTTGCACCTGAAATTGCTAACAGGATAAACGAGAAAGACGCGTGTATCGGAGTGTGCACAGATTCAAGGATCCGTTGTTGGACCAACAAATTCATTAACGTCCGCGGAAATTTCTGTTTCGGACTGGCGGAATTGTTTGTTCCGGATGTTTGTCGGTCCCGGCGCGCTTTGTCCCGCCGTCGCGGGGGAAAACAGAAGCTGGAAATACAAGAGAAGGAGAAGAAACTTTGTCGGAGGGGCTCGCGAGGCAGTCCGGCGATTGCGCCATCGCGTCGCCTTGAGTAAGGCTGCGGGCCGCGTTTTCCGCGACTGCGTCGACGGTCGTGTGCAGTGTGCCCCCGTTCAACCGGGAAAATCGTGGCTAGAAAACCCGTGGAACGCCGGGAATCGAGCATCGGGGGTCGAACGCGAACTCAGCATCGAGCCGACGATAAATAGACATCTAGGGCAGTGTGTTCCGCCGATACACGCGAATTGATTTCCTTCTGCGCCGCTGTGGCGACCTGCTGACTCCACTGACCATTATTATGCTCAATTTGCACCGCCTACTTCATTCAATCGTGGGTTAACGTACTGTTACATGGCCGAGCCGATTCCGATTCCGATTCCGATTCAACGCCGTTTCTCGACGAACCTAAAGCTACAAAAAACGAGTTACCCTTTAAAAGAGTTTTCAGTTCTCCGGCAAAATCGAATTTGTCGCCTAGCAACAATCGAAGTACACGTCGAGCGATTTTTCATTTATTCTAGGAGACGTTCCCTCCCGACGAATGGCGCATCGCACGCACGCACGAACGATATAATACACCAATATTATAGTTTTGGTCCGAAGAAATCAATCGAGGATGGCCGATCGATGCGAAATCGTCGAAACGAAAATCCGTGCGCGAATAGACTTTTCCAAAGCGAGCCCACTCGAGTATACGCGACGTAACCGGGAACAAACTCTGCCGCGAGGAAGATCCGCGAGCGACGAATCGAGATAGGTCATGGTTCCCGAGGAGCCGTGCTCCTTTTGTCTTCTATCTTTGGTGGACAGAGCAAAGCCGCAGCAAGCCGCGCCGCTGCTTCATTTCTATTTTCAAGAAGGCAGGGCTCGGCGTACTCGTCGTCTGGAATTCAAGGCTCCACGAATTCTATGCCCGACTATCGATGCAGCGTCGCACCGCTATCAGAGATTTCAGGCTTTCACCTGGATTGCCATTGTTCGGCGAAGCCGCATTGTAGACCGTTTCCAGAAGAAACACCTCCGCAGCGACGAGCTCCGATGGTTTCCGCGAAACCGTTCCCACAGATTAAATAATCGTCGACGGTTTAATAACGTTGTTACGCAATATCGTTACACCCGATTAAAGCTCGTGGTCAACGAAACAGCACCGAGGCGTTCGCTCGAGCATACTTCAGCCCGGTGTTTTTTGTCCGCAGAGTTCAACAATCAAAGACTTCGTCCTGATCGCACGTAATCGTTGAGAGACCGAAACCGTCGAATGCACTTCGTCCTTGTGTAGGAACACCTTGGCGAATGCACCGCGCCGGCGAAACGTTCCGAAAATATTCCGGACACGGCCAGCACCCGGAACCCGGAACCCGGAACCCGGAACCCGGAAGCGTGGTTCAACGACGGTTGCATCACTATTTTTATACGGTCTTCCGGTCGCGAATGCGGCTGGAGTGGAGGCGAAGAGCAAACAAGTGCGAGCAAGAGCAAACGAGCAAACTAGCGACTCGAGCCGAGTCCTCGTTGTTTAAGAGGAACGTGCACGCGAGTCACGCGATCTTTCAATTGTCCTGCGCGAGAGGAGACGAGGAGGTAGGTCCGGAGAGAGATCCTTCGGCGGTCCTTTGGAAATCCGTCGAGGATTCTCCTAGCGAGGAGATATGATAAAGGAACCGTCACAAAGTGCAAGGACCACTCCGCGTTCCGGAAGTCGAGCGAGGGAGCGACAGAAATCGCGCCCGGAGCGCTGACACGTTTTCCCCACTGGCATATCGCACCGTCGTCATCGTTCGAGAATCGAGAATTCACCGAGGCGAGGATAGGGGCGAGCTGTCGTCGTGCGAAGGGAGCTGTCTCGGTGACAGAGCTACCCTCGGGCACCCTCGTCCACACCTGGACGCATATCCCGATTGCACACTGCAACCGAGAGAGAGCGAGAGAGCGAGAGAGAGAGAGAGAGAGGCGAGAAGATCGCGGCACGGCGCGCTGCGAGCTGCGATCTGCGATCCGCGATCTGCGAGCCGATCGAGAGCACGGTTCTCCGCTGATGCAGCCGACAGCACAACTGGCGGCTGTCCTACCGCACCTCTGCACATCCACCCACGCTATATCGATCGTTCCTCCTCTCCTGCGCGCCTCTTTCGCTCTCCCTCTGCCCTCTGTTCTCCTCTACTCCTCTTCGTTTCTCTCTCTCTCTCACTCTTTCTCTCTCCCTCGGTTCTATCTTTCGCTCTTTCGCTCACACTGTCCCCTGCTTCCGCCGCCGCCAACCAAGTAGTAGCTAGCTAGTGCTACTCGTGGTGGCGGTACTGTTAATAGTACCTACCATTGCCGATGTGCTATTTGCACATGCACCCGGTACTACGGTACCACCGCACAATGTCACGGATCGACGATCGAAACTTTCGCGAAGAATCTTCGTATTTTTACCGCAAGGTACCACAAGTGACCTTAGTACAGCAACGATTATAAATCCAAAGGCGTACCCTAGCGTGAATCTTTGAAAAAAAAAAAACGATCCGGTTTTGTATATTTTCTTGAACAATATAAGTTCAAAAAAACGTCTGCAAAAGCTTACGTCTGAATTTTTAAAACTAAGAAAGTCACAGTCGTTTGATTGTTCATAGTACGAACGAATGTTCCGTGTCGGTATAAAAAACTTCGAATGTATATTTTTCTTGAAAACGTATTTTTCAAAGCATTAGCCATTCCAAAATCCATTTAAACAATTGCTTACAAAACTTATGTGCGATTTTAACGTGTTGTTAGACTTATAAATTTTTGAACATTGGAACATGCATAAATAGACCTTGTAAGTACAAAACGACGTTGGAGTTTCTTCAGTAAAAGAACGCGGCAGAAAGTTGTGCGAAAAGTCAATTTGTACGAAAATATAAACTTTTCTAAAATGTGATTTACGCCACTATGATAGCAGCAGTCCACTAATACGCGATACGGTGTTCTATACCAGAAAAAGTATCGCGGTATTGTATCGCCGTCCGAACGCGCTCACTGAATAACGTGTTCGGTCGGTGTTCGTCATACACGTACAGGCATAGAACTAGCCTCGTGTGAAAGGGACCTTAAGGTGTAAACGCGAATCTACAGAAAAGTCGATCGCCTCGAATTTTGTGCAGCTATATTGGCTCCCCGTCACCACCCGGTGCAGCGTGTTGGCACCGCGACCGGCACCGGCACCGGCATCGAGACCCCTTCAAGTTCGAGCCAGAGGGTCGCTCCGGTGGACCCAATTGCGTGCAAGATCGTAGCTGATCGTTGCAGTTACGGCTGCTCTCCGGATCACGTTCTTTTTTTACGACGTTCCCGCACCGTGCAAGGGTCACGCCTCCTTGCCCTACCTTTTCTACCTCGCAGTAGCGGTTCTGTCGAACAGCGTATCTGCATCCTTGGCAGATACTCTGGCCGCTGGAGGCCGGAGGATGCGTCTTTTGGGAGCACGCGTCTCGACAGAGATCGTTAACCTTAATCCGGTTGCCGCATATTAGACCTGCCGGAAAGCTCTGCCCCATTTCGACGAGGAATGATACTTGTTACTCGGTTCCTTTACAATCGGATTTGTCTCGTCCAAATTCTATCCGTTGAATCATAATTATAATTAGCCGCGAGTGCAGCTAAAAATATTTGTGGCGGCTCGCACGTGTAATTAATATTTTAACGAGCGGTCGTTGGAGTTTAACACTCGAACAGCGGACCTTTTCGACGAAAATATCACCGAGCGCACATAGGATCGTTTATAATTCTATTTATCATTTTGTTTCAACGTGTTTTTTCATCTTTTTAATGGTCAGCTCATACGCGATGTCGGCGGGAGGCACATTTTTTAATTTTCGGTATTTATAAAAAATATGGCGTGAGTCGAGTAATGTAATTCAAATGGCATTCGTATGATACGAATGTAGTTGTAAATATAATAGAAGTAGGTAGATATTTTTTCTCTTATGTTTCTTCATTTTAGTCGGCACTGAAAGGGTTAAGGCACTCCCTATAGACTTATAGACACTATATAAACTCCCTATAGTTTTCCTAGACGGTTAGATAATCAGTTGATAATATTTATACACTGGTTGCAAATGGTTTATAGCTACGTTTGAATAACACTTGTTTGTTTCCAACGATTTTCCTAATACTAGACAATTTTTGTTTTGTATGTTTCTAGATCTAGATCTGGTTAACAGAAAAGCCAAAATTTTTTTCGATATAGAAGAATATTTCGTAGATTACACACTGACCGACAAAGCTAAGAAACTTTACAGCTCGTTAACATTTGAATAAAATTTTAAATTTCAAGAACTAATCTTGTTTCTTAACTTTTGTCGGTGAATGCATATAAAAGATTCATGACAAATCTGACTCATTGTTACAGTGCTTGATGTTGAAAGAAACTGCAAGACTTGACGCAGTTGCACGCGTTAGACAGAGTTCGTATGCAATGGTAAAAGAGGAGACAGTTGACGGGGGACCCTCGATTGGATTATCGAATTTACGACAACTGAATGATGAGGGGAGGGAAATTTTCACGATGGCGGATCGCGGTGTAAAGTCACCTTGAACCGCGGCACAGCACACTCTTTCTGCACCGCCGTCGCCTAATTGCCGGAGAAAGGGAAGCGCCGCGACTCGATCCGGCCGCACGGAGAAAAACGGCTTTATCGTCGGAGGAAGTCAGGACTCGAGGATTATGTAACTCGGTGTTGGAGTGGATAGCAATGTAATCGGCGGACCAAGGAGGACAATGGGAAAGGAAACGACGGGATGGCCGGCCGGCCGGCCCAGTCGGCGCGGCGTACCTTTTTATTTGATACAAACGCCAGAATGTTTCCTCGTCTCGCGGTCTGGCTTCCAGCGAACGATCGAGCTCGTTCCACAGGTAATACGCAGCAACCGAGGATTACGTAAGCCGTTCATGACGAAAAGGTCGCTTGCAACTAATTGCGCGTTGATCGGTAGACAGCAGTCGATTGTCCGTCACGCGCCGTCTGTCAGCGCTCGACAATGCTCCTCGAAAATCTCCCTTTGGAGGTCAACCTGTGATTTTGTTCACCTAGCCCACCGGATGGTCATTTTTCATGAAAGTCATGCTTCAGTCGTTCCTATCGTTATCTCGTTCTATTTTCTTTTATTTTTTAAAAACTCGAGGAAGCGTTCGAGTACGTTTTAAAATTAGCAAATATTTTAAAAATTGCCCTAAACGATTTCGTTTTTTTTAGATGTTAGACAGACTTATTTATTATACTAGTTATAATACGAGATAGGATATATTGTGAAACGTAATTTTTAAACTTGTATTTTCGACATTCGATTAGCAACTTTTGCAAAAATGTATTTCATACACTGTGTAATGATCTACTCGTCCCTCTGACATCTCAAAAGTACCGAAATCGCTCGACCGATTTGAAAATAGTTATTTCCTTTGGAAAGATATTCGAACACTTTCGTGAACTACTGTATTTTGCTAAAACGAAATACCTGCAGCGATCTTGTTTTTAGTTCTACTTCTAATGAATCATAGATTCGGTGGAATCTAGGTTCTGGTCCAAATTCAGCTGGTCTACCCTGAATAGATTGACAACCGGTAAACTGAATATTCAGCGGTGTACACAATTTGCATTCGATCTTGGAAAAACCGTGACCGAAACCGGTCGAAAGGTTCGCGGTGCCTACGGTGAAGGAACTGTGACTGATAGCTTATTCGCCTGACGCTGCTACATCTGATTACCATTTGCTCTGCTCGCTCCATCGTCGTTTAACGGACACGCGTTTCAAATCGTTCGACACTGCTCGGAAATACTCCAACGAATTTATTACCACGAAGACGGTGTTTCGCGGAACGCGAGAGTTCGTTGCTCCGATTGTAGCATGCAGAAATGGCGATAAATTCCGAAATCGACCTATTTTTCTGTTCCAAAAGTGTCGTTGCCGGAAAAGTGTGTTCCGATCATGGGACGGTCGGAAAATCGAAAGGCGCGATATCGAGAGAGAGAGAGAGAGAGAGAGAAGAGCTGGGCACTCGTGCCAAGTTCGATGGACCCGCGGAAACTCGCGCCCACGGTTCAGAAACTTTGGATTCGCCGTTGGGGTCGATGGCCATTACTTCTGTACACGCCCACTCGTAACGATATCGTCGCCCCTTTGTTCCCCGAGTCCTTGAGCAGAGATTTCCCTGTGTAAACGGTGTCCACACCACCCTTCCGAGGAACCGACTCCCGGCCAGCACGTTCTCGAGCTAGATACCGCGCTCCGTCCCGAGGAACCGTACCGCCGGAATCGAGGCTGCCTCTCTCGATTATCGAATAGGTCGATAACTGGCAGCGTGGCAGCGTCGTGACTTCGTAATATGCCTTCGCAACGCGTTTGATACAGCTATTAAGCGTGCGTGCGACTTGCGTAAGAGGGTCACTCGGCCTATTTAAAGACAACGCGACGCGACGCGACGGGACGCGACGGGACGCGACGAGACGACACCGGTCGTGTCGTCCGGGGCGAGTCGGAAAAATGCAGGCGACCGCCAGGACGTTGCACTCTCCCTCAGAGAAACATCGATCGGGTTATTACCCCCTTTTTTTTTTTTAAGCCTCGGTTATATTCTTCCACGGCGCTTAGGGTCGCGGCGAGATTCTTTCGATTCACGTAGCAACGACCGAGTAGGTCAATCATCGGATGGACCGAGGCGGCGATTATCGATGGATGAGCCGCTCGATTCGTTCCCGAGAACCTGTTGTGTTCGGTTCGGTAGATCTCGACGTTGCATCTGTGTCGTCTGCGTTTTCTCTGCGAGCAGGCGAATCGAGACGAGCAACAGGAGCGATTGCATAGAGGAAGCGTGGCAAGGAAATACGCGACGATTAGTTGCAGACGTGAAAACGAACACTGGCGGGGTAAAATGATACTCGCGAGACGGTTTCGCAGGAGCTAAGAAGCAAATGGAGCGGGAGAGGCAGACCTACCGATTCGTAAACCGATCGCGTACGGTAGAGAAGAGAAGCGATGCGATTTTATGCGATTTTATGCGACGTGATGCGACGCGATGCGATGCGATCCGTTGTGACGCGACGCGGCGCGACTAGATGCGAGGCACGTGACGAACGGCTAACGGTGATTCGGTTAACCGTGTCCATAGAGGACTAGATAGTGTTCCGAGGAGTCGATCGTAAGCAAATTGGGTAAAGCACCGGTGCAGGGTGCATCGCTTAAGAGAAAGAGAGGGACGGAGAAAGACGGTGTGGAAAGAGAAGAGAACGAGGGGACGGTACGTCACTTCCGGTCCATTAAGAGCAACACGGGGGGTTCGCTGGTGTTGCGCGCAGGGAGCTAATTATAAGAAAGACAGAGGCTCTCATTCCGCCGTGGCGATGGGACCATCGAGATACACCCTTAATTATCAACGTAAATATTCCACCCTTTCCCAGCAAACTCTTACATCCTGTTCTCTTAGCGAACAAAATTATATCACACTCTCGTCGTTATTATTATTTACGGCATGGAATAATCAACAATAGAATGCGATATAAAAAATAGTATACACATTAAATTTTATCGGGCTTCTCCATAATATCGCGCAATTTTACCTCGTTTCTATCGTTGCACATATTTGGTTATTGAGAAAGTCCATTGAATTTATAATAAATTCGAAGCGAACTTTCCGGACGACCCGATACCTTACGTAAAGAAAGCAATTTGAAATCAGTGCACGTTGTTCTAACAGGACGTACAATTATTAAGAATCTATGACTTTCTCCGTTAGAATTTTTTCGTACTCCGCGGAGGCACTGTAACGATCAACGCTATTATGGCGAAAGTGACTGCGATTTACCAGACTATAACGAACGTCCTGATTAACAAAAACCACGATTCGATAGAAATTTATGTTTACCATAGCGATCTTCGTTATCGCGGCAACGAGACAAGTACCGATTCAAGTTTCTATCGGATATTTCTTGCGAACAGGCGCAGAATCGGCGATGGCGCAGGAACGACCGAGCTGTGCATCTTTCGAAGCCGATTCGAAGGTTTTGTTTTAATAAGAGAAACGACTTTCCTACTTTTTTTTCGGAGGATTTCCGTCGGCCGAGATTGCTTCGGAGTCGTCTTTTGGCACCGAAGCGTTCACCGGGGTTCAGACGGCCTAACCCCTACGGCGATCAATTCCATAAGAACTTCCGGCTGGCGTCGAATCTCTGGGACTCTTTGTGCCCGTTAATCCCCGAGAATAATCGCGCTTGTTGCTCTCGGAGAGCTTGCTATCGAGATGCTATCGACCGATAGGCCGACGATAGCGGCTGGGCGAGCCACTCGGTCTGCGCGTCGTCAAGCTTCAGCAGATCGCTGGTTTCATAGCACGGTCGAATCAAACGGGACAAGACGAGACGAGACGAAATAAGGCGGAACGAGGCCGAGACTACATGCTATCCAACGTGACAAGAGAGTAGATATAAACAAATGCTTAAGACGAGACATCGATGAATCAGTTCAGACTTTACAACTTCTTAACTCTTAGCAGTCTCTTCCTATAAAATTCGTGTCTACAATCTACGAACAAACTTTGTATATTAATCCCTTGCACGCGAGTGGTAACTCTGTGGCAACACTAAAACTGCTAAGTCACGATCTAAGATCATTTTTATGTTAGCTTGCAAAAGACGTTCAAAGTGTAACCATTGTATGTGTCACAAGATTCAATTTGATACGCATAAAATGCGATTGGTCATATAAAAAGGAAATATTATTACTCAGAAATTTATTTTAGATTTTAATAATTTTGTAATTCTATTACATTCTCTTTTCCCGTAAACACTTCCTCTATTGCAACTGAACCAATGTCTTTCTATATTATGTACTAATAAGTTTTACGCCTGCATGATGAATGAATAAATAAATGAATTTTCCTGACAGAAGAATTACCTTTCGAAATATTTGCATTCTCTGCAGCCGCTTTATCTGCAGCGAACCCTTTACTGCAATTTACCCCATGAAACATCTACGTATCAAATGCTAACAATTGACAGTTGGCAGATATTATTTATGAAATATGTACCTAGAGATATTGAGTAACTCTATAAAAAAAAAATGAATACTACTCCCTTCGTTATTTTGTAATTTACAGAGATCTTGATGATGCGTCTAAATTTCATGAACCGTCTCTGCCCTGTAGTTGTATTTATATCTACTCCCATGTCTCGTTGACGGACTTTCGATGGGACTAAAGACACGGAGAAGGTAAAGGTAAAGGTATAGTTTACCTTATTTGCGTGTGGTAGGCGGGGGCCGTGTGCTCGGTGTGCGTGGTCAGGAGTTCCGCCGGAACGGTGTCCATGTCGATCGGTTGAGTCCTCGATATCGCGATAGGCTGCACCTGAAATACGCCGGGCGTTGTCGGTGAAGGTTGTGGCCCTAGCAACGACACGCGTACCATTTCCCTACCTTCGCTGTAAAAGACAAACAGAACGTGACGCATGAAAATCCTGTTCAACGTCGCATCGTCGAGCTATACTACTACAATCGTCGTTTTCTTTACAAATTAGTTCGTCGCTATCTGTCTGGTGGTTCAGCCTATCCTTCATCACTTACGACAGTCTGTTCGTTTCGGTACAATATCACATTTTCTCTCAAAGAGTACCGCTTCGTGCCGCAGCTTTTCAGCTGCACGGTAATTCAAAAATTAAATTATTCCCATAAATAAGGACTGTAATGGACTCGGCGTAATGGGATTAACGGAGATGCGAGAGAGTGAAAATAGATGATCCCGGTTTATCGTTCGAAGCCGAAAAAAGCTCCAGGGAAAATGAGCGAAGATTAAAGAGACCTCCGAGGGATTCGGCATAATAGAAGATGATCGATTGATAGATCGATCGATGCATCGACGACAGCCGTGAAAAACCGGTGAAATCGATTAGTATCACGGCTGGCACGAGAGGGCTCGATTAGCTAATGGCGATTTACCAGGCTCGACTTTCTTTCCCGGTGACGCTCTTCTATAGTTACCGACTATTTGGTTGGCCTCACGTGTTGCACGAATGGCTCGGTGCCAAAGGGTGTGCTGACACACGCCAATTTGCGGAATTACTCGATAACCGTATCAATATAATAACGCAATGTATCGACGAAAAAGAGTGTCGTTGGCATCGATCGATCGTTCCTCTCGTAACGCGTGTGCGAGCTCTACGTTACTGATCTCACGGAAAAAGCAGATTTCTCATCTCAAGGTCAATGGGGCGTGGCCACATCGTTCTCAATTTCGACGGAGCAAAAACAGAGTCCTGATAGAGGATTATCTGTCTTGGCGGAGGCGTGGTTTACTGTCCTCTCGTCTTTAACGGGCCGAGAACAATCGGCTACATTGCGACTAGGTCCTGATCGAGGAGGGAATTTTTTTTTAGATAAAGCATCGATTGAACAGTATCGTAATTAACAGCAAAACACTTCACAGGTTTTAATCATTATACTTTTTTTTAATTAACGGGCGGATATGCACCAAAATACACGCTTTCACGTGTATTACCATCTTAATGTATTTACACCTTATTTTATTCGTAAGATACAATGGAATTAAACCGAAGATACGTTTCTAAACTCGAGTGGTGAGGTTTAGGAATTACAAGGGTCAGTAATGATGAGGTTAGAGTTTTGAAGATGACGTGGTCAGGCATAGGTACCAACATGATTTTTCATTGATTTTGTATTTACAGAAAATATAAATACTTTACCGTTTTTACATCAGCATAGGTGATTAACAAATTATACATTGCCGAACAAAACCACGATCTTCCATACTTTTATCTAGAACGACGTAAATTGTAAATCCCGTAGATAAAGTTAATTTATTAAACAAAAAAATCGATGTAGTTAGTTGGGCGTGGGGCTCGGTAATTCTAGTGCTAATGAATGCTCGACCGACTAACTGGCTACTCTGTGCAAATGTCACAGATTTGAGAAAAAAAGTCCGCCGGCAAACTGTTGAGAGTTCTCGACGAGGCCTACAATTAATCCCTTGCACGCGCGCACGCGTTCTCTGGAGCGTCGGTGCCAGCAGGGAACCAATTAGGAGAGACGGATCAACCTTTCGATGCATAAAGCGAGTGGTTTCCGCGCGAGAGTACTTTCAAGGGAACTCTGTCCTTTACGGCGCCGTAAACCGAGTTACCGAGACAGAGGTTGCTCTGTTTGTCGGGGAAAAAGCCGCGTGCGGCGCGACACTGCGGCGTGTTGCCCGAGAACATCGAGCACGTCGAGAATATCGAGGAGAGGCGACCTTGCGGAACGATAAAACGGGGAATTTGCCTCGAGACAGATTGTCACCCCATTCGGCCGATGGTTTGCCGCCACCGCCCCGCGGTGGTTCGCTGGCAATGGTGACCCTCTTACTGGTCGAGGGCCACCCCTACGGGATCTCCGGCGAAACCGTTTAATCGATATTTTTCGACGCGGGAGCTTCGCTCGGCGAAACACGAGCCATTCGCATAGGCAGGGTTTGCGAAATTATAAAATATCCATTCACCGCGAACAATTGAGTCGTTTATTTTGAAACTGGCCTAACTCCATTTATCTTCAAATCGAGATATTTAAGGGGGTTTGCGTTTCAATGAAATTAAAAATATACGTATAGAATACTAATTAATAGTCATACTGCTTAAGTGTATCTAAGGGTGTTCAATTTATAGTTCCCATTAAAATAGTGGCAATTATTAAGTGAATAATATGCGTTTTCTTATCAGGAATGGAGTTGAGGCACTTTCATAATTAACCTCCAGATTCATTATAAAATTTAAAGGTGCCCAAGTCCATTCAACATAATTTAAGATGCTTCAAATTGAGAAAAACAATACTACAACAATATTTTACATATCTTTAAAACACTTCGGAAACTTAATTTATGCGATTCAAAACATTTTTTAACTACATAACGTACGAAACATAAAAAACATAAATTTATTATAAAACAATTTACTACTCGTCTACATTTTGTGTGTGTGTGTGAAAGGGATTTGAAGAAATCACGATGTTCCGGTGGTATATATCGTAATAGGTCAATTTATTATGTCCTTGAATTTTGCTGTTGTAATTTGTCCGACATTCTTATACAGTGGTGTCAATACAATATTTTCGAACTTTCTTGGTCTACCTCGACGCGGTAATAAATCCAGGACTTAAAAATTTTCATTCTCATGCATTGATGTCTTATACAAAATTTTATACGTCTAACATTTCTAACAAAACGCATCCAACATATGTTTAACCAGTTTATTGATTCTCCATCAGAGTTCTATACCCTTTTCAAAATTGCGTCTTCTAATAATTTTGTTGATACAAAATCTTCTTGTCTCGGTTCATTTACAATAAAGTTATTACCTTTCCGACACTTTTTAATAATCTTGTAATAGTCTTGGGGAACGAACAGTAAATTATTTTTTTTTTAATGACATTTCTACCACGCCGAAATCTCTGTCATATGGTAAAAACGAATGTCCTGATATTAAAAATTTGTGATCTATGATTTCCACATTATCTTCCAAAGTTTGGACAAAAATAAAAAAAAAGTTTAGAAGACTAATATTGTTCTATTATTCTGTTTCTTTTTCGATTTTCTTTTAAATCATTAGTTACTATTTCTTCTTCACTCTCTGAACTAAATGGTCTTGTTCTGTTCTTCCCCATGGGTGAAATAATTTCTAAAATTTAATATTAAATTTTAAGTTTTATATTAATTAAACGTACAGGTTATTCAACTAACGCAATTGTCCACAAACTGAGGTTAACTGGTTAAATACTAATTGATTAAAATTGCCTTCATCACTGCCTTACGACATTATCAATAGTAAATATATTATCTTGATTTAAGTATAAATGAAGTTAGGCCACTTTCAAAATAAACGGCTCAATTCTTTAAGACATCGAACATTTTACATTTGTTATTTGAATTATTATGGAATATACGGATGATAAAGTTGATTACTCTTTGCAGAGATTCAAACAGACTAGTATAAAGATTATGAAATATGAGAAAAAGAAGTTATTGGTACATAAAAAAAGACATAGAAAGACATGAAAAGGTAAATAAATAAGTATGTGGAAATCATTTGTACTTTATGCATTACTGACAAAAACGTGCAGCTGTAACTCCAAATGACCGATCAATAAAGTGAATTGGCTTCTGTTTCTTTCAACAGGTGCAATTAATTTATATTTTTGGCGCGAAGATTTGCACTCTACTCGCAAGTTTCTTCGTAGACACGAGACTGACAACCATTCTCGAAGCGAATATAAAAAGAAAATCCATTTGGTTTCTTCTGCCAAACGAATTTAATTGCATGGTCACGAATCCGTCCGGTGCCGTTGTTGAACCCGCTTATTTAGTATCGTTTAATTATAGTTGTATTTATTTTACCCGTTCAAGCGCTTCTATCGCGCACAGGAAACGAGTAATGGAGGCTTCCAATCGTGGAGTGGTGAGTTTCGTGACGAAAGAAATACACTGGAAACAGCTGGAATGTGTCATTAGCACGCGAGAAACTATGCTGCCCGCGTCTGTGCCTATAATATTGTTGTTCATTGCTCTCTGTAACAAATCTATCCTATCCGTTCTGTGTCACGGCAGTATTATTCTTAATAATGATTTTACGTGTACAATTTTGTACCCTTTAAACAAGTATTCTGATTTACAGGTGAGTTCATTCGAATAATTTATGCGAATCGTTAGATAGAATAATTATTTACGAATAGTAATCGTTATACGAATCAAATATTCGGCTAAAAAGTATTCAACTAGATAATTATCTTGGATAAATATTTATTCGAAACGCTATAATTAGCAATACTGAGTCCACCTGTAGGAAAATTATGGCAACAAAGTTTCTACCTTGAACTGGTTAGCACCGTCGCCGATTTATCAGTTTTCCTTCGAATCGTGCGAGCACGTGTCGCGTCATGTGTTAATATTATCTAACCGGCAGCGTTACTTCCACACGTCGAAACGCGACGGCAGTCTCAATGCAGTCCTAAAGAGAATACCGTATTCCCAAACGAGCCACTCTTTCCTCCACCTTCGCCTCCTTCCCCCTCCTCTCTCCCTCGGTATCGTCTGCGATCGATTTTTTCTCTTGGACTTTCGTCCGATCGGGAAGGTGAAAAAAGTCGCGTGGGCGGCCGGCAAGGCAGTTTCGCGCAGCGAGAACCGAAAGAAACCGAAAGGATCGCGAAACGAAGTCGAGGACTGGCTGGTATCTCGGAACCGGTTCCACCGTGCCACGGTCACGCGACTTTTCATCCCGATGCAGCCGGTTACGAAAGAATCGATCCTGCGACGATAAAGCACGAGCGTTACGCGCGCCGCCTAACTGCAGAGAAATCGAGGGACCTCGGGCACACGTGCTGCGCGAATCGCACACGTCGCATCACGGCTGGCTAACGAGGATAACGCGAGCTTCCGAGGAATTTGCTGTAAACGTCTGCGTCGCGTCGCGCCGAGCTGTTATCAAAACTTTACGAATGCTGTCCGGCGTTAGAGCGCAAATAAAACTCGTGACAAATGTTTCAGTTACCTGTCGCGCTTCTGGGTGTTCCGAGTTCGCAAACATTCTTGACAATTTCTCTGTCAAGTTGGCAGAAAGGCATTAAGCGCAGCTAGGATCCCTGTCCTTCAGATCCCTTGAATATATGTACAACTTTATCGATCGTGCGGGAATGTGGTTATTCATTTTATAATAATGACTCGTATAGTTATGTAAAATTAAAATTTGTTTTACGTCTACCCGTTAGTTCCTTTTATACTTTTATAATCGATAGAAATTTAGACAATAAAGAAGACCTGTAGAATGTACTTGCTGAAATTGTATGGTAGTCATTTTTTCTTATCGGACTTCTTCATATATTGTAGTTGAAGTACTTTTTCAATTTCTTCTAGAAATCTTTTTGTTAAAATTAGTACAAGGAAGATATACACACAACTATTGAAAATAAGACAGATATACACGACAAGAAAAACAATGCAACATCGATGAAGAATTAAATGAATAAAATTTATCGCAACACTATATTTATTTATAGTGTTGCATGTTTTGTGTTTAGTTGTACTCCTTATTATATTCCAACTATTTATTTCTTTTAAAACAAAATTTTACTAGTTCGCGGATATTTTCTTACGTATTTCAATAATCCCTTGATAGGGCTCAGTTATATTAATCGTGATCCTTAACTTTCCTTAATTGCACCGTTTTCGAAAGACAGATTTTTAACAAACAACTTACATTCAATAATAGGCGATATAAATAAATCTTTTAGTAGATGAACTACTAAACTCTTTGACTTTGCTCATTTCGTGGCTGGCCAAGTCGTAGTTTTACGGACTGCTGCTTACGGCTGACACTACATACTGCTACTAACTTGAAAATATATCGTTGCAGGACGGCAAAGGATCTCGGAGTCTGCCCGGGAGAGTGTTTAGGGTCCTAGCAGCCTCGATTACGGAAGTAGGACGAGCACAATTTACTAGCGGCCAAAGCACGATTCTAGAAAGTTTACGATGTTCGTCAAAGAAGGCCGCAAGAACATCCAAGGACTACTGGACCCTTTCACGCGACATCGAGTGGGAGGACCAAGGCAGTCGATGAAACCGTGGTCACGGATGGTGACCAAAGATGGCCAAAAAGGTCAGCAGCGGTGACCGAAGGCTACCAAAGGGAGCAGAGGTACTCGGAAGCCGGAGATCCTTCGAGAGCAAGGACTACGAGAGTACCGAGCATTCTTTTGCTCTTGTTCCACGCTGCTTTTACACCGTTACTCTTTTACCTTCGCATCAATTTTATAATAATAATTCATTTGTTTTATTAATGAGGGGAAAAGACCTTTATTCGATCAACGAGAGAAATGTATGGTATACTAACCCCTTGGGATTTTACGTTGAACCGGGCTTGACTGATTAGATTTTTACGTACATAAGTTATATGAAATGAATAATGACACAGAATGACTCAAAGGTCCGAAAACAATTTCAACTAAAAGACACCTTGCAAAACAATCTTGAAAACAACAAAGGAATTTCCTTCCTAAAACACCCTTCACTTTATAACCAAGTTTAACGAACAATTGCATTCGTCGCATAATAACCAATGTAGTTGATGCGATGCTAAATCTTTAAATAAAAAAAAGTGACACAATTATGTGTAGACTGCAAATTGTATGCATTTATAGGAAAAATAAATAGCCGAAATATAAACTGTAAAGATTTCAAACGAACTTTGGAATACTGTTGTATTATGCTCGATTCATTGACATTCTTAAATGACTTCTGTTTCTTACAGACGACGTGGAAACGTTTTGTTTTGCAAGAACGATTCTAGCAGTTCTCAACTGTTTTAATCAGCTTGCAAAGTCACGTATAAGAATACGTTTAAGTTTTACAATAGCAAATTTTTGAATAAAACCACCTTGTTTTATATCAACGAGTGAGACCAGTGAAGATTTCACTCATAATCTACTAAATACAGATATTATTAGATTCTAAATCGAAAGAAAATTTGATTCTTCTATTCTCAAAATCGAGGAATAAATGCAAATAAAATCCTTCAAAAAACAAAATCTGTCCGAATTTATCAAGAAAGTACAAGAAATTAATATGTCGCACGACCAGCAGAGAAAAACAAAAGGGAAAGACACCGTACAAATTCTAATATATCGGCTTTGTAAAATTGATTGTTGGAGACCCTGACATTTGTTCTACGTTTCTCCTCCTCTTTCCAGACAGATCGGAATGGTCCATCGCATTCCGAATGGGTTGTCATTTATAGTCCAGGAAATATTTTAATTCGAAAGCGAAACAGCGAGAACAGCTACAGACCACGCTGTCCAGATCGATGCAACTGTTTAATTAATCAGCTTCACACGACGCTCGAATTCCAGGGTCTAGTTTGATCCTCCATGCATGTTTTATGCGAGCCATCGGCCACAGAGAGCGTCTCCCTGTGCGCCGCGTCGAATGTTTACGACTGTTCTTGGGGCGTCTCTGTCTGCTCTCTCGTTTCCAAACACCCACGTTCACAGTCTTTTGCCACGGTAGCGCGTGCTCTGACGTCATCGGCCAGTTAAACACCTACTTGCACGATTTAAACTTTAGACCTTGAGTTCGTGATATCATACCGAAACATTCCCCGGCGGAGCAACATTCACGACGGAATCAATTGGGTTATGCAGTCGCCAAAATTAGACCGTCTCTTCCTGCTTGTTTAGCTTAGAGAAGCATTACCGATACCACGATTGTGCCGGATTTGAAGTTCTGTTAATTGATAACATATTTTAGAGAGAAAATTATGGGTGATCTGTTTCATAAATTAGCATATCCCGGTGAATGGAGATTTCATGTATTATACGCCTACAGATGTCTCGGAGTAATCATTTTGTAAAAATGTATCAATTTCATTAAGTGTTTACTTATTGATCGTTTATTGGGTATTTTTCACTAAATCTTATATTACGCTATTAAAACATGTTAGAATTGTGTTCAGTGACATTTGAATTTAGTAGTAGAACAATTCGCTTACGGTAGTATCATTCAGGAGATTAAGTAGCGATAATTTTAACAAACATGCAGCTTAACACGGATAGATCTTTACGACCGGCTTAGTTCTTGTTAACGTAAGTTTCGTCAGCAGCAAGAAACAATAAATAGGCTGCCAATCGATCGATAAGCACTCATGTAAAAATTCGATTTCTCGGGTCTTGATAGATAAAGTTTCAGATGTTTATTCCCTGAACAGGTCACCCTTTTTATATAGAAAACGTCGAAGCGTTTGGAACGAAGTTGGTTATGTGGAATGTCGTATCTTCGTAAGAGGACGTCATGCAGGTCGAAGCGATATTAGAAACTAAACGGCATTGATCAATGGAATAGAAAAGAGTGGTTGGACGACGAGCACATACGTGGGCGCCGTTGCGTCTGTAACCCCACGAGATCGCTTCGCTATACTCTGCCGGTTGCGAACGAGAACGGACACCGGTATCGACGATCTACCTACAATTTACACGGAATATTCAATGCTGTTCTGGTCACACTTGCCATTTATTGGCACGCTACATGCCGGGTCGGTGACGGATGTCGACAAAAAATTCTGTTCGACTCGCATTGGTCACCCAGGCACGACAAACTAGAATTTAATTCCTTACACAGTTTTCCAGGCAGTTTAACCCTTTTATGGTGTTCTGAGTCTATATGGTTCAGACCGTATATTTGTAACTGTTTTAATCAGCACCTTATTGCAGTCAAATTTGGCTGTACTTATTCATAATTAATAAATACCTTCTTTTGTAATCTCATATTAATTATTATATTTATCCCTACAGTAAGATTAAAATTATTGTATATTACAGAGTAGTTTCCGAAGATATGCGCGTAATTTCTTAATCTAGTAAAAGGAAGATTTTATAGATGATTTATTAATATTGCTGTACTTTAACATGTCAGACTTGTGATGGAGATTTCTACTAATATCCTGTTAAGCATAACTGTTATTCCGTTCTTTTAAGAGGGAATAAAATTCTGTCCACTTGTAGACAATATTTAATCATTCTAGTAAATGTAGACATACAATAAATATAAATTTTCTTTTTCTCCTAAGAAATTATTACAATCGAAAAGGTGCTTGCCATTGTAACTGCGAAGAAAATTGTACAAGGGGTTAAATGTGAACGATGATTCCATCTATACAAATGACAAAGAATAATTGTATACGTAGCGAAAATGCTGTTAAATAATGTTTGCTAGTTGGCTCTAAATAGCCTTCATTTTCTTTTGTTAGTTGGATTAAAAAAAATACCTGGCCGACGAATGGGAATGCATCTCGAACATATATCGGGATCGCTCTCTATCCCCCATTGCGCGGTAAAAGCAATCAACGCGCTCGCCATCTTCGATTTCGAAGCAGCATGCCTGTTTCGTTTCTGGCACGGCGTATTTTTAACTTCTTACGCTTGTCGGAATTTATGTAACGATACCGTGTATATCCGATCGGTTCTACGACGGCGACGACCGTATCAAACGTTCTAATGGGACCGGCACGAGTTTAGGTATCGCGACGCAGACTCCCACACAGGCGACGCCAATTTGTGCTCATCATTCTAAGGAATTTATCGCTGGGAAACGGTCGGAGTCGTCTTGGAGGCTCGCACGACTTCGCTCGGAAAGAGACCAACAATGTTGTTTGGTTGGAACTGTGGAATATAACGGAAGGGCGTGGTTCGCCGTGTATTGGCCAAGTGTTTCACTTTACGGTGGTGCGCGGATAAATTTACATCGATTCGTGAACCAGCCTGTAAATCTTCGCGTACGGGACATTTTTAAATAAATAACATAGAAATACGGAGCAGGAACGAGATGGATGCAATACGTCGAACGATGATACCAAAAATATCATTTTCGGTAATCATGGTAATTTACCTTTATAATTGTATCATCAATGGATACGTGAGATTCTTCCGATTAAAATGAGTCCTCTAAACACCTCGAATAACTTTGAAATTATAAAGGTAGGTGAAAGGATTCAAAGTTTTCAAGATCAACTGATTGTACTCTGTGTAATGTAAGAAATTACTAAAAATAAATATTTGTGTTACGTGATTTCACATAAATTTAAGCGCGCATGGTTATATACAGGTAGGACCCGGTATTGACCAAACGACGAGGGGAGGCGCGCCTATTCCACAAAAGATTCCACGCGTCTTTCGGTGTTTGACGTTATTGTACGCCGTTAGACACGCCTGTCACGCATCGCCGGCACCCGTTCAGGGTTCCATATCACGCTTCAATTTACACGGTTGCGAAAGCAGAGAGAACAAACAACGCCGCGAGGAGAGCCGTCCGATTGTTATACAACACCGAGCGGCCGGTGATTTCTTTCCGACTTTTCTTCTGCTCGGCCGAATCGTTGCGAAATCGCGCGCGAACCGCTCCGTCATCTTCGACCAGTGCCAAGAAACGGGCAGCGAAATTTCTCGGGAATCCGACGAAAAAGAACAATCGCGAATCAGTCGTCGAGTCCAGATACGCGCGGATAAAACCGTGGACTAGAAAAATAACGATAGCTCCCCGCTCGAGGTAAGATAACAGCACTATCTTCCGCGCGACAGCGATTCGACTTCATCTCAATCGGCGATAAGCCGCGAAGAAGTTTTATTCGGTTCGCGACGCACGGCTTCTTCGACTTGCCGAACCCATTCGCCAACGGAATCTTCGCCCACGTCCGGATTTACGCTTCTATCTCCAGGATATTTGCGTCATTTTCAATAATTCCACGGTCGGCAAACATTTTCGCCGCTCACGATCTTGGGCGTAGCTCGATTGTGACTAATGCACGTTATCTGCGCGAGCGATTCAATATAACATTGTCGATAATTGAGGAGATTATGTGTTTCATCCATTAATATCTGCGACAAATAATCGTAATCACGTCTGAAGTGTTAGCGTTTAAATTTGCACGGCTTTGAATTGCAGATGGGCTGTCGTTGAAAGTTCATTCTGTTAATTGCGGTCACCGGTATCTGCGACTCCGTGTTCTCATTTATTCACCGAAAGCTTATTCGATTAAACGCCGACAAGACAGCCGGCCAGTAAAGCCGGCCATTACATCATACTCGTAGATTAGATTAAGAACGGTTTCTGTCTTTCAGGTGCAATATTTTCAAACGCACGGGTATAGAATTTAAATCGATAATTGACAAATATATATATTAGAATCCCGAATTTCAGCGAATTCACTACGGCTCCCCATTTCGCAACAATTCAAAGTTCGACACAATTTCTTTACGGGGACACGATTTCGGATCATTACCAAATGAATTTATCCTATTATGAATCGCGCGATCGGTCGATCGAATATTCAATCGAGATCGTAGAAAACTGTGAGAACAGCCCTGTTCCACATCGATCCCGCGAATGCAAGGTTAATACGGAAATCTTTTCTTGGAACGGCGTTCGCGATACATTAGCATTGCATTCGAGTCGAAGAGCGCTACTCGAGCACGCCGATTTCAGGGGAAGCGAGCCGTAAGGGGGGGATGCGAACGAAACGGAACGAAAGAAAGAAACGAGGATCAGTGGGTTAACGCGAAACAGCGTCCTGTTACCTGGTCGCTCTCGAGCAGAACGGAGGGTGAGCCCGAGAGGGAGAGACCGGAAAAAAAGGAGAATCCGCAGGTTCGAAAGAAAGGGTCTGTAGTGTGTCAAGATGGCTCGTCGCCATGGTAACTGGTCGGAGGAGCGTGTTACTCTTTGGGTCGGTTCTCTTTTGCATTTCCACTCCCCCCCGTAACTGCGACACGTTTCTCCACCACAACGTCCCGCTCTCCCCTTTTTATTATGTTAACTTGGTCCCGGCGTTGCTCGCGTTCCGCAATTCGCGATCTACGCCGGCTACTGGCAACGCTAACGCCCGCGCCTACACATTGCTTCCCCCCCGACGAATAATTGCTATTCACCCCTGCTCCAAAGTTAAACTACAAGTGGGGATACGACTGTTCCGACAGGTTCGTTTTTTTTTTTGTTCTTACAAAAGGCACCCGAAATTTTAGTCACAACCTAGTAGTCTAAAGTGGAATGATCAGTTGTTACGTTACTAGACTGCGCATCTTTAAGCAAAATTGTAATTGTCTACGCCTGTTGCAAGAACCAAGAACCATTTAGGAACTTTTTCTCATTTCCAATAATTGTAGTAGGTTGAAAGCAGCGTATCGATAATCTTCCTCCTAAATTATATATAAAATAATATATATAAATATGCAATATTTGTAAAAAATTAATTAATTACACGTAACCATATAAAATTAAAGTTACTCATTTTTGCCATTACGCGTAAAATCCGCAATGTAATTGCGAGTACTTTATTATAAGGCGTACAGGAATACATTGATTTATTCCATAATTGTCGAAACACGAAACTTGCATCTAGTCGAATGACCGGTTTCACAGTGACCGTCGTAAGGAAACTATTAAGATGCATCCGTGGATATCATTTAATTGAATCTCCTTATTCGTATATCTAATGGAAATCAATATTAATCATTTTTCTGAAGCAGCGTGCATTAATCGCTTTTAGTACTGAATAGATGAATCTCCACGAAGCGGATACTTTCCACGATTATGCAGATTTTTATCGAGAATATTCATATATAGGAAGCCGAGCAGAAAACTGCGTATAGTGTGTACAGTAACACAAACGCCATGTTAAAATACAGGCGGGTCTACTTTAGTATTAATCGAGTAAGATAGACACGCATGGTTGCGTATTTCTGAAAGATTCGCGGATAGATAAATTTAATCGAAAATTGAATGCTCGCTCCGTTGGTGGAACGAGGCAAGGTTGTGTAAAGGAACGACGGATTCGGAATGATCCACCCTAGTTGCAGTTTAACGTGTGGACCTAGCCGGCTGTTTACGAGATGAGAGAGAGAGACCTACCTGACAGAAGAGATTCCGTCAGCTCCCCGTGGCCGCTGCTCGGGAACAACGAGGACAGGCTCCCCTGGCTACTCCTGGCATGCACACTGTCCTAAACCTTAAATTCCGATCGAGCTAATCGAACCGAGGTAATCACTGACTGACGACAATAGACGATAGACGATAGAAGTTAGACGACACTTTCGCGGGGACACTCGCGCGAGGCTGTTGACCGATGCCAGCCCGGGCACGACACCAACTAAACTTCGCGTCTCCGGCGAGGCGGTTGCTATATCGTATCTCGTATATCGTATACTGTACAGAACAGCCGCGGAATCGATCGTAAATCCTCGACGCACCACGCCTGCGTTCACAGACTTCCCTCGCTCCGCCCGGTCTCACGAGAACACTGAACACTGGACAGAGAACCGAACCGACTAAACCGAGACGCGGGGCATCACCGAGAAAACCCGACACTGCTGCCCTCTGTCGACCAGAGACGCAAACAACCTGCTACCTTGCATCCTAGCACCGCCCCTTCGATCCGGAATGAGAGAAAAAATGTTCGAAAAAATTAATCAAATTGAACCAATCCAGAACCAATTGCCGTTCTTGTAAAAATTTAAATACTCCAAAATTTGACATGGTAAACGATTTTTTAAATGACAACGACAGAGTTCAATGTACATCGAGTATTAATAATACTGGCATAGAAAAGGACAAGCTAATTGTCAATTACGAGATAGATACAGGATAGATACAGGATAGGATCACAGATTAAATATAGACATAAAGTCTCCGATGCAATAACCAAATGTGTAATAATAGAGATGATAGGAAAAAGTATTTTTATATGAGTGTAATAGTAAAGTATCTGAGAGGAAAAAGTTGATAATAAGATAATGGTGTAATATGAATATGAGTGATACCGAAATAGATTTTTTTAAATCTAAATCTATAAAAGAAACACTGTGTATAATGCTTGTGAACCAGATTTAGCAGTATGTAATAGAAAAGCGTTCATTTCCTCTTCAATGCTTTCCTCTTTAAGCTTTACCTAGTAACGGAAGTCTGCTAATTGGTTTCTTAACAACCGTGATATGTACCGCTTTTCTTTAAACCCTTTTCACTCGTCGCTTATTTAACTACAAAACGAAGACGTCTCTTGCGACCTGCGCAGTAACTTCTCGTTACCTCCTTATTCAAAAGAGTGCAAAATAATTTCTTTGTTATTACAATTTGCTTATATGTATATAGATGATTTCAATTTTCTAAAAATCTATTGAGTAAAAAATTGTTAACGCTGAAATTCTTTTAAAAAATATAGCATTTTTTATGAATCTCCGTAGTCGTCGATCGTTAGATAGGGATGCGTCCTCATAAAAATTCATTAAGGAAATTTTCGATAATTTTTTATCTATTTTGTGATTAAGAATGGAAAAATTGATTACATATTCGGATCAGACAATTCATTGAAGTAATTTTCGATAGTTTTTCATCATGTTATGATTAAGAATAAAAAGATTGATTACATATTCAAATCAGTCAATTAACGAGTCGCTAATTTCATGCGATAAAAAGTAAATAAAAGTCGCGAGAATAAATGCAGCATAAACTAATTGTGTTTTATGGTTCCGCAACAAAGACGACACGATAATAAACGTCGTTTCACACGTTGTTTCCGCGTCGTCCTTGCACCGTACCATGCATCCTCTCTCGTACCTTTTTCCCTCAGTTTAGCAACAATGCTCGAGTATGCAATAAAGACGCATTGTTGCTATCGTTCCGCTGTTACGTACGGTTGCTCGCGTACACGTCCGACCGGACATATCCCAAGAGCACGTGCGCTGCGAATTCATATTCATCGACGTGCAAATTCTTCGAATGACATCATGCCTTATCTCTATTTTAAACCTTCCGAAGAATGATGTCAATATCGCCACCTTTTATGTCGGTGTGCCACTTTTCGGTTTTAAGCGGAATTCTCCGGTTACTTCTCGCGTGTCTACGCGTCAACGAATTATTCGTACGACAACGGGACAAAACGAGAAAAGACAAGCATAAGACGAGCCAGAAGATGAAATAAAGGATTGCATGGTAAACCGCTGGTTTCCAGGTCGACGGAACCCGCCTCTGTATGCTGCTCGTTGAAAACCGGCATTTAATATTCCAGGCTCGCGTCGTCGTTGTCGTCCAACGAAATCAGATGCGACGATGATCGCACCGTGTGATAAGTGGAAGCCTATTAGATGGTTCACGCGTGTGGGCGGGGCTGTCGCTACGATAGCATCTGAATCTGATCTCGCCGCGAAAAATCGTGATAATATTCGTAGGCGGGAAATCGTGTCGGCGCGTGTCAAAGGCTTAACAAAGACGAGCTCTGATCCACTGTTGAACTGACGCGTATATGACTTTGAAAAGCTTCGAGTTCCCTCGGTCAATCGTTCGATGAAAAATCAAATCGAATGGCACTTGTTGCACACGAATGCTCGAAGCTAACGCGAGGCAGTCAAGCAGGACTTGCCTAGCGGGATCTTAAACGGGAGGGGGTCTTTTAGGGATTCTTTTTAACGGCCAGACAGGGTCCAGGACTTCTCACGGAATTTCAAATCTGGTCGATGCGAACGGGAAACTAGTTTCTACGGGACCTGAACTGACCCGGCTGTCCCTTTCCTAAAACTTTTTGTAGGCTGTTGGATCGAAATCTTGACTCGAGGCCAAATTAGTTCGAAAAGCAGTTTACTTACTCGGTATCGGGCACAGGTACGATCATAGAGGGTACGAGTCCGTTGTGGTCCAGGAAACGATTGATTTCCGGTTCTTCTTGAACTGGTGTCTCGTATACCAGAGTTTCAACCATCGATCCTTTGCTCGAACCGAAGGAAACTCTGCAGGATAGAAAAAAGTGTTATTCCGAACAATTCGTTTTTTTATGTTTCACGTTGAGAATCGTAAAGTCAAGAAAAACGTCCCTATTTGTCCGTTGGACAATACGAACCCAACCGTAGCATGCAGTTCTCCGAAAAGCCGTTACTTCATTTTGAATCTTTTTATTTCAGTATGACCGATAGCTGCACTAAAAGTCGGGCCATCACCGCATTCAAATATCCTTTCTTTTCGCATGTATTGTTTAAGCTGTGGCGCTATTTACGGTTTATTGCCTGCTGCGGTCAACTTTTAAGTCTTGCGGATTCTACGCGTGCCTTACTCAAAGGAACAGCGCATACCTGCGAGTGTCCATTAACCTGGGCGGTCACTTTTTCCCTTTTTTTTTGCAATTTCAAAAACCAAATATTCAGGTTGGTCGTTTCCTTCACTCAGTTCCAAAAATGTGCAATAGACGAATACACTTGTTTCAACCAAAAATTTACACCCATATCGAATTCATCTCGGAGCAAACAGCATTATACTTCTCACTCGATCTACAGCAGTTATACTATTAACACCCTACATTCAATATGAATTCTAAAATGCACAGTCAATTGTTAAGTGATATTTAAATAAATAGTTTTACGTTACATCTTACTTCTTCAATCAAGTCATTTTCTACTATGCTGTTTGGAAAAAAATGATCCCTCTTGGATTCGTTTGCAGACAGAACTTGATATCATGGGCGAATATTGTATAATAAGAAAGAACAATAATTAAAGCATGTTGAAATATCATTTATAATTTAGGGGATGCATCGAGGGTGCGGTGGAGGAGCACCGATTCGGAAAGAAAAGAGAACTGTCCTGTTAGTCGCCGCCTTATGGAAAGTTGAAAAAATCGTTGCCGTAAACCTCAATTTCCTATCGCGTGACAGCGTTCGAAGCGAGTGAATCGGACACTCGGTAACCGCATGCAGCGGGCGGTCCCATATCAAAATCGAAATCCCGCGATCGAGGGATCCGGTTACGTTGATCAAGCGCCGTCGAGATTAAAGCTGCGAGTCTGTACTCTGTGCGCACCGCATACAGTCTGCACCCATTTCGCGCGTATCGTCTCGGTATAATCATCGCGGTACCGTCGACCCTTCGATCTTTTCAGCAAATTCGTTTTAACTAACTGATCTGAAAAACATCGAGGCACATTTACATATTTAACTGTTAAATCGAGCTTCTAATTGCAACCTGGTTTTGAACGAGAAAAGTTATAGTCGATTATTATATAACTATTAATCGTGAATTTAATATATTTTTTAAATGTTGCTGGCCATTTTTGTATTTTTTTCTGATCCGGTTATTTCCTAGTGATCTCAGCAAGGAAAGAGATTCCCGTATTTTTTCTCTGCAAATTTAATAGTCGATACTTATGTTTCGTCTGGGCGTTCTAAGGTACCGCGTGGTTGATCAATATTTTCCGGTTGCGCGGCGGGAGTTTGTGCTCTCGCTGGCGTAACAGGGTTCTGATCCAGACTAGACTGATTGTCGGTGAGGTGCTGCCACGCAGTGGGGAGATCATTCAACAAAACTGCATCGTTTCAAGGGTAACACGCAGATAATACGCATTACGAAGATGCGTTCGTCTCACGCGGCTTTATTATCTCACAGTGCACACGAGCAATTAGGGTCTCAACCTGAAGATAGTCGACACGTTGACCGCAATATATGAGCGATACAATCGTGCATTCTCACTAATTAAGACACTTCGAGTGTCTTCTTATTTTGGTGGTAGTTTTTCTGCAGTCAATGCGTTGAAGAAGGCAACGAAATGCTTTTACAATCGCTGTTTAATTTGTTCTGTTGCAAATTAAGCTTCTGCAATAAGTACTATAAGTTATAGGTTTTAAAAATGTTACTTTTTTGGGTAAAAAGGAAAGCAAATTCTACAACTGACTAATATCTTGTGCGCTACTACCCCTTATAAGCATTGCGATAGAGAAGCTAACCAGCTCGAACAAATATTGACAGAGTATGAGCAAGACTGATTACGATCGTTTGATCATCCAGTACACAGAGATCGAATCTTCCGAAAATTGCCCGAAAACATTATAACATCTGTGTACACACGCAGTGCTGTAGCCTTTTGTATAACGCCAGCGACCCCTCTACTTACGGCCGATCTGTGTTACCGTTTCAAACTGTTGCCGATGACGTAACTATAATTCGCAAACATCTGCCCACGCTCCCAACTCTCTCGCTCTGTTCCCCCGAAACGCGAATTCATCCACTGAAAGTACTTCCTATCGTGACTCACGCGGCAACAAAAATCGTAACAAGAGGAAATTGCGCAAATCGAGCCGCCTCTCGTCGAGCAACTTCGCAACGAACTAGTACGTATAAAGGAGGCGAGTTTGTAGCACCTCCGCATCTTTCAGGAGTTTGCTCGAACAGTCTCCTCAAACATCGTGCATTATCATTAGATTGAGGATTGTATGCATTCAGGAGCAAAATTTTAATAACCCGCAATCTTTTACGAGGACTCATCCCTATATCTCTCATTCTCTTCGCAATGATTCTTTGAATAGGATACTCAATTCGGTTAATACTTCCAGCAACGACGTCGACTTGTTCATTAATGAATTTGGTCTTTATACAAAATGAAAATTATATTTGCGAATTGCTAATTGTCAGCCAGGGAGTTGTTTATTTCTTTAACAATTACAGTAACTTGAATATGATATAATGACACTTCTTAATTCTCTTAATTGATCTCACTGTTTTAAAATTGATCTACTCGCTTTTGTCATAAATGCATCAAATCCATAGTCTATTGACCAAATCGATTTGGTCAATTGATTTTAAAAATCAATTATACGATGTATATCAGAAGCTAGAACGTTTTTCTTGTGTTTGGTTTGTGCATTCTAATCATATCCTTTCTATTCTCCACTTTTCTATTGCTATTCTATTATTATTTTTATTATTATTATCATATTGTTTTTTTTTTTATAGAAAATAAAGACATCTGGCCCGTTTATGCGAAATAAATAAGTAAACAAAATGTGGCTCGATGAATTTTAACGACACTATTATTTTCTCGTCAATTTATTAAAATCAATAAAAGAAGAAATAGATTTTTATTTAATTTCTGTTCCTGGTAAGTGATGTGGGAATTTCTTTATGTTGCATATAAATTCGCAGGTTAATTATCGTGATTGAAACCGTCTGAAACTTCGCGTGAGATCGCGAACGAATGAGAATCGAAGAAACGCTCATCGAACGACCTTCGTGTCTCTAGACGCATTTCACGCTTGAAAAAATCCGCGTCTACGTCCACGCGATGAAATGTTTATATGAGAGTTGCGTGGGCGGAGTTTCTCGTGGAATAAAAGAATGTTTATTAACGGCGGCGATAGAGCAAGTAAGTACGCGTTTGATCGACAAAGTATTCGTAGCTCTGCCCGGCAAGGACAAAGGCGATAGTATAGGTTGGGTTTTGTTCGAGCACGGTTCACAAGACGTTCGCATGACCGTGACCTAGCCAACATGTAAATGTCACGCGAATATTCAGTGGGATGCGCCGCGAAAGACGTCTCGCGAGTCACAGTTCGGCTCGGCTCGGCTCGGCACGATTCGGCTCGCAAACCGGTAATGCCGTCGTATCATCCTTCGCGGATGTCGTTCGTCGTCTCTTCGATCACCGAGACTCCGCTTTGTCAACCGACGACGTCCGATCAAATAAATTAACGCGCGAATCGTCGTCCCGTCTTTCTTCGAGCCGGCAGCCGGCAGCCGGTGGCCGGTGGCCGGTGACGCAAGCGACGAAGGCCGCCGTCGATTACCGTTTCCGCGTTCGATCTCGATCCCCGCGGACCGAAAATAAAAACAGCCGTATCCGAAAAGAAGGTGCACTCCCAGTATCGCGAGTCGCACGGATAATTTTAACCCGAGCTCCGCGCGCTCTCCCACCTTGACAGTGAAACGAATCGTTTTCTCTGATCACACGCGAGCCTCGCTGTCATTCGCGTGGTTTTACGGGCCTGTCAACTAGCATGCTCACTCGCCATCCAAGTTGTTGGCACGTCAACACGTGGAGACGTGTGTCCTGGAGCGAAGAAAGGAATCGTATCGCGATCGGGAGAAAAAATGATGCGGCTAGGATTATGTCCGGTGATAACGACGCGACGATAGTAGAGAAACGCGATTACCGTTCATTTCTTGGGTTCCAGGAAATGCTTGTCAGTCGATCATTTATCGGATAAAAAGGCCGAGACTCGGAAAGAGACAGGGAGAGAGAGTTGACTCTTAGGTCTGACAGGAACTCGGGCGACACACCCTGACTTCCATGCCCGTTCAGGCCGATACGGTGCTCTGAAAACGATTCTGAACAGACCGAGTTTGATCGTACCGATCACTCTTGTTTTCCCGATGGAATCGGTACGATTTGAATCGCTACAACAGTTGCTCCAATCGCAAGCCCAATACGGCAGTCGAGAAGGTTAGAGAGCGAACCAAATTAGAAAGGTGGTCTGACCCTGTGAACCCCGTTACCTGGAGACTCGGCATCCTGGTGGCGTGAATTCTCACCTTTTCAGACTAGTGTGCTTGGCGCCGTTGAACAGTTTGTTCTTTCGGTCGCTGCCGACGGTGCTGGCGTCGCTGTTGATGCTGTAGAGGCTGTCGTCTTTGGTGACCTTGGAGGTGTGCAGCGTCGACTTTTTGACCACGGTGCCGTTGTGCTTGGGGCTCTCGATGATCGGCAGGCCGTGTTGCTGCTGATTGTTCGGCTGCTGCTGCTGCTGTTGCTGTTGCCGGTGGCGTTGGTCGCCGATCGGGGAGGCGTGCTCCTCGATCTTCGTCGGGACAATCATGGATTTGGCGGTGTCCGGACGACTCCTTGGGGAATTGGTGATCGCCGACTTCGAGGCCAGATGAGGTCGTTCTCTCGGGCTCTTCGGCAGCTTACTAACGCGATGGCTCGCCTGATTCGAGTCTCCCGGTGGCGGCTTGTCTTCCGTCGGCAACATGTACGACAACATCGTCCTGCCTCCGTTCACCTGCGCGAAACAGAACAAGACCGCTCTGAGACCGGAAACGGGAAACAACTGTGCTGGTGGTACAGCGGTGTACGCGGACTACCAGCTGCGGCGCGCAGTGGTCGATTTACCTACGAAGCGGGACAAAAATCGGCAATGCTTGAAATTTTACTCGATTTGCAAACAATGTCCGTCCAATTCAATTGTTTGAATAGAATTTTCATTACAGTAAATAGGTGATGAGTATCGTTAAATCTTTTTCCTGCACTTGTAGTATTTAAATGTGCCTACAACTACTGATACTATAGAGCATCTTCCGGACGGGTGGCGTAATAATTTATTAAATAAAAAGTAAAATAAAATAATTCAATAAAGTATACTGATATAAGCAGATATCCTTGCCATGATATCTAAATTGTAAAACTGGAACGGCTAGAACTGCGAACCAAGTGACCATTTTGATATCTTCAATACTTGTTTGCTGTACCTGCTGCGTATCTATGTCTCGTGTATCTTCGTTTTATGTATCTCTGCCTAAACTGTATTATAAAAGGCCTTAAACAGCTCGTAAATAGATATTAATAAAATTGTTATAAGTCGTAAAGTATATTTGATCGGCTTGTGACTCGAATGCGGCGCGAGTAGACGAGGATAAAACGAGATAAGACCCGAGGAAATCGATGCGACTCGAGGATCGGTTCGGAATTTATCGTTTTGCTCGTCCGGTCTCGCTGGAGCCGAGCCGAGCGGGGCCGAGCGAAGCGGAGCGGGAAAGAGGTCGCGCTTGAATTACCAATTGGTACTAATTACACCGAGCGCCGTGAGTTAATATCTATTAACGCTTCAACGATCTCCGTGGAGCGCTTTCTTTCCCATAGCGGATCGACGTGGCGTCGCCTAGCCTTCAAAGACGTCATGCTCTACGAGTGCGTTCGTTCCCACACGCCGTCGGCCCTACGCGGATCAAAAATTTAACGAGGAATCCTATGAAAGGGGGAATATGCCCGCGCGCCTTTGATTTTCACGGCGGCGCGTGCTTTTCTTTCGGAATGACAAGAGGGGGAAAGGTTTCGAATCGGAGGCGAAGACCGGGAAAGGAATCCCGAGAGCCGTGACGGGAATCCAAGACGTTGGATCACGGCTGACCACAGTGGATCGCGTTCGCGCTCAAAGGATGCGCCCAGGAAGATATCAACGGCGCGGTGTGGCTGTTCGAGAGGAGATCGTGACTCACGGTTCGTCTCCCCGCAATTCACCGTATCGGCTTTTTTTTACCGACTACTTTACGCCAGTCCGGGAATTCTCGCGATCCTCGTCGGGCGTATTGCACCCGGATGTTTTTTTCGGTCGACGGTCGCACACGTGACCCTCGTCTTCTCACGATATTTAGCCGGCGCGGGATAGGTGACTGGGAAAACGGGACCGAGTTCGCGTGGTCGTAACTCCGGCAACGGAAGAACGGTCGTATCGATATCGTTAACGATTTGACTGCCGCGTCAGCGACCTATAACATTTTATAAAACTCACCTATTCGATTTCGTCGAATTAACTCTTTACGCTTCGTGAGCTGGAAGTTGGAGTGGATCGTTTTTACTTGTGTTAGCCAGGCAAAAAGTTGGAGCGCGAAGGCTTAATACTGGAAGATTGACTTGTTCGACTACTATATGATTACTTTTACAACGTTTTATGTTCTGCGTATGCGTGACACAGCAGTAAAAACATTAGAAAACAAGTGTTGGAAGAGAAGCAATAGAATCAGAATTTCTAGTTAAAGTTCATTGCGATCTTCTTGGAAGAACCAGTTCAAAAAGAGAAACTAGGATCAACTACAAAAAAGAAAAACTAGCAAGAAACAGAGTTGGTGAAAATCCAGCGGAAATACATGAATACAGACTAGCGCCTTATTTTTATAGCCGCCGATTGTCAACAACTATAAAAACAAACCGCCAGTCTTGAGTAATCCTATCTCTTCTTCCCAAATTGCCAATTTTTGTATATAAGCTGAAGGACTATTCGGGAGTACTTATTGTACAGTGATTGGACAGAAAATGACGAGAGAACGAGTGGAAAAGGGCGCATAGGTCGATGGAGAATAGCGCGTGCAACGTATATGTATAATGTAAACAACGTACGTCAGCCGGAAGTTTGGTGAACCATTAGAAAGACAATAAAGCGATTGTTGGCAGCAGTTCGGAGAGTTACCTTGGAGTGGCGTGGCGCGCGGTATTCTGGCGGGAAAGAGAAAAAGATCGTGTCGCGGCTCGAGAAAGAATGGAAGGAAGGATCGAACGCGGAAGAAACGCGGGCGTTCGCCAGGAGAACGGCTCGCCGCAACTGGCGGGGAACGTCGCGCGAGACCGCGACGCAAAACCGATCCAAAGGATGGAGGAATGGCGGCCTCGGACGCTTATACCTACGTCTACTCCACTGTGTTCCGAAGTTCGCTCCTCGCTGAAACTGTGCTCGCGTCGCGCCGCGCCGCGTCTCGTCTCGTCCCGCCCCGACCCGTCGTTCGATCGAGCCGAGCGCCGATGCGATAGACGCGAAAACCGTCTATATCGGACAGACCCAGTCACCGACACAGCCGCCTCCGCCGCCTACACCGACATTGCGTTTACCTATATCGGTTCCGCGCACACTGCACTCGTGAATCGACCTCCGGGCTTCAATCATCGCTCGAGACTTCGCGATGCACTCTCGTGAGCTCCGCTCTGTGCGAGCCGACGCGGCGCGACGCGCGTAGATAATCATTTCGACCAGCTACCGGCATCGCGACGCCTTCACCGTCGAAGCACCGGAATAACACCATTCAGGATTTCGGCGCTATCTTCTCTAGTAATTAAGCTTCCGCGTAACTCCTCTCGGGTATTCCAAACTCCCGACTTCCAACGCACGATTTGCAGATTATTTAACCTTCCTATTCGATAAGTATAGAGTCAATCACGTCCGGAAACCACGCGGTAGCTGGCTCCGCAATTATACGTTGTTTATAAAAACTTATGGTAATGGTGTTTGGGCTCACTCAGATCTGATTAAAGAAAATATGTACGTGCATGTCTTAACAATTTCAATGCGGGTACATCAGTAAAACGGGATACTCTTTTGCGTAGCGTGGACTCCGTTGGGGTAACAATAATATTTGTCGAAATACGTAAAGTACGTGAACCCTTTCTGGAACCACTGTATGTACTGTACAGTCAAGTTATTAACTGAACTGTTTGTCTAGATCAAGACAGGATCAAACATTTTCATGTCAGACGTATAAAACAGGAACAATTACACCATAGTCCACAACGATAGTCTTCGCTAGACATATATATGTCTAAACAACAATTATAGGATTAATATACACATGCTAACGAAAGTAATCATTTATTTGCCGAATTCAAACAATTTAATTCCAACAAAATGCTACGGAAGTTATACAAGCCTGTGTATTTACACAGTATAGATCATATGGTCGATTCGGAAACCAATCAGGTTAAGTATTAACCTTGATAAAGAGATAAATAAGAATTTTGCAAATTAGCTGGAAAGAAGAAATAATGTCACTAGAAATGAAAAGCAGAATTTTTATTATAATTTTGTTTAGTAATTCCATTCTGACATGAATGCTGCGATCCATTGATTATTTAGGAAGGAATCGACTATATTGATTTGTCGATCAAAATCTTATAATAAAGGTGCGTTTGCACTGCACATCTCATTTTGAAAGAAAAATCTATATAAATCCAAAACATCGCAAGGGGTTAATCTCAGGGGACATGAAACGAAGACATAACGGTAAGGAGAAGAGGTTCGGAGACGGCGACCCGTCTGTTAGACGCGACCAATATCGCGGAAACGCGCGTTATTTTGTTCCCCATAACTTCAAAGCTATCGAACACACTTTAACTTCCAATAGCGCAAACAGAAACCCGTACAAGTTTCCTCTCGCGAGCGTAATAGAACCCGACGAACAGAAAATGGCGGAAAATTTCTTCTCGCCGGGCGACCTCTCGCAGTTCTGAAAAGAATATCCAATATTCCAAGTGGATCCAATTACACGAACAAGAGCGCGCAAACATCGCGAATCGGGAATCGGGAATCGGGAATCCGAAATCGAGGCGAGGTCGGCTCGTCTCGACGGTGAATTATTCACGGTGGGCCTCGCGTAAAATCACCGTGAAACCGAGTCGGGGACAAGTGCCATTTCATTGTTCCGATACTTACGCTCGTGGCAAGCAGCTCCGGAGTTGATGGTTTTCGTGATGCTCGCGCTATGGACTGGCATTTGGACAGTCTGCAACAAAAACGCGATATTTCGTGGTTAGACTTTCGCCTTTAGATTAAGCATAGAGGCGGGGGTGGTCATGACGCTGTCGATCAACAGACTTGTGATCAACTGTAGCTGTGGCTTGAAATCAGTGTTATGCTTATCGAATAAAACATATTACATATTTATTACAAAAATAAACAAAATAAAAGGATTAAGGACATCAATAATTATTAAATTAAAATAATAAGAAAATTTAATAATATGTCTTATTTGATCAAAATTCCAGGATTCAAATTTCGTTTTCACTTGCCAGCGAGGGCCATCGATAAATGATCACTACCAATTCTGCCCTGACCCAACTGCTGATGCAGCATCGATCACGAAAACTTTTCGTTAATCTCTTCTTTCTCGTCTCGTTGGACGGATTCTACACCCCTACCTGATTTCCTTAGATTCATCCCCACCTTCCCTATCTTCTTAAGACCCTTCATAGCCCCTATAATCCTGTAGAGTCGAACCTCTTTGTAGTGAAATGCATTCAACGCAGGTTTCTATTTGTACGATGAAACTGTATCGAAAAGCGCCTGGAAGGCAATCGCGGCAGCATTCTAGCCGACGATCGGCAGGTAGAAAGAGAACGGGATTTCGCTCGGGGGTAGGTAGCGCGTATCGCGGGGGCGATTCTAAAAAAGGCCATTAGTCGAGAGAAACGGCGGGATGCACCCTCGGTACGCGACCGGCAGGCAGCCTTCAACCCTGGTCGCGCACAGCCACTCTTTTTCAATGGGCAATGCGTCGACCGTCGGTCTAGAGGCGTGGCGCGGGACGAAGCGGGAGGAAGCGATCTCGCCGCCTGAATAGGCACCTGTTTTCGCAGACAGGTGACACGAGCACGGTACGACGAGCGAGCGCGATGCGCTGCCGGATGAGAGGGGCTGCGAGGGGAAACGCGAAAGAGGACAAGCCAAGGCACGACACGACACGACACGACACGGCCTGGCCCGGCCCGGCCCGGTCTATGGAAACGCGTGAGAACCTCGGGATAGACCGGGAGAAGGGCAATGACTCCTAGAACAGAACGCGGGTGCGCCGACAGACGAATGCGCGACATCGAGAATAAAACCTTCCTCGGGGGCCGACGCGTCTTGGGGAAAAAAGAGTGGCTTCGACCGTCTGGCCAGGCTCTCTCTTCTCGAGGAGAAGATTTCCGGGGATACGGTACCTACTCGACGGACGAGCAGGCCCTCCCTTTGCTTCGTCCCGAGTCGCGCGTCTCGTTGTGTTGTTTAGCCCCCGTGTCTCGCTTCCGTTTCACTCGAGTGATCTCTTTTTCGGCACTCGGAGAAACGCGCTCGCGACTCTTTCATTATGCGCAAACGAAGAGAAGAGGCTCGAAGATATCGAGATCGATCGGTCCACGAGTACCCTAGAGCTCGTTTACTGCAATCGAGACACCGCGAGACGTGCCGGCGGGTAGACGGAACTCGCGGATTGCTCGTAGATCGCTCGTGGCTAGCAAAGCGTGAGCACAGCGCGAGCAAAGAGCGAGCACAAACAAAGAGGGCGGAGCTCGTTCAGCGGTGTTGTGCGACGCGATTACGGCATCGAGACAACCGCCTGCGTCGTCCCGCTAAATTGATAAATCTGCGTGACCCCGCTGTTCGTCGAGCTGACCGACCCTCTTCCTTCGAGTTGTCGGAGAACTTGCGACTCTACGTGCATCCGGCAGAGACTTTGCCATGGTGTGCAATGATCAATCACTGTTTAAGAATGAGGAACGGGACAATTTGGGAACAGGAGATGCAATTATTCGAGCCTTGCGTCTCGTTTTTAGAGTTGTTGGTTATCCACTTTTGTTTACAAGCTGGAGGATAACTGGGGACAATTTACTCAATTTCTCTCTAACGAACCAGCCATGTTCGAAATTATTTGAAAAACTAAAAATGTGAATTTTATGTTTTGTAATGATTAATATTTTGTAACTCGAGTAAAGGTACGTCACTTCTTTAGGATATGTCGGAATGAGTTGTTTCTCGTTGCATACGATTCAGTATATACATATCTTACTGCAGCTGTAGCTCTGGTTTCCCTTTAGAACACGTGTAAATCCTTCTTATAACATCTGGAGAAACCAAAAGTAGTCGCAAAACGCGAGATCTTCGCGAGCGTCGTGAAAACAAAAGATTATCGTCGCCGGCCAGCTTATCGCCAATTTTATCTCCACCATCCATGAAAACCGATCGACCCAGTATCCTCGCCATCTCCAGGGGGAAACTGGCGCGGCGTCGTCGTAGTCACCGGGTTACATAATCTTTCAAATATTTTCCAGCTGACTGGTATTGTTCCACCGGCTCCCTCGCTAAACCGCTGAAAATTTTCACGGGAAATTGCTTCTCGCGCGTACTCCAGTATCGATTATGAATTGCATTACCATAATATTTGCTTCGCGCTCGGGATGAACACGCGACGGTTACGTAACAGACGAGACGGCGATGAAACTGCGACGCAGACACAGGGGTCCACCACCGTCCCCGCCGTCGCATCGAGTCGAGCTTATTAAACTCCTTAACCCTTTAGAGTCCATCTAGTCGGCGCGCGCGTGTTGCATTAGCCCGCATTTCTCCGTTTTAAAATCGCAGGCCACCTATCTGTCAACGGCGGCGCGGCAAAAGACGAAGGAGGCCGATAACGTGCCAAATGCGCAACATGTATCTACGTAAGAATCTTTCCGCTCCTATTTACGTAGAATTTAATAAATCGAATTCGACGGACGTTGTCGAACGAAAGAAATCCGAAGGTATGGCGCAACACTTTCATCGGCGGCCGAGCAAGCGTTAAATTAAAATTCTGAATCGATTAACACCCAACCCTGGTCGCGCTTCGCGTCGTACGCTGCATTCTCGAACACAGCGGTGGGAGCTGAGTAGCCAAAATCGAAGCTCGGCGACCCTGCCCGTCAATTAGAGTGCTCGGCGATGCGAAAAATTCGCAACAGTCTCCCGAACCGGTGAACCAGACCAGCTCTCGACCGAATCAATCCACGAGTCGAGGCAGGCCGTCCTGAATACCAGCGCCGAAACCTGGTTCAACGAAACCAGGCTGAAGATCTCGGTCTCGAAACAAACAAACGCGGCGGCGTGCATTTTAATTGCGTGATTAGGGAGCGCGCGAGTTCGTCACCCCCTGCCGCTTAATTCGATAACGCGACCGGCGATCGAGCGATTCGAACGTGTCTATTTCCGGCCGCTTCTAACGTTACATCGAACGAGATTTCCGGCACCGTGACTTCCTGTCGATCGCGGTTCCGCTGTTCCGATGATGATAGAGCTAACCGGCAAAGTAAAAGTCCTGAGTATAGTGTGCATTCCAATGTTTGTTTCTCTAATGCAGCGTTGCTAGTTTCTCTTATTATTCCTTGTAGAGAAGACCAATCGCGGCTGTAATATCGGAGAGGTAGCAACGCATTAAATATCTCAATACATATGATACATATGATAGATACAATACATAGTTCGGTTATACATACAATATTTTGTTAAGGGCACATACAGGTTCGCAGGTAATATTTGCGCAACGAATGTACGTCTTCTACTGAACCCAATATTCAGCGAAGGTATTTAAAAACAGTAGATAGGATTTGAGATAGTTGATCACCAAATAATACTTATATTTTAATAAGAGGTAACTATGTACAAAACAACGTGTGTTGTACAAAACAACCTAGTTTTGTTTCTCTGCTAAAACGTGGAGGTGAAAAACCCCTCCACAAGGAATTTACAAAAATAGAGGGGCACTGGACCGACCAATTATACAAACTTATCAAAGGGTCCGATGGGGATTGGTTCGGCAGCCTAACGCCAAAAGTCGTGACGTCATTGACAAAGACGTCCGCTGTATCCTTTAAAAATTGTAAGAAACAAAGCTGCTGAGCCTTAATAATATAAAATGTCATTTAAAACACATTTATCTACCATATTACGATAGACGCGAACGTTAAATTTTTTTGCTGCTTCAAATTGTCATATTAGTATTTTTTTAGCAAATGTATCCTTCCTTCTTGTCTGAAATCTCTATAACTTCTTTCAATAAATACTGTTTATTATCCAATATTAATAAGCACATTAACCCCTTAGGTAGACATAACAAATCTCTCATTTGTTCATTTGTGTGTACTTTTTGATGAAAACATGAACCACATATACCATTCTGAATGTTTATACAAAAATTAATGCGACTCCGGGCGAATCTCGTAAGTATTTCATAAATCAAATTTAAAAAATTGAATTCTTAAAACATCCTCGAAGAACTTTATATAAAAATTTCCGAAAAGTATCTTTCTTTTTTATTTGAATACTTCCCTAATGTTTCTGAACAAGGCAATTATAATTTGAATCAATATTGAAGTTCTAATATATGTATAATATATGTATCCTTTATTTCGAAGCCGTCCTTAATACTTTCGATCTCTTGCACGGTTAACAATAATTAATTTGAGAAATAAAATTGTCGATTTTACGATCTGCGAACATCCGCATTGACGCAAGAAATAGTATCGAATACTTATTCCATGTTTGGCTTTCTGACTTTTGCACTCCTAACATCAACCTTTTATCCGCCCTATGTGCATCGTCGTGGATATATCCATCTGCAGATTAAAGGTAGATGATATCGCTTCGATATCCGGTAGCGCGATGCTTTCACCGCGAAAACTTTTGAAAAGTTCAACTTTGAGACAGTTTTCCTCACGCGAATATTTTATATGGAACCCAGGAGAAGTATGCGAGTGCCCGCGACAGTCATCATTTTATCGCATTCCATGCAGTCTCATGCGTGCTCGAGGGAAATAAAACTTGGACAGGGCAGAAAGAGGTGCTGGTACAAGGCAATTATGCGCGAGTTGACTCGGCTTTAGGATTGGGTCAGGAGAACCACTGTGGAAGATGGTCCTCGAACGTGGTTTCACGTTGAACACGAGGTTCCCCGCAACGCGGACACGGAATAAATGATTCTCACGACTTGTGGGAACATCGTACATCCGACGTGATTCACTCGCAGTAAATCCGAAACCGCGCCTGTAAGGATCTTCCGCTCCTTCTTAAGTCGGCGATAAATTTTCAGGCCCCGTCCGATTTTCTTTTGTTCCTCCGCGAAATTACGCCCCCTTTCATTTCTGCGGGTTCACGCTCTACTCTCCAACCTCGCTCCTCGCCTCTCTTCGGCGCGACTCGCGCGGCGCCATTGTTGTCTCGGACCATTTATTGCATTTATTGCCGGTACCAGAGCGATTATTATTAACGCGAGACCAATCGCGCGAATCGACGACGAACCGATCGCTAGAAATATTTAGCTCCGGGCTCTGTGTATAGCACTTTATCATTTTTGTCCGCGCAGACGGTAGAACGCGCAATGCCAATTGCAGCGAATACAGTAAATCATTAATATTTCATAATATCAAAGCCAACGGATCTGAAACCTCAAAGAACCCACTAATTTCCTGGAAAGATCTACGTATTCTAACAGGACATTCAAAATTTACCCACGACTTATAGACATAATCATCCTGAATGCATTTTATGTGGTGAGCTCGTCAATATCCATCATATATTACTTAAACGTAGCGGGTTTTTCCTAATACGATCAAATTCACTATTAAGAGAGGCGTCGAGTGAAACTTACACGAAGACAATATCGAAAATGGCCTACTCTTCTTTAAACCCATTAATCTGTAGAACAGAGTTGCGAAGAATTGATTTGAAATATTTCTCAAATAAAATTTTATTATTCGAATGATGTCCAACTCTGCTATAAGATTCGATATAGTTTCCTTTTATAATTATTCAAGCCAATGCGAATGTTAATTAGATTCTAAACTATAAGTCACACGTGAATTGTGGCGTAGTTTATTTAGCAAGACATGTACTAGCTAAGAACCTCTCAGATAATACGACTTCGAGAGAACAAATAAATTCATAATAGTACTAGTATTATTAATAATAATTAATTTAGAATCAAGCGATACATAAAAAATAGAAGTTGCGAGGCAACAGTTAGGTTTTTGGAAGGACAGACAATCTTGTTCCGATACTTTCCGCAAAGTTGGAACATGTGTAGTCAGAGTCGAAATTTCTTGGCAGTGGACCGCGAGGAAAGTATATGTATACGAGTTAAAGAAGAGCAGCAGCCGTACTAGTTTCAGCGTCGGTCGATGGACTTCGAGTGGGACAAGATTACAAAGAGTGCCGCAACAGTTGTCTTTTAGGTGAAGGTTCCAAAAGGCAATGTCTGCGCAGAAGCTGTGGTTTACGGCTGGAACAAATCTCCTCGTCGGAATTACATTCACACTCAACGCTTCAGCTTCCGGATATAATAAAAGACGATCGAGCAACCGCCGTTAGCTGAGGCGTTACGAACAATTAGCATCGTATCTGTGGACGCGGCAAATATGTAATGGCGAACCGATTTCCCAAGCGTCGCGGAAACGTTAAAACGTATTACGTGTCTCCTCGCGGAGGAGCGTAGTCGTTTGGAAACGCAAGCGACCGAGCGATCGGGCGCTTTAGGGCGAGAAGAAAAGATCAGGGCGAGAAGAAAAAATCGGGGCGAGTTAACCACGGCGAACGACACTGGATATCTAATTATCCGTGGTGGAGACCCGTTTCTGCTCGCAGCTCTCCGAACGAGCGTGCGAGACGCGAAGACTAAGGCTCGCCTATCGCGAGATATGCACCGCGGCTGCGTAATCCTGTCGACTTTGCGTGCATCCGAGGATTCTTGCGCGTGCACACGAGGGAAGAAGAAGAACCGTGCTCGTGTTACGGTCCGGCCGGTACTACAGTTACGTTAATGCCCGTGACAGAGACGCGTCGGGAGCATAGAAAAAAGAAGAAAAGAGGAAAAGCACAAAAGGAGAAGGAATAGAGACGAGAGCAACCGGTCGCGCAACGCGGCGAACACCGCGGCGGAGTGTTGAGAAAGGAGCACCAGGAGAATGACGGACGGAAACTGTAACCGATTATTACGCGTTGCTCCGACGTCGAAGGACACGCTTCCTGCGTCGCGGCTGGCGTGCCCGGACTTATTAGCGACCGGAGTAATTGACTTTTCTGTCAGTCTCTCTGCGTGCCATTAAAACCAACCAGCGTGGACGGATGTCGCTGCCTGGGATCCGTTACTTTTCCCTCGTATCGCGATCCTGTCGCGACAAGTCCGTCTACTTATATATCGCTCCTCCTTCACGCGCCATCTCTATTCCACCGAGTTCCGGATACCGCTGGATTCTAGATATTTATGCGTTTGCACGAATTCTCGTTTGACGTGATTCTTCGATCTCAAGCAGACCGACTGCGAGATTTGCCACGGTCTATCGCGATGGCTTGGTACGCTCGACTGTCTGAGAAACGCCTGTCATAGGATACCTACACTTTGCGAACTACTCTCGAATTTATCGATGGACAGAAAATGTTACCTCCCAGTTTCCCATTCCTGCAGTTTAAGACCAATAATTACACATATCTATAACTCGATAAGAGCATACAACCGATTTCATCTGCAACCAATCAGGGCAAAATCGAAGTGACAGCGGACACAATAGAACTCGTCATAAGGCGATAAAGTAGAGAAGACGTTACAATGCGACATAAACCGCATCCCAACGCGACATAGATGAGAAGCCATTGCAACGCAATAGAGTAAAGATCATCTCGCAAGGCGAACTCTGAAACTGTTCAAGTGTATATTCCTATTTTTCATTCTATTAATACAATTTTGAGATTCAAATGCGACGTTTTATAGAATAAAGTAGTGTATGATTCCTTAGAGATTTTTATGGCGCATGCAAACAGTATGTCGCTAATTTTTCTTCTATTATATTATGTAATGTTTGAGGACTCGTATTTCTAACACTTCGACTAACCATGTCCCCCATTTCCGGATAATGGAACTATTTGCTCGGACATGAAAATTCTGAAATAATAAATTACTTGAATTTTATGATATATTTAAAGAGATTCGCATGGCAGTCAAAGCGTTGAGCGCAATTTGTATTTTCCTTTAATATTGTTCCTGTGTTTTCTATTTTCTAACGAATATTGGAGATTGCCTATCAAGGAGTTGCAACGAGAGAGAAGCAGAATTCAAAATTTCGAAAGTTAGTTGGTCGGGAGGTTGAGCCGATACGATCCCGGAAGCAACCTCGAACGAGCGTTTTAACGCTCGTTTGTCGTGAAACGCATATAGAATCGCTACCCTCGGCTGCCGAGGGCATCGCAGACCCTTCCCGGCACTCCCGTGTAGCGAATAAGAGGGAAAACGATCGCTAATGTACACAAAGAGCGATTCGTTAAGGGATACGACGGACGCGCCGCGATTTTCATTTAATTCTGTACTCGTGCCAAGGAGTGCACAGTTCCACAGCGTTTACGTTGCGAAACGGACGAACAAAGGGGGGTTGTTTCGCGCGGAACTTCCGCGATCGCGAAACCGTCGCCTTTCGAACCGGGAGACGTTGCTAAACTTTGTCCGCCGGGAACGCGTTACAAAGCTGAATAGTTGATAACGAAATCGAAGGAAACAAACTGCGGCCGACCCTTCTTTCAACCAGTTAAGTTGTGCCTAGTAGGGCACACAATGTTAGCGTTGATTTGCTTCTAAACTTTAACGCTCCACCTCGTTCTGTTAGATTAGCCTAGTCCTTTAGAATCCCACAATGCTCATTGAAATTTAATTTCATTAACCCACTTTACAGGACATTTATATTCATTAACTATAATAACGATAAGGTTGATATGTCTGCAGCTAATGTCTATATAAACTGCTAGCCTGGTTCACTGATTCCCCACCGTTCAATGTAATAGATACATATACATATAAATAAACATGATAAAATATGTAATAATAAATTATATATATATATAAGTCAATTATCCCTTTGCGCTATAATAACGAGTCAGACTCGCGACGAACGTTTCGTGCACTATTCGATAAATATAGCTGCCAATCATTTCTATGGAATCGAAACAAAATTCGAATCCCGTCATCGAAATCTGAAAATGAAAGTAAACAAGGACAATCGTGCTACAAGAATCATCTCATGACATCCAGAAAATAATTAAGGACGAAACAATCGTAATCAACGTAGCTCTGACGGATGTAATAATGCGAAGGGTTAAATTAAATGATGATACACGCCGATCCGTGGGCAGTTTGCATGGATGGAAAATGGAAAATGGAAAATGGGCATAGACGACGCACAACGAGGATCGATGCTCGATCAGCGCGAACTGGCTCCGAGCATCGCCGCGAGAAAGGACGCAACGTGCCTGCAGTTTCTAGATCGCGTATTCAGACGACTAAAATAGTGCACAGCAATCCGGCTCGCGGACGCCGGAAGGGAAAGGCGGTGTTTTTCCAATTCTTGTTTAAAAATCGGTTGTTTGGCGCGACCCAATTCATCCGTCCAGGTTTCCACCAACACAACTTTGCATGCGCTTCTATCGAAAGCATTGTACGGTGTTCCACAAAAGTACCGTACATCGATAAGCAGGGCTGAAGGGAGCGGTGCCACGCCATTCTTCGCAATCCGAACCACCGACATACCATGAATAATAATCCGACAGCGACATCATTATTATTATTATTATTATTATTCCGACTGGACCGTAGAGAACTAATCCGAGAGAGTGGCACGGGGGGAAGCCAGTTTAATTTGTTCCGGTTGGAATTTATAATTTATGGTTGATTGCTTGCGATCCAGGCGAAAAATCGTAAATAACATCGAACGAGAACGGAATCGAGGCGACATAAATTTCTGTCGCATCACTCTCTCTTCCCCCGCCACGGTGTTGATTAATTGCCGTGAAATACAGCGGTGGACAGCAGGCTGAAGCCTGCAAATTGGACAAGGAATCTTCCATGTATCTTGTCAGTGCGGTCTGACGAATGCCGCGCGTTCACCGCTGTCGATCAACGTCCGATTCCTTTCCCGAGATACAATTGAGAGTTTCGACGGTGCGCCGGTTCGATCGAGAAGTCCTCAGAAAAAATCAGCAGCCACGATTCATAATGTCAGCGGTCCGGTGACGGCGCGACGGCGCGACGGCCGACGTCCCGAAGCCGTGGTTGGTCGCGCGCGACTCTGGCTCTCGACATTAATCTTCCCGAGCAATTGCGAAATGTCCGTGTGCTGAGCAGCGTCGTCTGCTCGGTGCATCGTGCATCGTGCATCGCGCATCGCGCATCGGGCATCGTGCATCGTCCTGGCGGAGCGGGGTCGAGCCACGCGGATGAACCCGTACGGGTTCTGGCAGCTGGTTGGGTGCCAGCAAACGTCTATGCTTCTCGACGCTGTCCGCTGGCATTATAACCAGGAAGATGCGCGTCCGACCGGGGGACGTCGCGCGCCGTGTCGCCTTCGTCCCCTCGACTTATCGTAAAGATCGACTCGAGCAACGTTACCTCGCTTATACCTATATACCGAGACAAAGCTACCCTCGCTCACCATCGAACCTCTCATCGCGCCGAAGCTCGCTAAATTTACAGAACCCGCTGAGACAATCGTTCTCCTCTCCCTAGTTTCTTGCAGAACTTCGAAAATTATCTTTCACCCCTCGTTTCACGAGCCTTATCGCAACCGACGTAGACTGCTGTTGCTTCATGATTCTGCGATTTCTAGGCCAGTGACGAAGTAATTTCTGTATCACGCTGACATTTCACTTATATTGGGTCATCCGGGAAGTTCTTTTGCAAGAACATGATCAGAGATATATAGTATACTAGCACTCGGTTTACGTTAACTCGGCGGGACACAACCAGTTCATACACACCTGTGGTAACACCTCTCACCTTTTTGCCAATATCGTTCAATTATCGTACGAATATCGTTCGTTTATTTAATAGATTAGTTATGTCGTCCTACAAGCTTAATATTATTCTTGGGCATTATGTACAATATTTATTACCAAACAATATGCATTACACTGTATTTCCTACATAATCTACTAAATCAAAATTTAGTAATGTAGGCAAATAAACCCATGTAAGAAGCAAAAATTGTCTTGTCATATGGTGGAAACTATTGGAGACAGAGAAGTGCTGATCAACTTGAATGTGAAAGAAATCGTACAAGAGATTTGATAGAACAAAATAATTTTCAGATAACAGAAGAATCTGTTTCGATTTAGAAGAAACAAATGGCATTTGTATTTAATAGATCACATGAGAAGTCTTCAGCACGTGTCTGACTCGTACTTGTATGCCAAAAGGTTAACAATGTCGTCGATACATCGACTTATCGATAAGATATTCATCGAGAACGATGTCGATAGTCGCACCTTTTAGTACCACGTCGACGATCAAAGTCGAATGATAGGGAACCGTAGGTCACCGTCATGGTGGCATTAGGTGTCACGATCAGGGACGTATCAACGAACGCGAATTAACGCTGTCGTCTGGTACCAGCTGGTAGGGATCGAGGCTGCGATTAGTCGGACACAAAACGTTTCGCGCGTGTTTCGCATTCGTAAAAGGTTTTTTCGTCGCCAAGGGAGAAGTCGAGGGGAAGCCGAGGGCCGTCGAGGGACGTCGAGCCATGAGAGGGCCAGGTGCGCAGAGGGTACGCATACCGCGATTACATTGGTCGCGAATGTATCGCGGCTGGCGTAACCATCCTGTAGGGTGCAGGGAGCAGAGTGCACGCGTGCACGACGCACGCGACATTCTCGTTGACCCTCGCTCGCGCAATCGAGCCCCTTGGACTCTTTTCTCCAGCGTCTGGCTGGCTGGCTGGATGCGTCGCGATTTAAAACGGCCCGTTTTTCTCTCCTCCGTTCCCACCTTTTTTTCGCCCCATCCGTCGAGAAACGCGTTCCACAGATTTATTCGGGACAAAAGCGGGATTTTTCAATCTGCCCGCCGTCGCTGCCGTTGTGCAAGGCGTCCCAGAATTCGTGCCACCGTTGGAACCGATTCAACGCGGACAAATGAGTCGGAAACACAAATTTTCGGCTTAATTTTTCGAATAGACCGTGTCCACGGCCTTCCGAATGCAGCCCGGCCTGTGTAAGCGTGTCGCAGTCGCCATCTAGGGTAGCGGTTACTATGGGATGACCATTGATTGCTCTGCGTTCGCTTTGTTTTCGGACGTAATTAACTTTATACTTATCGAGTAAGACGCATTCAATTTTTTAATGCAAAAATAAACAAAATAAAAGAAGTGAGAACATTTAATATGTCTTATTTGGTAAACAAGTTTATTGTACTGGGAAAACAAACAAAAATCTTTTATTTAAAAATAAGAAAATAATGGAACAAGGCACAGCAGTCTGCCATACCATAGGAACCGTCTCCGCAACCGTATGCTTGCGCGCGATTCGCCCCATGAAATCGAATTAGAGACCTGCCGCAGTTCCCATCGAAGGAACGAATCTCTGCATCGGCGTTGTTCCCGTTCTTGTTCGGTGGACAGTGCTCGCGACTCGGAATTCGAATTACTGGATGCTGAATTGGAAGTATGTATTCGATCGAAATCCTTGTTCGTCGCGGATCGATTTCACGCCGGTCGCGATCGGCATGTTCGGCCCGTTTGAGCAGCAGGAGCGTCTCGAGCAGCCGGACAATTCGGAATGTTAGCCGGATAAACTGTGTTACACGGCTCGAACTGGCTCGTCGAATACCCTCGGCAGTGGATAGACTGTAGAACGGTGGTGCATCGTCGCGACTTGAAGCGACTCAGCGTGGGCGCACAGAGTCAACCGGCGGAATTGGTCGGGTCAAGTTGCAACGATGCGCCGCGCGGTGAGGTAATCCAATAAACTCATTGCCAGCTACCCCGCGAACCTTGCGCCGTGGCGCTCGCGAAAACCTACTTCTTATTCGATTACGGCCCTTCCCCCTCGCCGATGTACCGCGCAAACCCGAGTACCCGTCGCGACGTCGCTCCTCCAGACCGTGAAACTTGAAAAAGATGTCGCGGTGCCGCGTCTCCAACGACGAGCGATATTACGCGAGATTAGTTTCTTACGGAGTTGTCGTTGATCTAAAAATACTCGGATTAATTTCTGTCCGCTAACATTCTTCATCCCGCTCGACTTGGCATTCCATTGCAACGTACACTCGGCGACAAGATTGCAAATCCATAAAAAAATCATTTGATGAAACAGTTTCGTTACGACAGTTTAATAGCGTCGGAGACGCAACGGTGTTCGAATTAGTTAATCTCTTGCACTACGATTTCTTTCACAGCTACTACGTTTATTAGTACTTCTACGTTCTTGATAATTTTCTTAATAGATCGAGATCATTTTCGTCGCTTTTACGTCTCAGTTTACTTGTCCTCCTCTTATTTTGCTTCGATTCAGAAAAAACTAATTGCATTCATATTTGACTGATTATATATGAAATTTTCATCAGCTTTGACTCATTGTTATACAACAGATTAACACGTTGTTGGACTAGTTCGATTATAAATTAATTCATTGGACTAAATAAAAATCTTCAAAATTTGTTGAAACACCAAAGAGATAACCGACTATGACAAATTGAAAGTTTCTAGCTTCAGTTTCGCTAATGAAATTTCTTCGTTATCTGGGAATTCCTTTCGGAGTTGATTTTCAAGATTCAACGCGTTAAACACGGACGAACAGAAACGCGACACGTCGTAATTGTACGGTAGTCGCGTGGCGGTCTATCATTCAGTCGGGATCGTGTCCCGTGTCGTGTAACTGGCATTGTACGTGAATCGTGTTCGGTATCGACGCTGACGAATACGTTGCTGCGTGGCTCGTAAGCGTAAGATGCGTACGCTCCGGCGTGACTCATCGACACACTCGTGATAGCAACGCGTAACGGAATAATTGTTGAAGACGGGGAGAGAGGGAGAAGGAGGGGGAGAGCCGAGGAAATCCATTCACAAATCGGTCGGTCTTAGCTTGAAAAGAGGGCTCGAATAAATGCGAAAGCAGCAGGGGAACGATAATGAACGAATGATGTAATGACGGTGCAGCGATGATGGACTCGTACGAAATTACAGGTTGCAGGTTGCAGGTTGCAGGATGCAGGAGGGAAGAAAGCGACGCGGCAATGCTCGGCGGGTTGTCGACGATGAAGAGACGTCCAGATCGCGTGCCTTTAGCGAATTTTACGGAAGACGGTGGAACGTCTGGTACCCCGGAATCGGTCGAGACGGGGCTTTCACGGGATTTCGATGGTTCCGCGAACCAGGCCAAGTTATTTCGATCCAGCTGTGAACGCGGGTCAGCGCACCGAGACAATTTCCTGTACGCTTCGGTCATTCTACGTGCCATCTTTGTTAAAGATGCGCGCGGGTATTCCCCGGGAATCGTCACGCGAGCTTCAATTCAAAGAATCAAGATGCCTCGAGCACGATAACAGACATTATTCAATTTGTAGACACGCGTAGATCGTGACGAACATTTGTGCGCGAGACCGAGAAATATTCTTTCGCGGTTTCAAGACCCGCCAACAGGGTAGGTCAGTGATTCTTATGTGCTTTCGAGGACCGCTTTGATGCGATGTATATTTTACCAGACCTCCACTCATCTCTTTAGCACTCGAATCGAAATCAATCGAAACGATCTTTCGTTTTTACATGCATATCTTGTATTGATTGTAAAACGAGAAAATAAAACCTGTAAACAAATACATTCGATTAAAGTCAATTAAGTATTATAAACACGTTTCAGTGACTAATTTAACATGAACTTCTTTAATCAAGCTTATATTATGATAGAACTCGTGCAAAGTTTGAACAACCTCGATATGTTCATGTATTGTACTCTCTTTTTTACTATGTAAACTGGTACGATTTTATGTTTAATTCACTGTAAAAATCAACTACGTTGATAACGAAACACGTATTCTTGTTTTGCATTAAAGAACAGTTGGACGAAAGGAAGTTTGCTATTGCAAGGATGACGATGTTTCTTTGTCAATGGATGTGCAATGTCTTGTTCAATATTCGAAATAGATAGAAGTCTAAAGAGATTCTTTTTTTTACAAACATATACTGTCTGCTGTAAAGTAGTGAAGATTTAAAACGAGTCCGGTCAATACAATGGACGATTTGTTGGGATTGCACAACACGATAACTATGTTTCCAACGAAGTCAAATAAATCAAATTTAGCGGCATACACGGACCCCTGTAAGCTGAAGAATCCCAACGAGTCCGTGGGCTGAAGTTTAAAAACTGCTGCGGTAGGTTGCTGGCAAACATTTGTTTCGCCAAGCTCGAATGACGCGCGGAATGCGAGAGATCCGCAATCCCTGAGTAATCGGTCGGGCGATCGCGATCTTATCGAGGAATCTGTTATCCTTGCGTCGTGGTACAGAAGGCTAGCGACGGTCCGTTTCAAATGGTCGGTGCAACGATTTAATTCAGCTCTCGCTACGCCTAATTTACGGTCGCGGAAGCGTGCGTTGCCGCGTGCTTTCCATGCCTACTGTTCTATCTATATATCCAGTGGATGCAGACAAGCTCGCCGCGCGAAATCTCTTCGGATTCGTTGCGCGCTCATTAGCCGCCGGTTCCCAGTCGGAAACTCGGCGATCAAAACCGCGCTGCCATCGAATCGTAAAACAGCGACTATGTATCGACTTCCCGCTACGAGAAAACATGGCGCGTCCACTAGTTTTTGCGTCTGCTGGAACGAATCCCCTGATGGAGCTTTAATTCGACGGAATTGAAAGAAAACGAGCGTTTCCGCGCCGGCTCCGGTACGGTGCTCGCGCACGGTTCTAGTACATTTACCTGAAAATGAATTCACAAGATACAGGTTTCTCAACGTCTTAACGAACAAGTTTGATAGACCTGCATATCGACGGCGCACAGTAGTCAGCGAACCGGTCATTTGTAGCGGAAAGTCGATTTTTCTATTTTTATATTAAAAAAATTGTTTTTCCTGTCAAGTCAGTTTCCTGTCAAGTCAGAAGCTTCAAAATTGAAAATATTAGATCCTTCGGGTAACTTCCTGAACCGGTTATACAAAGAAATCTTCAAACTGAAACTAAAATGAATTATTTTTATTATTTCCTATGAAATGACAAGTGCAAAGTGTGTAATACATTCTTATATATACATGTATATATCAACCACTACGCTCCACTTATTCATCTCATTCCATACGAATTTTTTGGCTCATGAAGAAATGAGAAGAGATTTGAGCGTGCAAACAGTTTTAAGTGTAAATATCTGAATATGTGAATTCTAGGTGGATTTTAATAGGCAGGCGTTCCCAGAACTAAAGCGTTACGCGGCCGACCCATTGCAACTGCAGCCGGACCGAAACTGGACGAAGCGACTTCTCACACATTTCCAATGATCTGGTAACGAAATATTTCCAACAAAAATTCAGCAATGAATTATCTTTCTACGATAGATAAAATGTCAAAAATAAAGTTTCTGCTACAGATAAGTGAAGTCATTACGATTTTGTAAATATTAATACATATTTTTAATATCGCAAAGATACAGTTGGAGCCGAGACGAATTCAGTGACCTACTACACTATGACCTTAGACCTCGTGATAACGTTAAAATAATTTTGGACACGATAAACGGTTTTGCAGGCTATCGTGAAGCGTTAGCAGCGAATCGGTTCGATTCATTTCGATATTGCACGCATAGTTTTGCAAGTGCAGCGAGCGAATTGGTAGGTAATTCGCAATCGTTTAGGCTGGATGACGAACGATCCAGCGGGCTGTGAAAACGTAAGCTCGCGGAATTAGCGGGAAGAAGCGTAGCAACGGTCAAAATTAGATCGAAAAGCGACGAGAGCGCGATGCGATGTGCGAGAGAACGCGGATGACGCGTTACATAAGCCGCGCGTAGACGGAAGTTGGCGAAGTGAGACGAGGAGAGCGGCGAAGAGGAGAGGAGAGGAGAGTAGAGGAGAGGAGAGGGCGAGAGAGCAGACAAGTAATCGTACGAAGAGCGGAGCGCGATTTCGATGGCTCGATAATAAAAGGGAACAAAGGAACGAGGGGGAAGGCACTCGAGAGGCGCACAGTAGCGTCGTTAAAACGAAGCCGGTGGATGCTAGGTATCTCGTTAATAACTCGAGAGACCACCTCGAACGGAACTCGATCGCGAACCAGCCTCGCGGGCACGCCTCGCGAGCGTAAACGGTTCGAGGAGGGCCGACGAAAAAGCATCGGCACCTATCCGGCCGTATGCACGTATCGAATTTGAAACGCGCACGTCCATCATTCGCCGCGGCGCGCGTTCTAATTCTGGCGAGTGACTTAACCCCGCGACGTATGTTTCACTCGTGTACCTACGTGGGTGCACGCTGTGTGCCCATTTTGCGCCGTAACTCGTAACACGGCTGAAACCGTGTTCCTCCTAGCGTCTGTATCGATCAAAATGTTTGCCCTTGACGAGAAAGATCCACGCCGCGCGAGTTGCATCGAGCACTGTTGCACGCCTCCCTACCCTACCGCGTATATACATACATACATACGTATGTACGTGCACCTATGTTATGTTCCATGCTATACGCGCCAAGCCTAACCACCGCTCGAACAGCGCAATACAACTGCGTTCTCTACCTCCATTCTCGCCCACCGAATTTGCCCGGGTAAATTTATTTAACTAACCCACTATTACTCGGATATCCTAGAACCGAAACGAAAGAGTTAGAGATACGACCGACCGTCAAAACTTTGATAGGGTAGTGAAGCCGGTTTCTGTTAGATCACCAATTGCTAAGCTTTCCGTTTGCTTTAGAGAATAATTAACTTTATGTGGATAAAAGTAGATTTACCAAATTATTGTATTTAAAGGTAAGCAAAACTGTCGAATTTTTAAGTAAAAGACGCAAAAGAAAGGCAGAGAGCAGTTAGCTACCCCAACCGAAGTTATTTTCCTGCGAAAAGGCCCCGAGCGCGTCCCGCCGGGGGTGAACGTCCCGAGAAACCTCTGCAGGCTCGGGACGGCCTGATAGTTCCGTATCGAACCGAAGATTACCCGTTAATGAAAGTTAATGAGGAGTGGCGAGCGGTCTAAGTCGGTCGATCGAGTTGCGCGTAGGTACGCAATGCTACGTAACCCGTTCCAAAGCGTTCGCGAGCGTTTGAAAGCGTTGCAGCAGGGCAACGACACGTCCGAGTCTCGGAGACGGGATGGGAGACAGGATGGGCAGGATGCATTGAGTTTCAAGCACTTAACACAAAGATCGCCACACTTTCGCTCGACCCCCCCTCCCCCGTTACCGCTGTTCCCTCTGTCCTCCGGTTCCCCGTTGATCGCCGATTGACTATCCCTGTCCGGCTTTCGGCATTGTCGCGAGCCCGCTGACCCGTGAACCCACCGATCCGCCACACCGGATAGGTTATCCGAGACTATCGAATTTCATTGTCGCTCCACCCTCGAAAACCGACGTCCGATCGAGCCGAGCCGAGCCGAGCCGAGCTAGTCGAGCAGGCCGCGAACAGGTGCGGCCACGATTTGCGGCCGTGCTCGTCCGATTCGTCCGGTTAACGAACCGGAAGAAGCTGCTCGTACAAATACCTGCGCCGCGGCGAGGAGATTTAGCTTGGCCGGTGCCGCCAATTAGCAGCGGGCCAAGGGGTAGACGGTGAATAGTGGACAGTCAAGGGGATCGTTCCAACGGTCCGCTATTCGACGCAAGTATACCGCATGCCCCGCATACTTTTCACGTTCTGGCCGGAATCGCGGCCACGCTTGGCAAGCGACAGTGGATCCGATCTTTGCTATTGACGATGGGATTACCTATGTTACAACTCTGCTTTCGACGTTTGCTCTCCGAACAAGATACTTTCTTTCGAATCCGATCGTGTCTTTTTTTCTACGAGTCCGCCATATGTTTATTATGTCATTCGCAAACTAGGAGTTTGCGCAAAAACTGTTGGATTTATCACTAAACTTTTCCTGTATAGTTTGAACATTTAAATGGAACGCTTTACAACTATTAAGACTCTATGATGGTTCTCTACATGTTTCGTATTAGTTTTGTAAGAATGCATCATTCTTGTATAATATTTTCGATACATTGAAAGATTTATGAACCCGTTAAATTCTAAATGCAATAACTGTTTTATAATTTGGAGTAGACAAACTTGATGTATTTAAATTAAATTGGATTACAATCTCACTGTAGAAGTACTCTCACTACAGTCTTAAGAATTCATGGGGGAAACATAGAAGACAATTTTTCTCGCGATTTAAGCTTACCGCACTTTTCACAGCGAACGCAATTACAGCAATCGTATGTACATGTTAACGTATGGTGTATATCGATCGACGTATTCTATTCCGAGACTACTTTTAGGACGACAAATTTTTAATGCCCATCTAACTGTAATTCATTAGTAATCGACCATTGTACGTTAAACAGCTTTCATCAATTAAAAAATAATACAGGTAAGGTCCGCAAATTGCGTGATGGACTTCGCTTTTAACTCCCTAATCTGGTTGCCCTAATCGTAAAGTAAAAACGTATTCCTATCGTTCTTTAAAATAATCTTGTTATGTACAAAAGTATTCAAAAGCTTTATTTAGTTGTCACATTTGCAGTAAAAACAAAGACCGCGATTTACCGTAATCTCGTCGTTCCGCTTCGATAAATAAAAACGCGACAAATCCTCGGTCTACTAAAGGGCCGCCAAAGGAAACTGGGATACTCGAAAAGTCCCCAGGGAAATCGCGAATAAATCCTCGACAGAAATATCTCCCAACATGGACTCGCCCACGCACGATGCACCGCAATTGGAGGGAATAGGCCATGGGAACAAGGGGTTGGAGCGCGGAAACCCACCCCAGTCAGCGTCGAAACTTGAACCAACGGCGAGTCGATCCCATTTCCTAAACCCGAGCGTTCAAGAATCACGGGGCCGAGGTGCGAAACGCTGCAATCGAGCGGACTTCTCTCTCTCTCTCTCTCTCTCTCTCTCTCTCTCTCTGAGAGCCACCCTCGCCGCCTTGTCGCAGTCAACAATTTCCGGTCGAATTTGTCGCGACGCGTCACGTAGTTTCGTTTCCGTTCGTTTTTATCGAATCCGTTTGTCAACGAACTGTTCCGCCACGATCTGTGCAAATCTTGGTATTCGCCACTTAATTCTCTCAAGGATTTCGCAGCCATTAGGCTTCCACAAAGGCCGAGAATAATATCGATATTCTATTGCCCCGCCTCGGAAAACTCAAACAATATTAAGACAAGAAATTAAATTAGTTTAAATTAAATTTTTGAGATTTTCTAAAGCAAGCAACTGTAGAGTTTCAAATATGATTCAAATACTGTTTGATATAAAACTGTAATTATCTTGAAGGATTCAAATTTGTCATTTGCTTCACTCTGTCCAGCTTAGAATTACTATGTACGCAGCTACACTTAATACCAATCATACCAATCGACTTTCTGTCACATGAGTTAGATATTCTATAAATAAGAATATATTGTGTACCAATTAAAATATTATAGGGAACTATTAGCTATGTGTCGGTATGTGTATATTTCGATTATATTATTACATACAGAAATGCTTGGTTAAATCGTTTCCACAGTCTTATTTTAAAACGCTTCCAGAGTCATTATTATACATATACACGCGCACGCACATGGTTACGCATCCGGTCGATAAATGCATTGAATTCAGGATTGTGAAGGTGATAATTGAAAAATAAAATATTCTAGACCAATATTATCGAGGAAAACCAAGAAAAATGCGAGACAAGATGAAGATTTTCTATTCCAAGAATTAAACAATGACAACAAGTCAGAATTGAACAAGACAATATTTTAGCAAGCGTTGTATCGTATTGTATTGTGGAAGTTCTGGCAGTCATTGATTCGGTTTTTTCGTACGTACCTCTGCAGCGTTTCCGTATGCAGCGAACAAAAACGTACCGCTATCGATACAGGGAAACGGGGGAGACTCGCCACGGTGCTCGCCGATGCATCCCCCGCGATAATAGTGACCGTGGCAGCATAGGCAGAGGGAATGGTCGTGAGACGGTCGGCTGGCCGGTTCTTGTGCACACGCACGGAAAGCGAAGGCAAAAGCAAAGGTAAAGGTAAAGGCAAAGGCAAAGCCAAAGGCAATGGCAAAGGCAAAGGAAGAAATCGATACGACGCCTGCGCGCCGCGGGACCAGCCCCGATGGAATCGGCGGCTTGGTTCATTCTATAGGAGAGCCAGGCTGCTCCCATCCCCCGAGTCCATCTCCGAGCCGCTTTCGTTATCGAAAAGCAGAGAGCAACCCCGGCGTCGTTAACTCACGACATTTTATTGGCATCCAGCGGCGCAGGAGTTTTCCTTCCGCCTCGGCCCTGATCTATCTCGGGCCAGGGGAACGGAAGGAAGCTTCTCGGGGTCAGGTCCTCGTTCTGATCTATGATCCTCGATGCTCGCGCTGCACGCGTTCCCATCCACAACGCGCCGTCTAGACATCTCGCGGCCTCCTGACACACCAAACTTTAACCCGTTCGTTCTCTAGCGCGAGCCGCTTGACCCGGATATATTTTGGCTCGAGATTGTATCGCGGCTAGACCAAGTCCAACGTGCTTTGGAGAAAGACGATGTACAGCGCACGAACCTGCATACCGGACCGATATAGCTCGGCCACGACCGTTTCGCGCGGAAATTGTTTACCCAGAGCACAGTGGGTTAGCCTGTCTGCCTGGTCTAGCTGAATTCAGCGTGCCAGCACGAATTATTTTTTTCATCTTCTCACTATGCTGAATAGTATAATACTCGAAGTATTCGATGGACTTGAAAAACCATTTACACCAAATCGACGAGGACCACTGAATAATGTACAGTAAACAGGAGTCACAATGTCCATCTTAAGAGATGAAACAATTTTGGCGCAATTTGTGATCTCTCGGACATCGTTTTATGTATGATTATTGTTTGCGTTTAAGACGTGAGACGGTTGCATTCCTAGTGTAACATCTTATTTAATTGCAGCTTGAATACTTCCTAGGTTGTCCTAAGACATAATTTCTCGTTAAGAGAAAAGTTTTATAGAACCAATTATGGTCAATTCGATCATTTTTAATAGCATTTTCATTAGTGTAAATAAATTATACGGATCACTGACTTTCTTTGTATACTTTCAGAATTTAAATGAAATCACTTTATAAACAATTATTACGATCATACGATGGTTCTGTACAAGTTTTGTATAATTTCTAATACGTTTGGTACACGCATGTGCATGTGAAGCATAACTTCTGTCCGTTTATAACCAAAGCAAAGAGAACTGTTGCACTTTGCGAAGAGACCAGGATACGACCTTGAGACGATCGCGCGAAAGACTACCCTACAACAGACTATCGTGCGCAAGAAACGACTGTGATAAAACTTTTTATAACTCTCGTATATCTCCGCATCGATGGCGAGGGGAAAAGTGCACGCACTTGGAATCGTGCAATAAGAATCGCGACATTTCCTCGTGCCGGGGAAGAGAAATGGCAGGCACCGTGTCGGGAATGTCGGACGTCCTTGAAAAAATGTCAATTGAGTGTCGCGAGCATGCGATTCCACGTTATCGCGGCGATCGGGGTAATTAGGGCTCGGAACATGTTGCCAACTCGGCGATAAACAACGAGACCAGTCGGCTATCCGAAAATACTGGTGTACACGTGGAACGGTCAACACAACGGACTACGAAACCGCCTAATAAGCGAACAGCAATTTCCTATGTTGTTAACGCGCGTTTCCCTCAAACACGCCGCGCCGTTCTGACCGACCTAAACTCGCATTATTAATCACAGCTCCACGTTCACGATCATTTTAGCAGTCTCCCTGACGAGTTAATACGCTCTGTTTCTGGCTTGCGCAACAATTGCACGTTTCCGAGCGCGATCGCCGCGATACCGGCACGATAAGATCAACGATCGACGGCTCATTCACCGGGGATCGAGATGGGATCGGATTCGATCCGGCGAGGATGTTCCGCGTGTTGGTCTCGCGGCTCGGATCACGTATAACATGGTCGCCGTGCTCCGTCGATCATGCTATTCGCGCGATCGTCGAGCGACTCATGCGAGTCAATTTACTCAAACGTTGCAGATATGAGGTACGTCGTATTTTCTTGAAACATGAAACAATGAGAGACCGGATCCTGATGTCCCGAAATAGGACAATGTTGTTTCGAATGGTGTTTTGCGATAATTCTACATGCTATTCCTGACCCGCAGTCGCATAAATATTTTTAAATGTGCGAGCGACTAGATAGCAGCGGACAAGAACCATGCCAGCGAATAGTTATCTTTACAGCCAATTTAATTACCCAAATTGTTTATCACTCCAAACCCTTTTTGCGACACACTTAATTTTTAAATAATTTCAGCACTGAAATTGTGGTATTTTCCCTTTATAATGTATCGTTTTATATCTTATTTTTCCACTGTACAGTATGCAAGAAAGGGTTTTTCCGTTGATATTGATAAACTATTGTTATCATCATCATTATTATTAATATTATCCGTAACTGTGACAAATGCCGTCTGCAACCGATGAGAATGTAGATTTCCATCGAACATTTTTCGCTTCGGGAATGATACTAAAAGCTTTGGGAATGGTTCGAGCTGATCCTCCGCATCTCAATAAACGATTCCATGTCGATATCGTGGAAGAAACGTGGCTGTATCGACATAAGACTTTCGGAAACGACGCGGCGCACATCCCAACAGGGCCTTGAAAGTGTAAAAGCCACGAAAGGGACGATGCAACTCCGTGACGTAGGGATTTATAGCGAGACGCAACACACGAAACTTTCGTAGGCTCGCCTAACTTCGTTTATGGCTCTCGCGGCACGCACGCGTTACTGCGTCGTTTGGTTCGACGACGGTAGAACGGTGCAGCGGTTCGGAATTGACGGTTGAACTTTTATCGAAACGATTTCAAGGAGTGAGGCAGGGAGAAAGAGACGGAGAACAGAGGTTGGTACGAACTGCGGTTTATCCACCGCAGACATCCAATTTCATTCAAATGTATCTTTTCAGCTCGAATCGATATGTTTAACCTGTTAACCCGGCTGGTTCTTCGACCGCGTGCACCTGTATACATAAATATGTATAATAACGGCGAGCTGTGTCTCTATCGCAAGAAACGTGCCGCGTTAAGGTAAATGTACCTGTTATGAAACACTGCTCAAATGTGACATGTTGTTCTTTGTAAATTCACTCCTTCAAATATTGTTATATAACAATCAGTTGCGAAAAAGAAATGTTTATTCAAATACGAGTGTTTCTGGGCAAGAACATACTATTCTATATTATTCAATATCATTTCATAATATTCAATTTTATCATTGTCCCGATTTATAACGGTATTCCACAATGGGTAGATGCTGGTATCTTACTAATTTAGTTATATTATTTTTCATTTATATTACATGAATATTTTAAAGCTCGTTATGTTATCTATAAACACCAGTCCATCGAACAGTAGAATAAAAATGCATGAATGACACTTTTCAGTTGTAATAAAATCGATGATAATCTTATAATCCCTGAAAAGTGCATCATAAGGGATACCGTTACCTCATCTCCTTTACGCAGAGATATTAAGGAACACAATTGACTATAAATCACGGATTTAAGCAAAGTTCTTTAATGTACACGTGTTTCCACGTTTCATGTTTACGAGATCCTGTAACAGGTCCGGAAGGCTTGAGTGTTTGCAAGAAAATGATGCTGCAGCTACTCGTGATTAATTAATTTCCAGTGCCTTCGCGTCTGCAGTCTCGAACGACAACGACCCGCGCTTGGTATACAATCAACTTGTTTTGGCTATGCGCGTGCGAACCGTGCCTTACACACGCTTCCTGAACGATCGTTGCATTATCGTTAGTGGACTGTGGGAACAAGTAGCGAGGAGGAACACTGTTAATCAACTGTTCCCTTTTTGGAAGATAAAAATTCCACTGTTCAATCTCCAAAACGCTGTTGCTCTATTCGCATTGATATATTGCAATTCGTATTCAATTTTGTGGTTGATACACTGAACACTGTTGTATATTATTTCCTGCACATTAAGAAGTAGATAACAAAATAATTTAATAATAACACTTATACTTAAATCTTTATGATTCTTATCTTTGGCTAGACATAAAATAATTCCACCCGGTCTCGGTAAATTAAAATGTCCACTTACAAAACCACGGTTATCCTATCCTAGCAGTGGCCCGTTAAGTGGGAGCGACGAAGGATTGAATTTGTAGCTCCTCATTTTTATTAGCGAAATCCGCAGTGATTAATGAATATGGGGTTGCCGCCGATCCCAAGCACCTAATTGTGTAATTCTGTTTGCGCGACTGGTTAAGGGCCGAGGGGGGAGAAATGCGTCCAGTAGAAGGGGGGCCCCGGCGAGCTCGGACTCTTTCTGGCGTTGCTATCCACGCGCTCGGCGTGACAGTTTTATTATCCAATTTGGATGGGTCACGAGAGCGAGCGAAGCGATCTAGGCAAAGGTCCGCGAGGCAAGAAACGCGAGGCCAGTCGGAGCGAGACAAAACGAGGTAAAACAAGGCGAGACTTCTGTGTCCGTCCGCAGAAGCAACGGTTACGGTCGATCGAGCCTCGAGCTGGGTTACGCAAGCTGGTGATAATTTTATAAAACTGTTAGCTGCGGGGCGAGCGGATTAGGCGACTCCAGCGAAACACCGTGACATGCGAACGGCCGAGGATTCGCGACACAGAACGCGAAATCGCCTAACAGATTCTAAACTTATTAGCCGCTCCGGGCTGCATCGGTATCTGGAGCGACCTGTTCAAAGAAGACGCGTATTGGTATTAGAGTCGTCCCTGACTCGGACGCAATTAACCTACTAATGCCGGCTTCCACCGAAAACTCGTTTACAGGTGGAACGACTCGACAAACAAGGGGGGGAAAAAAGGTCTTCCCACGACATAATTTCATGCGTAACTTTATACCGATCAAGCCGGACTTCCTGTTCAACGGGCTTACGGGCCCAGTTTCTCCTCCGAAAAGTCTCGGCTCTTTTTTCCAGCGGCGTGTACGTGTCTCCGGGAGCGAGCCGCGCGGCACTTCTCGCGAGACAAGTTATTACTCTCCGCGTAATTTCTTAATTAAGCACGGTCGGCTGCCGAGACGCAACCTTTTCTCCTGACCGATTCGCCGAGCACGTTTCCCGAGCGAATTACAGAAACTGGGACCGTTGGGACAAACCTGGTGCAATACGGATTCAACCGCTAACCGGGTCGACGAGCCCAATCGTCGGGGAATCTGTTTTTTAACACGAAACCTACCGCCGTGGCGGTAAAAATTACTGGCTCCAAACTTTTTATGATAAAATTGCTGAAACTATAAAAACTGTTTGTCTTGAATTATAGCATTATTTTATTATTTTTTAAATCTTATACATAATCCTACACTTCTAAGTTGCTAACTTTATTTTATGGTATTTTGACAAAACTCAATCGGTTAGCGCAATGGTTAGAGCGTACGATTTCAGTGCTGGTATTTTGACAAATAGAAGTCATAGATGTAAGCAATCACAATTGAATTGAGTCACAGCGATGTTATAGAGTTGAAATGTAGTTAAAGTATAAGTTATAGTTTAAGAAAAGAGATGTAAAGAATATAATTTATGACGTTATCAATAAAGCTTATTATGTAAAAAAAAGGACGAAAAGTCTAAATAAGGCTTTTTAATAAATAATCACGCCTTAGTCAGTTTTTATGTCCAGTCGGTTAGTGTTCATAATTCGTCGCCATCGTGCAGTTTATCTTTATCCCAGTATTTGCCATTACCCTTATCTTGCTGTATGGATGCTGTTGTTCATGGTCCTTGCGTCATATTTCGGAAAGTTCGTTTGCCATCTTTGCTTCTTAAGATAAATAATTGGCACGTTAAGGGTTAACAGGTTAAATTCGTAACACCGTCTCATTATTATTGTTCCGTGGTCGCGCGAACGCCGTTACGCAATATCAAAGCGATACGCGACCGGTTGTCCGAGCGTTGGATCGTGTTACGCGTAGAGCATACGCAACGTACACGGTTACCTTTTTACTCTTATTGCGATTCGATAAAATCCCTGGACGATCCACGCAGACGTTTCCCTTCACAATGATCCGCTTCGAAAACATCTATTTTTCTCTGGACGATTCGTCCTATGTCAATTAGCGTCTAGACTCAGTAGCGACGCAATAAAAGACTCTTGTGGAACGAGTTGCCCGAAGACTGCGCGCGCGACGTTTCTTTCAACAATGCTCTCATCCATAGTCACGCGCCGGCCGTTTGCTGCTCGATATTAACTATCCAAGCTCGATTTAACGGCCGAGTCATTTGCAATTCTCAATTCCACTTGAAACGCGAGACTACGTTTGTCTGGGATGGAAATTTTTTGATGATCTCGGCGAAACGCGAGGAGGATCCGTTTCCTATAAGCCAGCGGTTCCCATACTTTTTCACAGTGCGACCCACTTCTCAGCGAGAATGTTGTTTGCAATTCTCGTACTATTTTCCGTTAATACTTTGTAAAATTTGTATGTTCTATTTCGGGTAATAGACGGTCGCTTCATCTCGTATTTTTCATCGGTGTACGTCGTTCCCGTACTCTAATTGTAAGCAGTCGATTTTATTTATCGTAGAACAGTTTGTAATGTCAACGATAAAGCCCATCCCGCTAACTAAGGTGTCTATTGCAGGGAACATGAAAAGAAACTCTATTATTTCCGTGAAAGTTCCTGTTTCGCTACGTTTGATTATATTCTCGTCTCGTTTCTCTATTTTGTGCGAAGTATTTTCCGATATTCCCTTTATTTCGCTTCGCTTCATTTAAACGGCCATTGTAATCAACAACATTCAACTAAATGCCTAGATATTATCATACGCTAAAGAAACGAGTCCGGTAAATACCGTAGACGGATACATATTCTGATCGTCTACTCGTAAATTGAAACAGCAGTAAACAAAGCACGAACCTCCAGTAGTAATAAAGCTGCCGAGCAGTGAAATCTTATTTTATCAGTTAAAAATACTTGTATGGATTTTTTAAAAGTATTTTTTACTACCTGCAGGATTGTTCGATAAGTGTCGTTGCAGCATAATGTTTATTATTTATTTATTAACAGTAATAGTACGGAGAGAGATATATAAATCCTTTAAAAACAGTGCAGGGCATTCAAGTTAATACAATAAAATAAAACGTATACTTATATTCATATCAATAAAAGTTTGTATTTATTGAAAGTCAGAAGCAAAAGGTAGTATGAAACCAAGGGGCCTTGAAGCATAATTAGCTATAGTCAAGATGTGAATTCTAAAATCATTATACCTATGATATAGTTTCGACTTGGTTTGAATATTGGAGGTTTTCCGTGCTATAAACGCATGGTGCGCAGTTCGAGTATAAATTGACGGCGTATGCTTCAGAGACCAGCACGATATACGTATATGCAACCCTCCCCCACATTCGCGAATTGCTTTAACTCGTGGAACCTGAACGGACAAAGCGCCGATACTTGTTGGAAAATTCTAAAACAGTTCCGACAGTCACGAGCCTATAATTAGTCGACACAATCGATCATGATCCACTACGTAAAAAATTGCAACAATTGCGCAATAGATTTTAAACGTCAAGGAGGATGCAGAATTGGTAGCGCTCGAGTTTAATTCGTGAGAATTTAACCTGTTAACGGCACGATCTCTCGACCGTGGATACCCAATGACACGAATCAAAATCATGCAAAAATTAAATTGGTAAAGATCCCTGTAACGTCGTTTATCCTAATACTGCAACTATGATATAAAACGCAATAACTTCTGTCCTATAACAACCATAAGACTACTCGTCTCTCAACTGTTTAGGTACCCATTAAACTTCAATCGTTTTACTAGTTTCAATAAACATTGACGAAAATTACAGCCGAGAAGTCAAGGATTAACAAGACCATGTTATAGAGTGCGTGACACTAAAGATCCAGTTTTTTGGTGTAACTTTCAAATCACGTCACAGGGGGTCCTGGATTAGTGGTGAAACGAAAGAGAAACCGGAAGCTATCGAAGGACGAGGGAACTCGCCGTCGCCTGGTTGACAGTCTAACGAACGGTGACAAAGAGAAGAAAGAGCGGACTCACCGGGGTAGCGGCGAAAAGGTCGTCCTGGGGAACAGCTGATCCGGCTGGCTCGCTCGGTGGGTGTCGCTTTCGTTCGAGTTTCTCAATCGTGATCGGCTAACCTCCAAAACTAGCTGCGCAATCGAGTGGACGCGACGGGGCGGGGATAGTTGATCGCATGCACGAAGCACACACTACGGCTGATTATTTCCGCGTGTGTCCCAAGTGACAACAAGCGACACTGCTCGATCGACACGACACGAGACGAGATGAGACGAGACGGGACGGGTCGGGACGGGCGAAAGAGTGTCCTGTCGCAGTTAAAGCGACACAAGAAGATTACGAGGACCGCTGGTACTCGCGAAGGGTGGCCGTTGCGTCATATATCGTCGCCAGGCGAACGGGACGTAACCCAATTCGCGGCTGGCAGCTTCGGCCTCTGCTTCCGTCCCTCGTCTCATTCTCTCTTTCTCTCTCCGTACCGATCGACGAGTCGGTGTTCCTTTGCCCGAAGAAATTCACTGATCCCAGGCGAGAACGATCGCGGGCTACACGGGGTACGGTGCTTCACTGTGGCAACATCCACCAAACTGGTAAACACACCGCGCGAGCGACGGTGGATCATCGATGACGGACGACAGTCGCGGTTTCGAAGGATCTTCGGCTTGAATCCAATTAGCTGAGGAGATCGGCGAGAGCCGATGCTCCTGGATGCACTGGCAACCAGGTATCCTATCCACCGGGTACCTTCCGTGTTGTCCCAGTCGCTGCAGAACGAAACAACCACCGAGCGAAAGGACGCGACGGGGAAAGCGGTAGATCGAGGAAACCAGCAGACGAGCCAGACCCCACTCCGCCACCAGTGGAAATGATACTGCGGCTTCGTCGGATTTTATTCCGTGTATACACTGTACATAAACGGTCACGCGCAGTCGCAGAACGCTCCTCGCTCGGTCGGTCGTCGGGCTAGGCCACTTTTCAAACATTTGCACCAGAATCGACCAACATTTCATCTAGGTAAATTATTATTGAAATATTTTATTACCGCTTACAACCAGTAGACAAGTATTTATTTAATTGTTCATCAGCTCGATGATTGGTTAAAGCATTTTCGTTACGAAGGAAGTATTCGATTAACCTTTAAATGTTTTAACACGCGTTTCATAAAATTTTATTCGATTACTCTGATTTCTAACAATCAATTTTCCTACATTGTTATTACTTATTTTTTTGTTTTTACATGTAATTTGTTGCATTACATGTAATTAAAATTAATGTTTTCACGATCGATTCGAGGGGGTTGAAATAAAAAGATTTCAAAATTGTACAGGCTACTGCGGAGTTTTATATGATCTTGTGCAAAAATAATAATTCGATTAATGTACGAACTAATTGTAATTTTTATTTCCCGGCTCTGTTTGAATTTTTTCCAAACGTAGAATAGAGTGGTTATAAAGACACTACGCTTTTGGTGTACAATATTATATTAAAATATAAATGCCAACTCTTCAACAGCTACAAATTCATGTAGCATATAATATAATACATATATCAGTTTCGTTAACTCGACAGCGACCGCAGCTTATGGCAAGACAGGTTAGAGTTTCGTCTCTAGTTTTTATTCTTGAAAATAAATACGATGAAGTTTATATGTCTTGAGTTTACACATTCTCAGGACATGCTCCAGTGATAAGGCTGTCTTTCGAAAAATAATATAAACTCTAGATTTTCGATTATTCTCATTAATAGAGGATGTACAAAATACAAGTAATATTTCAAACTTTACAATTGCAACCATAGTATAAACGTGCGCTTATGCGCAATCGATCACACAAATACAAAGTACAAATGGCTCCACGGTTTGCTCACTGCTCGTCCTTGTCTTTAGCTCCGTGTTTTAAGATTCGTGTGAACTCGATATAGTCAAACATCGATCCCTTTATGGGAGCTTCGCGATACATTTCGTCCACATCGTCGTCCGTAAATCTTGAATGAGAAAAATAATTATTGATTTCTTCCTCTTTCCATTGTACAATGGAATTCTAGTATTCTGCGGAATGTTACCTGTCCCCCATCGTTGTGAGTAACTCGCGGAGACGTTCCTCGTTTATATGACCGGAATTTTCTTCATCAAAACAACCGAACGCATTCTTAATAACGTCTTCCGGATCAGTGCCTTGAAGTCTCTCTCCGAATAAGGTCAAGAACATCGTAAAATTGATTGGCCCTGGAGCTTCGTTCATCATACCTTCCAGATAATCTTCGGTTGGATTTTTTCCTAAAATAGTATGATTTTTCAATAAGATCGAAATGATTTATTTATATAAATAAAACGTGTAAATAATTCCATCTAACCTAAAGAAGCAAGCATATCATGGAGATCCTCTTTATCGATGAAACCATCGTGATTCTGGTCGATCATGTTGAAAGCCTCTTTGAATTCCGCGATTTGGGCTTGATCGAACATTGCAAAAACATTGGATGTGGCGCGCTGCGCGCGCTTCTTTGTCGTTGCACGACGGCCGGCAGTTTTGCGGGAGGACATGTTGGTATCCCTGTAAGTATAAATAAAGATTCATCTGGCTTCCTATGGTCGCTTTGGAATTTTCTTTAAAGCTGCTCTAAATGATTCTTGATCGTGTCTTAACCGTTTTGATTTTTAAAACATCTTTTTAACACTGCCATACAAAAAAATGCAAAGAAACGTGTCGCGATAAGATTATTTGAAGGAGACAACTAGTTCTATCAGTATCATAAAAACAAGATTATTGGATCGAATGTCGATTCGAAACAATTATTCTGTTATTTGTTGTCGAAATCAAACATTTATTTTGTATCAATTAATTCAAGAAACAGCAACGTAACCTTAATCGCGATAAAAATAACATCGTTTACTGTTTACTGCAGTTTTTCGCGACATTTCATTGCAACGAACAAATAGCTATAATCCAGTAGACAACTTTCTAGTCACGTTTACTTTTCGTTAATGAGTCACGAGAATTGGGTGTATAAGCATTTGTATTTCACCGACAACTTCATTTATTTAAACTTGACTCACGCTTAATCGTTTTGAAAACAAAATGTTAAGTAGAGCATTGAAAATTGTACTCTGGCACGCGAGATAACTTTCATGTCAACGATAGTATTCAATTTTACGATTTTCCTTATAATTTCGTCAAGCGAATCTACGTCAATGCTTTCAAGGTATCGAGTTCCAGCAGTGCATTTTGATTTTCTAATTTTACTTTACAGCTCTTTGTCTGAAAACTTTCCCCAGGCTATATCGGTACAGGCTATATTTGTCTATGGACAACTTTTTCTCGAGAAAGGCTCGGTACGTATCGAAAAAGGCAGTGATTCGTAACAACGAATTAGCAAGCATTTTACAAAGAAAAAATACATGAGAATATATTTTAGAAATTCCAGAGAAGCAATGGGAGAAGTAACGAAATCGAGGACACAATAAACAATGGCCGCCCTTCCAGAAAGACGAGTGCTGTCAAATGTTCCACGCATTTCGGACTGCTGCAGTGTTCTTTGACGAAACAATGAACAGCGTATTCCACGTGAGTAAGCTTAGACGAAAAAGTGAATGTTTACATACCTGGTTAATAGAAAATTTCTACTGTAGAAAGTGTCACGAAATACAGAACTGCACAGAGACTCGTACACTACTGTGACTCACGTTACGCGTCACTCTATGGTTATTCACCACACCCGGGCAGGTAGCGCCATCTGTGAAAGGATCGTTTGTCACAGGGGTTCACAACTTAGCCATTCGAACACCTTATGGGGTCAATCGATCCACGGGCGACGCTCTATCTCTCGCTGAACTATTTCATTTTATTAATTGAAAATAGTAATTACTTTGCTTGTTTCTAAAACTATTTTCTGGTCAAAAAAACTTACTCCATTGCATGATGAAGTTAACTTTTATCGCAAACTTCTATTTTTCTAAGCAAATTCAGAAACATCTCAGAAAATCGGCTGACGATAATCCGTTGCTTTAAATTTTGTTTAAGCATGTTACGTATTTATACTTACAACATATATACCATTGTGTTTGAGAAAATCCAAATAATAATTTTTGCAAGAAAAATAATTATATGGATTCCATGGTTGATGCACAAAAAAATCTTAAAATCGTTATTTCGATATTTTCTCAAAGGTCAATTTCGAATAGAAATAATTCCCAATTTGTAAAATGATTATTTTTTTCTGAAACACAAATGTTCTCTTAAAAGACCGCGTCATTGGAGGTGCCATAGTTGGAGCAAGTTACTGACAGCGAAAGCATTGCCTTATAAGGCAGTGCGAGGATCCGATATAGTTGGTGCGCGTTTCGTAATCGCCTTTACGATGTTCTCTATAAGTATAATTGCAACGGTATGTATTTTATTCACTTGTTAACAGTGAAAACCCGTTGTTTTTCATTCTTTTTAATTCTTTCCCTTTATCGTGGTATTCTTATTAGCAACATTTTGTAGTGTACCTGTTACCGACAATATATAAAGAACCAGTATTCTACAAAGTGCCTAGGCATTGCATATAATGACCGGCGTTTTTAGGCAATGTATGAAATATGAGAATTATTACATACTTTCCTTAAGCATTGTATATAATACCTAGGCATTCTATAGAAGGATAAATGCTATTTAGGCAAAATATAGAAAAAGGACCTGATAAGGCTATGTAACGGTTCTGTTAATGAAATATGAATCGTTTCATACATTGCCTAAAAACGGTGAGCATTATATACAATGCTTAAGCATTCTATAGAATGGCGGAATTCAAACTTTTCCAGTAACATACATAGTATAAAGATCAAGATCACAGAAGGTAGTCGCTCGAGTCCCAGGAAGATACAGTATCGTGTAAAATAAAACAAGAGCATTGGTTTCTTTATTCGTGCAACCAACGAACAATCAAGCTTATGTTACAAGATGCGCCTTTCACTTGAGATTTACAAATAGTCGTCCTAAATTACGGTAACACTCTATATACACAATGATACACGTGGAATTGAAGTCTCGCCAAATTTCGTTCCGCCGTGAAAGCTGTTGACGCGAATTTTTGCGCGAAGTCATAATCTTCGGTCGTGTTCATCCTCTTTACTTATTTACAGAAATCGGCGATACGCTCAACACAATAACATAAATAAAGGCAACAATGGTTCGCGTGTCGGTGTCCTCCCACATATCTCTGTTCTGTACATAAATAATACCTGATTCCGAGGACGACTCTGACAGACTATCGCACAGACACACCGTTGATGGTGATGCCGTTTCTGTTCGCGACCGGTTCAGCTTCGTAGTGTCCGGATCTTCCGTAATGTCTCCTAACGTTGTTGCCGTACCTTCGTGAAATGAAAATCGTGTATTACATGTGTTTCTTAGCACTCTGGTCTATTAGATTTTCAACTCACCCATAGGTACTGCCACTTATACTGTAAGGACTATCATAGAGACCGTCTTCCGGAACATTCTCGTACATGGCGTTAGGCGTTCCATCGTTAAGCGTAGCGTAGGACATTACAGCGGCGTTTTGATCCTCCTTCCTTTCGGCAGCTTGCACATTCTCCGTATTTTTCACAGGCGTAGCTTTCCTCCTGCAACGAGTACTCCATGCAATTTCCTCCGGACTTTTCCGGATGCTTCATTCAACGATACGAGACAGCGCAGATAAACAAAACATTATACTCTTTGTTAAGCATTCTACCACAAACTGAGAAGGTGATAGTCAAGCGTGCACTATATTTGTTCACCATTCGTGACTCGACTCGTTGAACGGTTTATGGTCTTCCGATCAAGTTGCACTAGTACTTACAGTCTTAGGTAAACGAGTCCAAGTATAATTAATATAAATATGATGACTCCGGCACCGATCCCAACGCTGGTACCCACGCCTTGCGCTTCCGCGACCTCGTTCGGCATGACTATCGAGAAATCCAACAAAACGTAAATATCAATCGTTCTAGAAACTCCGAGATGTTTCAGAAATCGTACTTACACTCGCACTTGGGCTCTTCGCCGCTCCAAGATCCGGTATCCAAACATTTTCTTAGAAATGGGCCGACTCTCTCGAACTGCGGTAGGCAATGATACTCTGCGGTTCCGCCGTAGGTTGTGGTCCCGTTCACCACGATCACTCTTCCGTTTTCTATGGGCCCCGGGTGCTTGCACTCGACCGCTATGGACAAGTTTTTACTGTCATGGCACTACTTTCGTAACCGAGTCTTTTTTAAGCAAACCATTAAGCGTTCATATACTTGTTTGAAAAGACGAAATTAGTGAAACTACTTACAGAAACAAGCGGGCACGTTTCCACTCCAAGAGCCGTTCTGCAAGCAGACTCTGGTCTCGTTTCCTTCCATGTAATAGCCACGCGGACACGCGTAGTGGGCGATGCCGCCCACGCTGTGCGTCGATACTTGCGTGGACAGTACTCCTTCCTTCTCCGGGTCCTTGCACCTGATTTCTGTGAATAGATTTGATGAATGAAGAACCTTTTAAGGAATCAGCTTATGAGTCGAACGGCGCGAGGACAATTACCTTTACAAACCGGTGTGTCACTGCTCCAGGTGCCATTTTCTAGGCACAATCTCCTGGCGAATCCATCAAGCTCAAAGTTACCGTCGCACTCGTAGAGCGCAGCTGCACCATAATAAGTTGCGTTCGACGTTAACGTGTATTTTCCGTGTTGAATTTGTTCAGGTTTGCTGCAATCGACATCTGGACGAACAGTTTTTGAATTGTCAGTACATTACTTTTGCAGCTGTTCGATCAAGACTTTAAAAAAATTGTTCTTACAGACGCAACGCGGAACCTCGCCGCTCCACTTTCCATTGTCCTCGCAAGTGGACAGAGGCTCTCCGATCACCTTGTATCCCCTCTCGCAGCGATACTTGGCCAGAGCGCCGATTTTATAGGAAGTCGCACCCGTGTTCGAGTTCTCCGGAGTCCCGGTGCGAATTAACGTCCTCCCGTACATTCTGTCGTTCCCGGTCACCGACAGAATCCCGTGTTCCGCGTACACTGGTTCTGGACACCGGATTTCTGCAACCGAACGCGTTTCAATCTGTTCATTGGCAATCATTCTCGCATGAACGGATCTCTTCGTCTCGGATCTCTGGGTACCTTCACACTTCGGAGTCGCGTCGCTCCATTGGCCATTGTCTAAGCAGTATCTCCTCGACACTCCGTTCAACCTATAGTTCCTCGTACAGCTGTAAGTTATTTCACTTCCCAGATGAGTTGTCCCGTTCGCGTATTCCACGGCTCCGTTTAACACGGGCAAAACTTTGCCACACTCCACATCTGCGACACATCGAACGCGATGTCATTGTTGTTAACCACGTCGAACTCGGTCAACGTCAAATTCGCTGTGCTCTGAATTGTGTAACTATCACGTTCTACTTGTGATATTTATTATAGATACTTGTAGACCATTCAAATAACGTGATAAGATACGATCGATACAAGAGAATTTAGTAAGAGTTCCTTCCTTCGTGTATTTTCAAAAGTTAACACTTTAGTTACAAGATCTCCAAAAAAGTTGTGAACTTGTGTTAATTAGGAGATATTGTTGATTTAGTAAGGTCTAGAGTTTTGGCTACACAGCCAAAGGACACACAAATTGTCCTATCGCGTTATAGGTGTCGTATATAATGAACATGCTTACATTCGCAGGTGGGAACTTCTCCAGTCCACTCTCCGTCTTTGCCGCACGTGTGTCTAGCTTCCCCTTGAAGTAGATATCCTGCCTCGCAGTGGTACTCGATGGCACTATGAACGTTCAAGTCGTAACCGACAACGTAGCTCCCTGTAGGCACCTCGGGCTCCTCGCAAGTGATCACTAAAACAATCAAAAAATAGATCGAATAATCATCCCGTCTACTTCGAGGTATACTAAAAATCTCAAGCTTACACTCGCAAGACGGAGTGGCGTGGCTCCATTTTCCTTCTCTCGTGCACTCGTGCTTCGATTCGCCAACCAACCAGTAGTCCTCCTGACACGCGTACATCGCCAAACTTTTCACCGTAGTGGTGCCGTTGATCAGGGACACGGTGCCGAATTCGATTTGCGCTGGTGCACCGCAATCGACGAACTTACATTGGGGCGCCTTACCAGACCACTCGCCGCCGACGTCGCACGTCAACACCTGTACCCAATTAACGGTGTACCTTTTGATGCCGATGATTTCCAAAATATAGATTAATTTGTAAAATAGCTCACGTTATCGCCGAATAAAATGAAACCGTTCTGGCAAGAGTAAGTGGCAGTAGATCCGGCTCGTCGCCCGGTGGTGGTAACGACTCCGCCATTGACCGGCGGCGGTTCAGGGCACCAATCGACTGGAAAATGAGGAACGGTAAATGCCTTACACTTCCGCCTTCTGGCATTACTAGAATGGTATCGCTAGCTTCGTACACAAGCATTGAGGTTTATGTCCACTCCAAATTCCGCCGTCGCCGCATCTACGTCTAGCGTCGCCGATCAGCGTGTAATTCTCCTTGCAGGCGTAATCGGCAAGTGCCCCATGCGTGGTTCTTTTGTCCACCAACGTTATGGCGCCATTCTCCAGTTCCGGGAGGGGACTGCAGTCGACGACTGGGAACATCGGTGTCATAATCGTATAGCGGTTTTCGTTATGTACAGCAGTCGGAGCAAGCGACGAATTTAGTTAGCCGAACAAATAATTAAGAAACACCGTTTTCTCGTAATTGACGCGGTTGCGCAAGCAACAAACGCATACGGATCCGCAGTCTGGCGATTGTACGCGACGCGATTGCGAATCGCTAGCCGCATCTTCGCGATAATTATGCGGGCCGCGTAGCACCGCGCTCGATCGAGCTTACATTTGCAGGTGGGCGGCTCGCCGCTCCAAAATCCGCTCGGCTCGCAGGCTCTGTTCTTCGAACCAATCAGCATGTAGCCGTCGGGACAGACATAGTCGATTGTGGAGCCTATCGTCCTCTTCGTGCCGACGATCGTCGTGTTCGCCGATTTCTCTGGGCTACCGCAAGTAGGTGGCCCTGAAAAGTGGACGCGGGTGAGATTGGATATTCTAGCATATTACGGAAACTCCACTCGTTGTTCCATGTACAGTTCGACTCGCATCGAGTTCACTCACTGCTTTGACATATCCAATGTAAATAGTCAAGGTTGCAGCCGACGTCATTCCAAAGCCAACTGCGGCCACCGTCCAGCACCACGCAATTCTGTTCACCGTTGTAATTGTTCGGCTGGTCTTTCCCCCAGGAAGGCTTTTGCACGATCTCGCCTGAAAGCGAACCGGTCATCTTCGACTATCATATTATCAATGCTGCTTCTTCGTGTTGCAACGATCGTTAATAACGAAGCTCGTCGAATGCAAGATCGTTAGAAATGAAAGGGTTAAAATTAGCTCAGACGACAGGTCCTTAAGCCGTAGCAGAACGCCCACGGATTTACGCGCAATCTTTTAGTCTGGCCGATCCAGACGCAACAAACGATTAGGAGAGATTATACGTTCGAGCAGACGCTCACGGGTGTAACTTCCCGTCGATTTCCCCACAGTGGCAACTTTCACGTTCTATTTATTAGCGCGTGCGATTGCGCCGACAGTTCCCCGCTGCTCGTCGATTCGAACTTCGATTTCACAGGCCCCGATGACCGCGGCCGGCCGACGAATTTCCAAACCGCCCTCGGACGAAATGAATTCCGGCGGCAGACGGAACTATAATTACCGCGTAATTGCCAATGCGGAGATCGATCGGATCGGTCCGGGTCGTCAAATCGCGACCAGAATTGCCCAACCTTGCTGCTACCCGACCCGGTTCCCATGGACGCGGCAGTCGATGGATCGTGAGAAGGGAAAAAGTCCTTTAGCCCGACTTAATAGGTAATAAACGGCTCTTGATACTTACCGTCCACCCAGCGCCAGGTTCGCGCCGTGATCAGCGGTTCCTTTTGCGCGCCTATCCAGACCAGCTGAGTTTTCAGCTTGTCCTTTCGTCTCTCGAGATTGTTCAGTATATAGACCGACGCCGCGCCCTGCAATCGCGCGTAGAAGTGAAAACACCCACTCGTTCCTCACAGCAAAAGGTGTAGAAGCTTAGCCGACAACTGGAGCATGCCAACGTGACTCGCGACTTTCCGTTAGCGAAATCGAAGAGAACGTCCGCGCTGGTCGTTTACCGAAACACGAGCGGAATATGAGTTATAAAAACCTTGAAGCCATGCACGAGATCGCCGCCCCTGGTGCGGCAATAGTTCCGGGCCTCTTGGAAGGATCCACCCTTCTTCACCACGAACTCGTAACAGGTGGAGTTGAAAGCGGCCAGATCGGCGTCAGCCGGTGTCCCGGCGTAGGCGCACCTGTCCGTTGAGAACTCTGCGGAAAATCGGGTGCAACTATTCCACAGGAATTTATTTGAATGGCTACCAGAACGCTCTGGGTTTCTAAACTTACCGTCGACAGCAAACACCTCGACCTCGCACAGGCTCAGGCTGCCCTCGACCCCGACCAGCTGCAGGAACACGTACTGCCCGATCAGCGCCCTGGCACACACGAAGGTCTTCGTGATGCCCTCCTCTGAAGCAAGAATTTTCAATTATTCTTTACGCTATTGCTTGTCCAAGGCTCTCACGATTTCATGGCGGAACATGTAGCTTGCTTTTCGAGTTGCTTACCGATCGTGCCCGGAAACCAGGCGCACAAGGGATTCCGTTGCAACTCCGCGCTACTGTTACCAACGCGTATCTCGATGTCCTGAAGGGGTTGGTGACCTATCGGGAACGGAGAACTTTCTCAATTTCGTCGCGACGGGTAGACGAGTTCCATGAATGGAACAGGGGCGGACTATCTCCTAATTGCTTCCGAGAGAGTCACAAAAAAACAGGCGGCTTCCTATCACCACCCTAGGTACTCGTATCTTCGTTAACGCATTGGGCTAATTGATTGCGTTAGAGTCATAGTGGCGTAAGTCACAAGTTTTCTTCTTTGTGAGAACAAAAAGTGTTGTTGATTGGGAACATGTGTATTGTTTACCGAGTAAATCTATTGTTAAGGTAATTTCACGTTAAGTTAATCTATAGTAACTTTATAATTTATTCTTCCGATCTTTTTAACATTGTACTATATTTCGATTATATTTCCAGTTATAAGTCAACATTGTTGAAAATGTCGCTTACACCACAATGATTCGAACCCACTCAGTTGTCGCATTAGTATTCTTCGCATTTAGCAATTCCTTGTTCTCCCGCAGATTGGAATAAAGGTCAAACGCAGTGCTCAACGCGTTAATCGATAGAATCGCGACCTTGGGGATTAAGGTCGCGCGAAACGAAAAGGCGAATTTACCGCAACAACCCCTGGTCGTCACTCTGACGACCTTTACCGAGTAGGACTTGAGGAGGTCGACTTTCCACCACGGACTTGGCTCGCTCTGCGTCTCGGTGCACCGTTTCCCATCGTGTTCGGTGCTTGAGTCGCCGTCGTTCCCGTGGCTAGCGTCTCCGCCTCGCACAGTGGTCGATTGATTGGTCGGTTTGCGGAAAGCGACGTTCGTACCTGTGGCACAGTATCTGCGTTAACATCCCCTTGCAAGAAGCTCAGAGAAACATGGAAAAGAAAGGATCGGTGGCCCGATGCGGACCGGCGCGAAGCAAATTGTTCGGAACCGAGCGACGCCGAAGAAAGGTGTTGCCAGCTAGGAGACGCCGTAGCTAACAAAACGACCATTAACGACAGGATGCGTTTAATAATAGGAAGAGAGAGAGAGAGAGAGACGATTATCCGCCGCTGTCCTAGCTGATTTCACCGAGTCGTACACAGTTTGTGGTTTCAGAATCTTCCGGCTTCCACGGGTTTCCGCATTCTCGGCGACAGCTCGTTCGAAATGATTTCCGTCGGAGTAGCGGTACGACGGTTGCAAGAACGGTTTCGGCTCGAAACGGCTGTCGCCGAGCGGGATCTTCGGTTGCATAACGCGTCCGCGACACGCGTTTTACCTACGAAATCGTCGCGCGTCGGTCCGAATTTTGTTCGAGTAAAAGTGAAACTTTTCCTTCCGCCGCGACGAACTACGAATAAGTTGTGTTACGAGACGCGGACGAAAGGTCAATGTACATATTGTCGGGCGAAATCGCTTTCCATCGAAACACGAGACAGGAAAAGGGGACAGTGTCGCATTTTAAGCGGGAACACCGTTAAATTTCTTCGATCGCGGAATGCACCGGCAACAGCGACTGCGACTGCGACGTCTCCTCTCCTGCGAGCTTCGAGGAGAAAGCTGAGCGAGCGATCTGGTTGTCAAGGAAGACGAGCGATCGAACCGTGCTCGCCGCCGCCGCCGCCGCCGCGGCCGAGAAATTATGCGCGCCGCGAAAAGATTTCGTCCTCGCAGGAATGCTTACCGCAGAATGGTAGGTCTCCTTGCCATTTCCCCCGGGCGTTGCACGTCAGGCTGCCGCTGCTAAACAACCAATTGCCTCGATCAGATTCATCGAATACCCTCGGCTCGCTGTAAACTCTGTAAACGCTACAAACGACGCGCGACCACGAGAGATCGAGACGCGGACACGCGAGCAAATATCCCCTCGATCATAAGAATTACATGAAAACGGAGAAAGTCCGTAATAGCAACCGGCCTGCGATCGACTACTGTCGTGCCGCGAGAAACATCGTCGTCTCACTCGACTGCGACCGCCACGCGTTCCTGCGTGCCACGAACGACAAAAACCGACACTTTGAATGTTGCACCAACCGCCGAAGTCGTGCAAATAAATTCAAACCCACTCATAGAACCCTCTAGATCGATCGTTTAAATCCCAATCACCGGAATCGTTCCTCCTCGCGTGACTCGCTCCGCGAATCCACGGCTGTTTAGCAATTTCTAGAGTAACGGTTCGCGATGATCGAATTAATGGAGGACTTGGCGGCCTCCTGCAAATTACCCGCGGACTCTCGGCTTCTGTTAGCATGCGTGTTCGAGTCAATTAGACTTACCCGAATAATTCGTAGCCAGCGTCGCACGTGTACGTCGCCACGGAGGCGGTCTCCAGAGTATCGTCGGACAACGACACCTTGGCGTTCATCGGTACCGCCGGATGACCGCACTTCAATCCTGTATTCAAGAAAATTACATCTCTCAGTTCGTGACGGCTCGGAAGCAATCCCCAGCTGCAAGCCGCTGATTCATTAACCGTCAGATCGTTGCGGTATTTTCTTAATAGCTCGCTAACAGCTAGTCGAATACCATAGTTCTCATTTCTCCGGTGCCATTAACCGCGAACTACGTTCTTTCCGATGGAACCAAATTGCTGATTTCTCGACCGGAGCTCAGGGAAAAAATCATTCCGACAAAGAAGTTTTACGACCCTCGCCCTGTTTTCAGGCGGGATTCCTGGAAAGGAACGCGAGCCTACTCGGCAATTAAGCGACCAGCGAAACCGGGACAATTATCCAAATTTGAAAGCAGGCGTCTCGAAATACCGCGATACTATCGATAAAGGTGTTGGTAGAGGCCGCTTGGTAGAGATCGACGCTGTTTTCCTTTCGTTCCCAATTGGTTTTTCGCGATTCTCCGTTACGCAAGGCGTCGCGGCGGATCTTTAATTGGCGACAACGTGTCAAGGGCGCGTTTGTCTTTCCGCGAGTACCGCGATTCTTTCGCTCGTAGACCGCAGTAAAAGTAAATCGAACAATAGACAGACGCGACATCGGATCAAGAGAAACCTTGGGCAAAGTCCCACGAGACCACCATTATTCGCGGCACTCGGCTCTAGAAATTAGTCGCGCGTCGCGGATTTTCTATCGTCCGCGAAAGGATCGAACTTAGTGGGTCGCGTATACGATATCCATGAAGCCATCGAGAGTTTTCTGCGAGGGAAAACTTTTTCTACGAGTGAAAAGCCCGCTGGAAATCGAGGACCATGTACGGTGGACGAAATGTCCACGGGAATTCTACTGTTCTTAATAAAATATCAGAATATTTTAGACGATCTCTCGGATGGAATGATTACGGAATGATTGTTAGGTCGAGTCACATATGACTTCTCCTTCTTTATCAGACATTTATCTTGTTTTTTCTTTTACTCGGTTATTGTTTTCTTTTTATTTTATTTCTCGAACTCCGTGTTTATTTAGCGAAAGCAAAAACTCGTTCGTCCCGGTGAGTCATAGTGGCTGCATCGGAAGTTATTTATGCCTCGACCAAATAGAACGACGCGCGAATATTCAAGAAAGAATGTGCTGGCTATCTTTTGATCCTCTCGACTGGTTTACACGCGGTTGTTTACCAGTGCTGATACGCCGGCGATTGTAGGGACACCTTGGTGTCCATCAGGATGGAAGTAGGCGACGATAATGGTCCGAGACTCGTGAAACTTGTTGAGGGGCCCGGGAGAAGGCGATAAAATCTCTAGCCGCGATTAGAGGAACGTAGCAGTCTCTCGGCTCGAGGAATACCGTTTCCGGTGATGCTTCAAGGCCGATCACGGCTAGATGGCCTTTGATTTTCGAGTCGACTGCCAGGCTCTTAACGATGAACCTCGTTTGCATTTTCTCGTCGGTCCGTCGAGATCGCGACGGTAATTCTTCTGAGACCGCTATTCGAGAAAGAAATGGAGAACGATGGAGAGCGAGCGAGAGAGACAGAGAGCACCGTTCATTTAAATAGGAGAGTCTGCGCGCGTTGAATCACCTGCGCGCCACTCGGGGTGAAAGCATCCGTTGTCTCTCGAGACTGTTCGAACTCTTAGGGAAGACCCCGTTTCTCGTGGGACATGGAGTTACCGTTTCGTGTGAACGGGTTAATTAAACCTAACGTAAACGCGTTCGCGCGTGCTGTGCCTCTCCGCTCGGCTCTTTCGATTCTTTCGCGGCTCCGTTCTCTGCGGAAAATGTAATTAATATATGGTTTCACCTTGCATTAATAACTGCTGTTTTAATTACGTGCACCGAGAATCGACAGTAAACTTTCAACTTGACTGTACCATCCGTTCTCTCAACTTTACGGCAAAACTTACGTTCGGTGCGTACTAATTGTAATTGGACGATTTCATAGGCGTCGAACGCTGGAGGGGAACGAGAGATAGCGTACATCGCACGGAACAAAAGCAAAAAGATTCACACTTGATGCTGCAATTATTCAGCGAAAAGGTATCTCGGCTTTTATCCGGAGCCCTAAAGAGTCCTCAGTTAAGTGGAATTCCACGGTTAAGAGTCGTCGCATGCGCGCGTGTATGTGCGTACGCTGCTAGGCTTTAGCCTCGAGTCTTTGGCATTCGCTGATCGCTTCGTGGGTCTGGGTCATGCGGTTACAAAACTTTAAAGCCGAAATAACGGTACGACATGGAGCTACTTCGTGTTGGGTCGGGACTACTACCGGCGAAGCGTGTCACGGTACAGTTCTTGGTTTATCGCCATTTTTCTGTATCCTCCTTCGATTCGTTCGATTCGTTCGATTCGTTCGATTCGAGGAAAGCCGAGTCGTTAATTATCGGGGACTCGTCGGTCTCCCCGTTTCTCCTTTTTCCCATGTAATTGCACGTCGTGGTAATCTTTTTCCATTGTGTGCACTCTCAGCGACGCGAAACAATAATTACTCGACTTTCTTGTCGGTTTGATTTTTTTCCCCTGAAAATGGTTGTTTCTCGCTCGCGGTACGGAACCGTTTCAGGGAACAATCAGGAAGTTAATTACAGGTCGAGCAATTTGGAGTCGATCCACGCCCGGGGGTCGCTCGTGCAGGACAGTCTGCGCGAATTTTTTGCAATAATCGTTCTCGGTGCGAAGCGAGAGTCAGTTTATGGTAGGTGCTATGATAGATTGGCGCCTGGTGCGCCACGAGTCCGCCCGACAGCGTAGACTCCCGTGCTCCACGGCTCGTTATACGTAAGTATCGCGCGTACAGAGGCGATTGTCGGGACGCTGGAAAGTGGGCGTGCCTGGTTACGATCTATCTCGCAAAAAAAAGGGGAGATCAGATCGATCGTCAAGGATACAATCGAGGCTATCGAGAAAGACCGATTCCGTTTCATTCTTTCTTCCGCCGAGGGTCCTTCGGGATCTCCTTTTGGCGGCTCATTGGCAATTTACTGGAACACGATCGACCGGCTCGATACGAGCTGTTTCGAGATGCGGGGGAATCGATAACACGTTTTTTTCCCGCGGTGTTCTCGCCCCACGATTTCCGGCGCGATCGTAAAGAGAAGCCGGAGAGGATGTACGCGATCGTAACGACGGATATTACGTGTCGTTGCCGTTGCGTTTACGTAAATGCGGCGCACCGAGAGCGAATTTTACTGCCGACGACAGTAGGCCACGAGGGAAGAACCGGTTAACGGTGATCGGTTCCTCGAAGTGGTGTCCCAGACCGGTGTCCAACCGAAGCCGCCATTCCGCTACGGAATTCGTGCCACTTATCGTTAGCCCACCAATTTCAAATCAACCGTTTCCCGGTGTTCGACTGTATCGGTTGTATCAGCGCCCGATGTACAACGGGCTCCTTTCGCGGGTTTCCTAATCCATTGTGTTGCACGATGAAGGTAGGAAAGCACGTGGTGCGTGTGCCGTGTCGTCGCGATCGGCAATGACTTGCGACACCTTGCAACGCGTCAGGAAATGAAAATCGTGCCGCGAAAGGTGTACTTTCGTGCGATTGTCCCGCGTCCGCTGACGGATACAGGCTGGTACAAGCTCGGGGAAACCGTACACTATCAGACAATGGAGAGTTCCTAACGATCACGATACACGCGGATTTTATTAATCGAACACACCTTGCGACCGGAAGAGTCGTGTCGATGGCGACCGTTCGATCGCGAAAACAAGAAGGAATCGTTCATTGGGTGTTCCTGCTCGACCAGCTAGGGCTTTCGCCGCACTCGCTCTCCGATTGATCTATAGGCGAAAGTTCCGAGAATTTGGTTCGTTGTCATTCAAGCCAAAACATTCGATCTGGATGTAACCTAAGCGCACGTGATACGCGGAAATTCTGGGGACTCGGGATTGTGTAACGCGCTCCATCACCAAAATACTCGCGATAGATCGTGAATGCTGATCGCATATCAGGCCGGATCGGTTGGAAGTAACGAGCGCCGGTTCGAAATTTCACCTGCGTCGGGCGTGGAAGTCCGATCCGTGCCCCACCCACGTGTGCCGCGTTTACCGCAGCATAGGCATAGATTATCGCGAGTTTCGCGTGCTTCTGACAATGAGTCTACCCAGAGCCAGTCGGGGCAGACCTGGCCTGGCTAAATGTTACGACCGTCTCAGCTCGATGGAAACGTGCCTAGTTCGTTGCAGCGTTCGACACGCTTCCTCTTTCCTCCCGCGAATGAGAAAGAAAAGGAAAGAAACGCGTTCGCCTAGAATCTCGAGGACGCTTTGCTTGCCCACTGTATCGAGTTTGCACCGGCCACCGACTCTATCGGAGTCTATTAATCGACCTATCAACCCCTATCCTTCTCGTCCGACACTTTTGCAACAGCTCTGGAATCGGATCAGAGCCGTGCGAACCAGCCTCTCCCACAGACAAACGCACAGGTATCAACGATCGCTGACCATTCTATTTACGAGTTAACCGTGGAAACGACGACTGTATGAAATGGCTGTTGCCGGTTCTGTCAGCACGTTCTACGACGGAGAATCAACGTTTAACCCTTTCGCCACGGCTACATCCAGACGCCGGAGAACGGTGCAAGACGCCGATATTTACCGTCGAGGCGATGGACGTATGGCGGGATCTTTCGTAAATAAGAAATTTCGTAGTATTAATCTACTATATTGTTTTGCCCCCGATGCTTTAATTATTATTATCGTTATTATTTACGGTAAAGCATACAAAAAGGTTAGAGATTATTGAATGAAAAAGTCGAAAAGACAGAGAAGACGTCTAACTAAAGAGACTAAAGACGTTAACATTTCTAAAAGTCCCATTCAAACTGTTATTATCACCACTAATGTGACACAATTCTTTTACTTTGAAATAGTGTAAGCATCGAATGGATGTTGGAGATGAGTTGTTGATGATTCTCGGAAAAGCACAAACTGGTAATTGGAAGGAATCCCGAGCCTCGAGACACAACAAAATTGTACCTTAGAAAAATGAATGTCCCGAGTTAATTATTATTTAATGGATGCCTGTCCTTCCTACCGACCATCCCCTTTATTACCAAGTACTGCGAGAAGGTAATAAACGCATACTCGAAGTAACACCGGAGATCAATTATCGTCTTCGAAGCCGTAATTTCCTAGTAATTGCTCTAGGTCCTAGTATTGCTATACGTCCTTCCTACGCGTTTTTGTCCGGCGCGGATGAAAGTTCGCGCCAGCGGTACTAGTGTGGCTAGGCAGTGGATGACGTAAACGAACGGTGGTGCGTTTACTAAATTTTTCCCGATGTTCGCGATTCGTTGGAGCCGAATCGAAAGTGCGGTGAACAGGCGGGCACGTGAAACAACCGACCGGTAAGAAGATAAATCGTATCCCGGTGAAATGATCGGTGTCTGTCCACGTGTTCCCAGCGAGGTAATATAGCGCGTGGCCGTTAATACGCGGGTCGCAGAAACGGTGTTCGGACTATCAAGGTGTTCCATGTAGGTCACCTAGGAGAATAAGAGTTACAAAAGGCGAAACCCGCTTGGACTCGACAGACCAGTCCCGCTGAAACTAAGTCGACCAATTCTCGGTCGGGGGAAACACGGAATCAGATTGATCGGGACCCAGCCCTAACTGGCGCGCACAGTGTCTGCCGGCTGCCAGAATCGGCGAACACGAAAACACCCTATTTCCGCTTTCACGCTCGACGACTGCGCCCCTGCATACTCGGCCTCGCCTCGCCTCGCTTCGCCTCGCCGATTTAGTCGAATCGCGGCCTCTGTTTCGGCCAAAGAGTTTCAAACCCGTCGCCTTCCTCTCGACACCATCGGATCGCTATCCGATGTCCTCGGACGAAAATAGCCGGTTGTTTTCCCTTCGTATAAAAAGATGAAAAAAATCCGATGGAATTCGCAAGGTTTAGGCCAGCCGCGACAGTCAGAGCGACGGGGACCTGCGCGCGTTTTATTCGAGGCGGATACACCGGGTGACCTCGAGACACCAGAAAATCCGCGTGGACGAGAACCGAGTGGGCGGTACCTGTTTTGTCCGCTCGTATTCCTTTCCTCGGTGTCCGTGGACAAACAGCGGAGAAACAGATGGAAAACTATGAACGATCGTCGGATTCGAAATTCCTGCGATCCATTCCGGCGTCGATATTCGACCACGCGGTTCAACGGACTCGGAGATATCGGCGTGCGCTCGATACATCCGATTTCCGTTCGAAGAGATCGCTGGAATACCGCGCGAGAAAAGAGAGAGAGAGTCGCGTTACTCTTTCCTCGTTACCAACTATTTTCCTTTTACGACAAGAAAAGAGAAGATCCCGTTTCACTCGATACAAAGTATAGGTCCGAGTGTCCCGTATATCGAACGATAATCTTCAAATCTGGCATATTTACGGCAGCTTTCTTTGAATACCTCGTGCCGCATGAAACGAAACGGAACGGAACGTGTCGCGACCAAATTGTACGTGCTCGAGTAACCACCGGGCTGATCGGGGGGGGGGGCTGTCGACTCTAGGGAAATGTGGCTCAAACGAATACGTGCCTTCTGCGCCCACGACGAGGATCCCCAGAAGGGATAGGAGAATCTCTCGCGTCATCCTCGATATGTCGTTTGCTGGCCTCGGCGAAAGGCGGGATCACATTGAGAACTCACTGGCCGTGGTCGCGATCATCCGCGATGTAGGCACGATGCACGATGCCCGGCTACCGGAGAACACTCTTTATCCGCGCACCTCGCGGCAACTTTCACGAGAAGTTTCTTTGTTCGGCGGTCGCGCGCACGGCACCGATGAAAACTCGTTTCGAGCGCAACGTGCTTGTCCGTTAATGCGTCGACGACGATTCGCGTGTTTACACCAGAATGCTCGCAGCCGACACAAGCTGCGACGAGTCTTCGACGTCCGGAATCGGGATCGAACGGATCCAACGGAAAAGCGTTCTCGGTTCGCACTGGTCACCACGATCTAGTCTTTGGTCATCGGGATCAAGACGTCCGACGATCGTCCTTCCATCGTTCGATCAATCGGTTCGATGGTACCGATCGTTCGTGGTGATTCGCTCCTCAATGCGATAACGCTCCTCCAGATTCTTCATGACGTCTCGCACGGTGTTTGGGTGTCTCACCAGCTGAACGTGTTCGCCCGGTTCTCCGATCGAATATACCGCTGAAAACTCACCACCAATTCCCGGAAATCGTCGATTCACCTGTTACCGAAGACCGTTAAGCGCGACGCGGCGTTATGCGGACGGCATTTCGCTGGCCGTTTGATCGAGCCTCGAGCGTCGACCGACTATGACGATCCGTTCCCTTCACTAGCCGTCCGTCGAGTGCCACGGGCCTCGGGTCTCCTGTACTCCTTCGACATTATGAAAGTACGCTGTGTACCTTGCTGTGCACGTCGTATAGTCGTATACTGTGCCCGTGCATCCAGCCAGGCCACTACGGGGGAACCTACGCTCGGCTACGTTCCTCTCGACTTTTCGCCTTATGACCGGCTGCGAGAATAGGTGTCTTGCACCACCGGACACCACCTTTGTCTCACTTTTTCCCTCTTCTTCTTCTTTTCACCGACAAACTTCTTACCGAACTGCTACCAGCCTCTTCTGCGCGAAATACCTGATCCTTCACAGCGTTTTTAACTCCATTTTTCTTCCTGTAATGCCGCTCGAGCGAAACTATTTTGTTCGAAAGAATTGTCCATCTAGCACAAGAAACGAATACGAATCGATCAAAGCGGACAATTTCTACGGCAACTGTTTCCCACGATGAATTGATCGTACATAGGAACATCCACTGATCTGGTCCTGTCGCGTCATGATCCAGATCGAGAAGACAGCTTATCCGTATTTTTATCGCAATCCGCTCGTACGTATTGCACGCATATCCGTAACGCTTTCAAGGTGAAACAATTAACATACGGTCGAGTAGCCGTAGGTACTTTTACTGGAACCTGATTGCGGCTCGCAGAGGAATCGATTGATATAGAAAAAGTTAATGGCTTCCTCCCGCTTAGAGCGTAACAATTTGCAGAGGTGCGGAAAATTATACCGAAACGGAGTTCCACAGTAACGCAAATACTCGCACGTGTGCGCCGACGATTATCCACTTAATAGCTGATACCGTATTTCTTCCGTAAATCGAGTAGCTGATAGAAACGTTAGTGGACTGTAAAATATAACGCCATAATATGTTGGCTTATGTTTCAAAAGCGTTAAAACTTTCTGTCTTCGATACCGATCGTAAACGCTTTAACAGTCCTGGCTTGAAAAGGGAACACTCTTTAACTTTCGAATTGCAATGAGATCAGCATAAATATGGATATTGCTGAAACGATCTCGTTGGCTCGCTCGAGGGACAAATTACATGTTTCATCTTAGAAAGGAAGGTTTGAAAAAGCGACCGTTGCCAGCAAAAATATGGACACGTGTTCAAAAAAGAAAAGAAAAGTATCTACATCTGTTGTCACACTCGCTTCGTCTGTCATTTTTGGTAAGTGCGCCCCTCTTTCCGGCTCGTTTATTCGATTAGTTGACGCCATGGCGTCGGGTGTGGAGTGAGGGACGCGCGAAAATGGTAAAGTCCTGCGTCAGCTGCCTACTGCTTACGTCCTGGCAACCCGTTTCCTCGAAAAAACCGCACTGCCGGCCGTGGTCAGTAACGACGAAATGGTTCCCGACGTTGAGATACCGCCACGAATCAGTGATTCCCATTCCTGATGGTGCCTTGGTCACCTGCTCAAGAAACTCTCTCTCTCTCTTCCTCTCTCCCGCCTCGCAGCTTTAAAAACCGGGGCGCGTTACACTAAAAGCTGATTTTCTTGCTCATTGGCAAGGCGAGAGATCATTTTCTCTTCTAATCACTTTGCCACGCTAAAGCGAAAGCATTATTAAATCTAATTGTACTCCGTGTTTTATCGGATTTCTCACATTTTCGATTGATACAAATGCAGAAGCGTATGCGATCTACTCGTTAGCATCGGTGACTGACTGAACTGTGGCCTTGTTCTGCTTAGTTCGGCGGATTCATGGATTATAATTTGCTGGGTAAACCGAATCTAGATAGGCTGCTTTTCTCCCATTCCTCTATCCTTTCTCTCCACGAGACACTGTCGTTTCTTACCGCGTAGAAAGTAAATAGAGTGCGGAGATTTTAATGAAATTATAATGAATGCCGGATATTGCATTCTTTGCAGCCGCGCTGGCAAAACAATTGTTCCAATTTAGCCGGCTACTTTCCGTTTCCATAGTGAGCCGTTCCCAATGCCAGATGACTCGAAATAGATAAGAAGCCGAGGAAAATTTGAATAGTCGTTAGCAGAAGATTTTATTGCTGGACAATGAGCTTGTTCGGAAACCGTGCCATTCAAATAAAGCGACGCGGACGACGCGGACAATGAGTAGCCTCTGCTAAGAAATACGCTCCAAGCGAAGAAGATAATTTGTCTTTCCGCAAAGGCAAGCAGATAATTGCCGGAACGGAAAGAGCCTGTAAATCAAAGGCAACACGGTTTCGGGCATGCAGAACGGCGTGCGCGTTTTCATTGTTCCCAGGTGCCCAACGACACATTAAGGAACGCCACCGTTTACGTAGAGACGGCACGGACTACAATAGGATATCGAAACGTAGGGTGGTGCCTGAAACGAAAAAAAGGTTGAAAAACACTGCTATAAGGTTACACCGACTTTACCGTTAAACCCCTCCCTACTGACTCTCTTACCACATCGGCTCCCCACCTGAGTCACGATGTCCCTCGCGCGCGATCGCGTTTCCACTCTGCTCTCTCAGCTTCTCTCTCTCTCTCTCTCCTCTCTCCTTTCAACTTTTCTCACCTGTCCCTCTCGCAGCTTCGGGCTCCATCCTTTCGCTCTGTCCTTTGCTCAGTCCTTCTCCTTTTTTATCAACGGTATACGTCACTGGTACGCGTTCGCGAGCGCTCGAGCTTGGGACTTGAGGCCCCTTTCACCTCGGGTAGCCTCGTGTCTTCGTTTCGATTTCTCAAAGAAACGAAGCACGCCAGAATTCGGCCGATCGCCGAATAGATGGCCAATCGAGTTAAGAGTTCACGTGATTGTGTACACTCTCCCACAAAAAGATAGCATGATTTGTTCATTTTTCAACTGTCGTGAGAATACCAAAATATGCTTTCGTAGATGGACGCCCTTTAGAACTGGTTACAAATGTCGAACTTTTCGTCCGCGAGAATGTAAATGTTATGTAAATAGATTCTTAGCAAGTGGATTTATAAATATGTATAAATGTGGTATCTAAAAATTTGATTGAATCGTTAAAAAATTAAGAAAGTAGAAATATCTTTGATGTGTTTCACCATTGTGGACCAACGATTTTCTTATGTATAAAAGTAATATGAGTTTTTTCCCTACCTGTGCAATACGAACTATAATGTTATAGTGAAACACAATTTTTCTCTGCTTGCACTTGTTCATTGACTACTTCGGTATACTTTTTACTTTACATAAATATTTTAAAGTTCTTATTTGTGTATATTGCATTTAGTGGTATTTTGAGACTGTAAATTGGAGACATCAAAGATTTAAAGCCTAGTGGCAAAATGCTTAAACTGTTAGCCGAAATCTACTGTTGGTAATTTTGTCTATTAGTTTAAACGCTTCTGCCACTCGTCTATGGTAACAGTTTGAGCGTTTCGCCAGTATGTTAATTGGCGCTTTTCGAACACCTGAACGAAGCTTCTTGATAGCGCTACGAGAGGCGCCACTATTTCGCAACCAATAACTGAATCGTGTCAAATTTTCCGCAGTACTTTATGCCAAAGGAGGTAAGAATGATGTGCTGTTTTTAAACTCTCGAAATAGATTTTTAATCCATAAATTGGAAGATTTAGTACCATTATCCGTATACATATTTTGCTTATGTAGCAGTATTTGAGCTGGCTTGCCGCACCAACAATCAACGCAGATGGATACATCCGCGACTTGCGATAGCGTTGCGAAATAATCTCTCGTTGTTGTAGTTCATTTTAAACAGAGATCAACATTAGCGTTGCCAATTAGACAGTTCGAGTTATCATTAGCATCGAAATTATATGTGTAAATTATAGCGTCGCGAATAAAATAATCACGATCTTATTTTAATTGACATGTGCAATAGCTTTAAAGATAGAATTGTGAATAAATACGCTCGCCTTTCGAATTCACTATTCTTGGATCTGTGCTCGTTGAATTGCCGCTACGAAGACATAATCGCGTTGTAGTAGCTTATTTTTCGACTTTTCAGATGTCCACGCCGCAGCTGTAACAATGGGCAGGCCTGGTCGCTGTAACGAGCAGCTCGGATGGGCAAATCGTGATTTTTACATTAGAATATTTGTCTTCGAATCGATTTCAAAGTTAGCGTTGCGAAATAATCCCGTTGCCAGTAGCTTCTTTCGTCTTTCAGAGCCCATGCCGCAGCTGCAAATCCCTGCAGTGTGGTATTTGCGACGTTTTCTTAGAATCGCGGTCGAATTAACAACTCGAAATAGTAATTACTTGCGTTTTCATTTGCAGACGCGTAGACAAATTAGTTATTTGTTAAAGCGTTAGTAAGTAAGCGAAACCTGCGTCTGTAAGAAAGGAAACCATAAGGAATTCTGGTTTTGTTCTGATTCTTTTTCGAGTCTCCACTCCAGCTACTTCCACGTGGTGAGACTCGGGCAATCGATGTAATTTTCTATTTCTAATCAGTTGTAAATTCGTTTGCAACTAATTCGAAATCGATAATTACATGGAGCTAATGGCTGTGAAGTGGTACTGGGTTTTTTTAAATATTAAGTAGACTATAAATTGGCAAAATATTTATATTTCAAGACTATTCTTACACTTCGGGAGGCAATATGCACATCTTGATTTTTCAAATTAATGAAAAATTCAGAAAATTCACTTCTTGTGCATTATTTCGCGATTCAGAGTCTCAGCCCCCCTTTCTATCGCGCCTCGGAGCGAAGCCATTGCAGCTCGCTAACTCGACCACGTAGCAGCACGTTGAAAATTCGCGCGCCCGCCTCTAATTGGCTACTGTTTTTCGTTAATCACTCGTAAGCAAAGCCGCAAATCGCATTTCTGCTAAAGGAAAAAAATTACTCTAAATAATCTCGGAAATCTCTCAAAATCCCGGAGTAACAATAATTTTTATGCACTCTGTATATGCATATGACTATCGTAAAGAACAATCGTCTAACTCGTCCTCGAAATTGCGATAATATTCGATTTTGTATAAAGCTTACAGAATATTCAATTCTGTGTACAAATTTATAAAATATCAATAATATTTTACGCGATATGAAAATAATGATGGAGCTCTTGGAGTGCTAAAGATTTTCAACAAAAATAGATAATCGTATGTCACATCTACATATGTACATATTCGTATACATATATACCGTTGCTTTGTGTGAAGATAAATGGCGGGTACAAATGGCGGCATCTGGTCAAGAAACTTTGTATTAAATGTCCTATTCAAAGGTAAACCCGCAGACGAGCGTTGCCGCCGCGTATCCCGGATTCGTTTCGCTTTTTGCACTGTTGAATTCAAGCGGAGAGTTATGCACAAGCCGGGTTACGATGGTGCCGGTAGCTGTGCTTCGTCGCCAAAGCAAGATCTGTGATTCTTCTTTTTTACCTTAATTTATTATCGAGGACACGCCGAATATCAAGAAAACATGTAAGTCATTGATTCGCAACAGTTTCTGTTACAAAATTTGATCTTCGCAACCTTCATCTTTCATTTACTGTAACGATAGATACACAACACAGCTTACCATTGCTTTTACCAATGCATTGTATTGTTTATCGGTGATCGAAGCTATGGCGTTTGTCTTCCTTTACTCTCCACGTCCTTCTATTTACCAAATCTTCTTAACCTTGCAATGGCACACTGAGGTCTTGCCCACACCAATTTTTTGTATACTGATTTTCATCACTGCATCGTAAAATAATTACAAATATGACATTGCATTAACTTTTTCGGGGTAATCGAATTGTGTAGTTTCAAATCGTATATTTGGAAGTATTTAAAGAAATTCTCAAAAGTTTTAGAAAGACCCTGATACCTTCACCATAGAAACAAAAATTTCAATACTTACTTATGTAATTAGGTGACTAAACTCGGCGCAAAATCCAAGGTTCTAAATTATGTAAATATGGCAGAAGGTGGTACAGAACCAAAGTCCAATGACAATCAAGTATCTAAACTTCAATTAGAGGTGAACGAGTGTCTTGGTAATTGGCTAGTGTACTTACAGGTACGTAGAGTTTTATGAATATCTAATTAATAAATATAAACACTGATTATATTGTTTGATGCAGACGCTCAATGGCCTATGCACAGCCGGTGCAAAGTTGGCTCAGTCCCTACAAACTCTTTTGTCTGCTCATGATACAGCTGCGCAATGTCGATTAACTGGACAATGTCTTGCTGGTTGGGAAGAGCTTACAAAAGCAACATACGTGGCCAGTAATACCGTAAAGAATCACATTATCTCAGCTTTGAGAGATCATGAAACTCGAGACAACGAGGGAGATAAACATGTATGTAGTCGTTTTCATTTGAATCATAGATAAATTGTTACACCTTATCATGTTGAATACTACTGTTTTCAGGACATACTTAGAGATAATTTATTAACTTTCATAAATTTGCAATACCAATTCTGTGTTGCTTGCTGTGAGTGTCTAGGTGAGAGTCAATCATCTTTGATTAACCAAAATAAAAATTACTTCCATTTTTAAGTTTCCTTCATCGTTCTACCATCACAATTTTCCCTATTCATTTCTTATAAGCTTGCATACAATCTGCAGTGAACCAATTATTAAAAGGGAATTACTCATCAGGTGGAATGGCCGAATGCTCGTGTTCACAAAGCGGTACTGCCGAATGCGACATTGCATCTTTACAACAGTGTTTTGAAAGATTATATAGTTCACCGCCACTAGTGTCTTCGTCATCGACGCAACAGTCGGTGCAGAACTGTCATAGGTCACCTTTACCATATCCTTTATTTCCTCTGCAGGTAAATTCGATTATCTAAACAATTCTAATTCCTAACTTTCTATTGTCATGTAAGAAGTAGATTAATCATTTCATTGTTTGTAAAGGTTCAGAGGAGATGGTCGGAAACAGCAGCTGCGGAAATGTCGGGAGAAGCATCAGAGAACACCATGAGAAGGTGGTCTATGCCATGGGATTGTCGAAATATCACAGACTGGCCAAGACAAGATGCCAGATCAAGGCTAAGGGTTCCTCATCAAGACAGAAGTAGGTCGACTACACCAGACACAATATGGAAAACTTCCACCATGGCTAGTCAGGATGGCCTGCAAGAGGCAATTCAATTGTTGTCTTGCAAACCAGGTATGTGCGAGACAAAAAAATAGGAGTCATTTGTCAACTACGTTTACTTAAAAAATAATTGCTACTTACGCATAAATTCTTCTAATGTTGCAATAGGAGTTAGACCATTAAATCAACTATCAGCTTATACCAATCATCATATTCCGGGCGTAACTTTAACAACGTGCAACTTCGAATCAAGTTACGACACGATGATTTGGCCCGGATCACGCAAAGTAGGCCCATTGAGGTGTTGGCCACACGATTCCCATTCAAGCGACCACTCTGATCAATCGGGACGTCGCGAAAGCGATCAAAGTGTACACAGCGGAGAGCATAGAGATTCAGGTACAATTTTGTTCACATCAATGCTCACTCGACCAACTAATAATACTTACTTGGAATTCTCTTACAGAACATAGTGTAGCCAGCGGTAGTCACGCAGACAGCAAAGATAGCATTCATTCGCATAGTGATCATAGAGAGGTGGAAATCGGTAAGCATATGCATTGCGGACAACGAACGTCAAATAAAAAGGATCATTCGTGACTTTTTATTTTCTGGCTAGGTACTGTAGATATGTTACCGTCTCGTAAAAGCAGCTCTTCGACAGACTCTTGCATATCAGCTCATAGCCGTTCAGGTTCCGAGAGCGCTGGTGGTGGGGTAATGCAAGGATTTCATTTCAAGTACTTAAAATCATCTGTGTATTGAAACTCTACCGATTTCAGGAATGCGCGAGATCTCAGTTGTACTCAATGTGGAGCGGCAGCGACTTGCCTTTCATTAAATTGCCAGAGAGCAACGAGACACAGGACGATCACCCGCCTGTATAATTATTTGGTACCTCCAGGCAATCGGTTGTTCGTGCTTTCTTCCGGATGACTGCAGCCAATCTCCCAACGATCGGAACGATCAAAATCGTTCGATATCGGCTTCTTTTATAAGCGAGAGACGGTAACTGGCGCGAATAGTGCGTCTACGGATTAATGTATACGATCGTTGAAGGAACGCGTCAAACGCGCCGTTTGATGATCAATATAACACTGTAGAGTTGAACGATTGTGTGTTGTGTATCGCGCGCAGTATCGGTACATAATCATTCGGGGAATGAAAAATGCCACAAAGTGGAATCTGTTTATAAAACTTTATTCTAACGATTTTGAAAAAAAATTATTTACACTAGTCTAGCCACGAATGATTATTTGATATCGATTCGGTGTCCCCTCTCTAGTCTGTTAACAATTCCCCGGGGGAAACAATTGCTCTCGTCGTTATTTTTGTAGTGGTCTTTCGATCTTGGGATCCACTGTTCATAAAGCTTTAACGATATTCGCAGTTTTTAAGTATCTATATATACTAATAGTTTTATTTACATTTAACCGCATGAATTGGACATTACTTCGAGAATATACCTGTTCAATCCTTCGTATTGTCTCAATGTTGTGCATTGGCGTAATCAAGTGCAGTATTAAACCATATCGTATCATATCGCATTCCTTCCGACCTGATTATTTCTCTGTATACCATATGAGCGGCACATATTCACCATACTCCTTTCGAATCGCATGCTTCCACTTGTCCTTTTCACATTTCAGACGCATTCTCCACTATTCTATCGATCGGTCGAGCGGTAGGAAGACATTGATTCGAGCACAGATAATATTTGCCATGCAAACGAAAAGATCAACAGGCATAGAGTATGTCGGGAGCCAAGAACAATCTCATAAGTGTACGATTCTATTCATATGGCACGGACAAATATTAAAAATTCAACGCAGTATGACTACTACTTACACGTACCGAGCATTCAACATTTCGTGACTACGATAAAATGAAAATCAAGAGCAATGGTATGTGATTTTTGCTTTGATTTCGAGTTATCAACAATTTTAGTCACTTTTGTCACATTTGACTTTGCGACACAGTTAAAATATTTACCGCCGCATTGATCACCCTACCCAGGGCAATTTGCGGAACAGGAAGACTTAAAATGGCTCGTAAATTTCGTATGACATCAAGGTAATGACGTGATCGAATAATTCATTTTTTACAATTCGTCTTATACCGATAAAAATAGAACAACTAAAACACGAATAATTTACCAGGAATTTTACGTTGTCACATTAGGAAAATTACCTTGTACATTCCACATATTTAAAAACTGTTCAATTCGCAAGACCACTTCTATCCGACCATTAGCTTGGTCAGTTAAATATGGACGGTTAACAGTCAATGACTTTAAGCCATATGAACCGTGATAATTTAAATTATATTACCTAACGGGCGGATCCCTTTTCAAGGGAGGATTGTTCGTCTCGTTAATTCTTTAAAAGCTAGTGTCGCGAGAACGTCATTGATTACGATACACTACACAACAAAGTCACGAGCTGAAGAGAGTCATGACCCGCGAGTTTTCTCCGTGAAAGTCTCGTCACCGGGAACGCACACACCACAGGTGAGCACAAACACAATGTAGACCGCATTAAGGAACGCAAAAGAATGTCATTCGGTTGGGGCGGGGGCGTCCGTTAGTCCATCACTTCGTCGGTCAGATCATCGTCGTCTTGGCCGTAATCATCGTACTGTTCCTTCAGCTCATCGTCCTCCTTGTCCAGCGGACAGTGTATGCACCTGGACTCGTTGATTCCGTAGTTAATGCAAGTGTCCCCTATGCACTCGCAGCAGCCGTCGTGGAACCATCTGTAGCTGGTGGCACCCATGCTCTGGCAGGACGCTCGACACTTGTTCCAAGAATTGCACTGAGCCATGAACACCACCGTACAGTTTACCGTCATCACGTTCGGTTTTAGGGGATGCGCCTCTTCGTCGGCGGTCTCTGTAAAATGAATCCATCCCCTGTAAACTATCGGCTGAGAGAAACTCTGAATCTAAGCCAATAGACGAAAACGGAATACTCACGCATATGATACTTCATTTCTTTATCGTGCTTCGGCGTGAACAGCGACATGTCGAAGTCCACCGGAAACGTGAACGTGAGCCAGCGTTCGTGCGCATCCGGTTCGGCTGTCAGAGCTTGAAACAGCCCTGGCATGGGCTCGCTGAAGTCCTCCACGTGGGATTTCTTACTCAACGGATTGTCCGTGATGTTCGGTTTCGGACAGAGATCTACCAGTAACGAAATCTATTATTAATCTTCCGATCAGAGAACACTTTCCAAATTACAGGAGGATACTCACCGACGCACGAACAACACTCATCGTAGAGGTAGCTGAGACAAGAGAAGCATTCCTTACAGCAGGCACAGGTGACCAGGTCGCACTTGCAGCTCTGCGTGAGCATGCATTTGCTCACCACGCTGGCGCAGATCGCCTCGTTGCAAGCCTCGGTGTAATTCCTCGCGATCACTAGAAACAAGATCCCGACGATACCCGCGATCAACGTCCTACTCCAACTTGTCATGATGGTCTGCAAGAAAACGCAGTGAAATTAAACCAAACTTCGTATGCGACAGCGGAAATGTACTGAGTCGGTTTTCGAAGTTGTACTCTCGTGACTTCCTGCGACGGCGTGAAGTAGCAAGAGGACTGTGAATCGTGTTGATTACGACTATGAAGCTCGATTAAGGTTATTAAGAATATGCATGAACACGAGTCCACTTATTAAGTGGGGGATATGGCCAAAAGAACGAATTTGAGATTGTCTCGTCTTCGCCCATCTTGTTGCCGGGATTTTAAATTCCTCAACGCTTCGAGCTGCATTTTCTTTCTACACGAGGATAAGGTCCAATGCGCACAGGGATTACCGCAATTTCGATCCGAAATACTGTAGTTTAAATTAGGCAATATATATTTCTTGAAAATTGCGTGCAATTTTATCACAGATACGAGTACGGACGGCCGGCTACAGACATGTTTTTTTAACGTTAGTAGACACATTGTCGCCACATAGAAAAAAAACTCACGTATGTAACGGATCTAGTAGTCGATATCTTCCGCCGCAGGCAAAGGATGCGAGGAATCTATCGATCTATGAAAAGCATGATCCCGAGAAGGAAAGGACGCGCGCGGACCGATAATTTCATGCAAAACGATCGCGCGCGCGTAATAATTGCAGGTTTCGAACGTGCCAATTAACCGACTATTTATATCGTGTATAATCGCGCGTCCTACGATATTTCAAGTGAATTATTGCCAGAAAGGAATTCCATTCCAATGACCCGGTGTTACCTCGGGAAGAAAAAACACTGTGTCGTGATACTCGACTGATCTGAAAACTCCGAATCGGCGTATTCCCGCGTAACTTTTCGCCGGCTCTTATCCTCGACCGCGTTTCCACCAACTAACAGGATCGAAAGCCCCGAGCCTCGTATTTCACGCCGTTTCCCCCACTTTTGTGTTCAAGAAGGGGCAGTCGTAAATGGACGGAGTCGGATCAGTTTTACGATGACTTCCTGCAGGTAATTGTCGACCCGTTGTCCCTTAGCCTCGGTAGTGAACCTGCGCTGCTACCCTAGGAAGCGCCACTTCATTAAACCCCCGGCTTAAGACTTAAGGGGGTATAGGACTATTGGACGGTAGAAGTCGGTGGTTACTTTCCAGTTGGATTGCTTTGTTGCTACGACTACAGGTAGTTGTAGATATATTTACCAGTAACTCCATTTTATTAGAACCCGCTAGACGAATTTGAACAGGTCATTTCATACCTTTCCGGTGTTTCCGGGTTTCATTGATCGTGTACCTCTTAGGCTGATGGCTGGGTCGGCGAACCTCAACAACGAACGAGCCCCAACAGATTATCGAGAAGTCACAACAGGTGGATGCGACGTGGGCATCGGTCTTTCGAGAAAGTTCTATTCATAGGACGTTCATCGAACCGTCATCAAGCTCGTCGCAAAGTGGCGGCCGCTTCGCGAAACTTCGCGCGGGTTACGCGATACCACGACTGCTTTGCATTCTCAGAAATCGGAAAAGTTCATTGAATACGATTGAACTCTCGAGCGAGGAATGCGACTCGATTTGATTTTTGTTTGTCCATGGATACTTTGTCGACCATCGATGTTCTTCGTCGAGGATACGGAAAGATCGAGTGAAACTCGAGTCGAAAACAGAGACTGTTGCGTACTGCGATTTTTATTCTCCGAGGAGACTGATTGAAATGCCGCGCGGATGTCCTATGCACCGAAGGAATCACGATGGAATCACAATGGAGACGTCGTGAGGCGCGCTGCGAGACCGAGAGCTAGCAGTTTTAGAAAGATTCCAGTTTGTATTGAAATGTAAACGATCGCGATCGTCATCCAGGGACAAACGTGCTGCTAACAGCCACCTCGCCTTGCCTCACCTCGTCTTGCCGAGCCTTGTTCTGGCCCGAGGCGATGGAATAGCTTCAATAACAAACGGCAATCGGCTTCGTAGAAGGCACCTATGTGCGCCTATGATCGAGGGCTTTCGAATCTCTCTCTCTCTCTCTCTCTCTCTCTCTCTCTTTCTTTCTCTATTCTCCCACCTCGACCGTCTCGGCTCGTCTTCCCCATTTTCTTCTTTCGCTTCAAAGGAAAATCGAGTTCGGCCGATTGCGTCGCAGTAAATGCATTCGACGCTCTTATCTTTCCAATTTCTTGTGCCTTACTCTTGATCATGGCGGAATTCTTCGATCTCATCAAAGTTCTATGTACGAAGCAATAATATGTATATCGTATCATTGAAGACAAGCTTTATCATTTCTTGAAAATTTCGTCGACTGATCCGCTTTCGAATAATTTACAATTAAAGCTCGAGTTAATCTAAATCCAAGTGGTCGTTTGAATAGTTTGTCGTGTGAATGGTCAACCGTTTCCACATATGTCTTAAACGTGCGGTCTATTCCTCGTTCTCGGAAGCAATAGAAAGGGGCCCTCACCCTCCTCCGATCAATCGTGAAATGGCCGTCTGTAAACGCGTGCCAGCGACAAGATAGTCGTTTCTTCGGAAACGATGCGACACGAACAGTCCCGGGAAACTGGCACACGGACTTTTATCGGTCCAGAATTGTCGCGGGACTGTTCCATGGGACTGTTGCATATGAATGTTGCCGAACCGAACCATCTCCTCTATATTGATCGTACAAGTTTTATTCCTCGAACTTTTCGACTGTACTGTGCATCGTCGAAGGTTCCTAAATTTGCTTCAAAAAGAATTGCCACAACGTTTTGCGGTGCACGATGATGCAATGGAAAATCTCGATCGAGCGGAAGCGCTGTCACCGCGAGCGAAATGATGGCGAAACGTTCGCCAGACGCACGGATCTCGGAAGAACCGTTCTCCGATATACGGGAAGATCGACGGAAGAAGATGGATCCGAGATGGATCGATAGTTACCTTGTTAGTCCTGCGACGTGTTCCAGCGAGTGAACGGCGTAAGCTGGCAAAACGGTAAACCTATGCTAAGCGGGAAACTATTTTAAGAGCGCGCAACCGGTTCGCGTTGCAACTATTGCGAGACATATTTCCCCCGTGAGGTGTATCCTCGAAGGCAAGGTTTCCCGAATGGTTCCACGGCCAGTATCCTGGGATCCTCTTTGGCTGAAAAGTTTTGCACTGGCCAACACTATGCGATAGACACTTTCTCCGGGCACAGAATCCGTTCCGGCGTTGCTGGTGTCCACGGAGGAACCGGTTCGCGAAATTCCTGTCGAGATCGCCTCTCGGCTCTGAGCTCTCGGCTCTGCGCGGTCGAAGCTGGAGCCGGAGCCGGAGCCGGAGCTGGAGGCGGAGGTGGAGGCGAAGGCGGAGGTGAAGACGGAGGCAGGCGAGAGAGCTAGCGGGAGAGCCAACACAGAACAGAATCGAGCGGTATCCTCTGAAAATCGACGCGGAGAGAGATCTGTGACGGGTGCGACGAATCGAAGAGCGGCTCTCATTGGACTGAATTAAGGAAGGACGTGGACCGAGTGAAACGGAGTGAAGCGGAAAGGGAAAGAGGTGAAGGAGGTGGAGGAGGAGGAAAAAGAGGTGTTGGCGATGGTAGCCAAGCGAGTCGGTGGTGATGGTGGTGGTTGTGCTGCTGCTGCTGCTGCTGCAGCCGCAGCCTCTGGCGTAGTTGTTACCGTAAGTCGTTGCCGAACACACTGGTGGTGGTAGTTGCTGATAGCGATGGTAGTGGAAAAGGAGAAGAGAGCGGACTCCGTTCGCAGTCTGCTAGACTCCGATCTACCAACCGCGCGAGACTGGTTTTCAATTTTTTCCCGACTTTTTGTTTTACCTTGCCTCGACCCTCTTCTTCACTCCCGCTCTCTTCGTCTCCCTCCTTCCCTTTTCTTCGACTTGTGCTGCCCTTTACCCGTTTCTCCGACCCGCTGACTCCTCCGGTGTCCCTACTCCACCTCCTTCGACCCTTCTTTCCTGGTTTCCTGTTCCACCGTATCCTTCGGCCGATCATCATCCCTTAGGGAGCGTTGCGGGGCGGAAACACGCTTCTCCCAAGCTGCCATCGGCAGCAGACTGCTTGTCTACGATGATATCTTTGACCTTCGTTGCAGTTTTGGCGCGTATAGATTCTAAAGAGGTCGTTTACAAGCTAACTTACGAAACACAGCGCGAACCGTCTCGATGGTTTATTTGACAAAGTTGCTCCCGTCTCTGCACTTCGTCACGCACTGTCTACCTTTCGCCACTTTGCCAGCAGGCAATCACTGGCCGCGGGAATGCGAAGATATTTCGAAGATTGCTAGGAGGCGGGAGCTTCAGATTAAGAATTGGACCGCGTGATCATCTATTCGGTCTATTCGAGGAAGGACTCGCTTCGGAACCGGTACGCTTCGGAATAGTCGCCTTGTAACAGTGCTCGCTGCCACGAGACACGACTTCGTCGTGCAACCTCTCATTTCCCTCCTACTGCAATCAACGGCATTTAAGCCTGGAGTTTCGAGCGTTTAAGTATTTAGCTGCTTCCGTCATATCTCGGGCGTATACCGAGAATTTTTTTCGTACCGTCGGACGCGACGACTCCCTGGAACCCGTTTTTCGCGGCCGAGGGCCGTAATCACGAAACCGTGTCGCGACCGGCATGCCCGTTCTTTCCGAGACCTTCGATCGTCTAGTCTATGCGGATCTGCTCGTGGCAATCAGACAAAAGCTTCGATCTTTTTAACGGATTCGTATCGCATCGATCTGTCAAAATCAAGCCTACGAAGAATAAATGTCCTGATCCATGAGTCTGTGTATTCCCAAAAATTAAGATCTTTTTACTATTGCGTCGTTACACCTTGCGACGTTTGGAAACGTTGCGGGAAAAAAGGCGACTTCGACTTGATCCATCTTCGACAACTTCCAAGATTGTGGAGCTGTTCTCCGCGAGAGTGAATAATTGATTGGTAGCGAATAGATCGAGAATGGCGGGCAGAGAACGAATGAGAGATCGGGGAGAACTCGTTCCCGGTGTGCACGCGTGACTCTGCAGTCCTGCGAGACTGTTTCCCAGGGCGAGAATGAGACAAAATCGAAAAGACAGAGGTGGTGAGAGAGGGGGTGGGCGGGATGGACGGTGAATAGGATACGTCAGGTATACGAAGGTCGTTAGCTGGAAGAAAAATTAGCCGTTTGTCGGAGTGTTCCGTCCAAAGATGGGTCAATCAGATACGAAAACACTTGTCGGGCCAGGCATTGTCCGAGGACAACAGGTCTACGAAGGATCGTGGACACAGGTATACTTTTACCCTAATGACCGTTCGAGGAATTCAAAGGTTCACGGGTCTTCGAACGTTCGCCGGGGTGGCCGCGAACGTTCACAAGCACTCCCCTGCCATTTTCCCGGCAAGACCACAATTGCGTCTTACGGCTCAGAAGCTTAAGGTATTTCCGGAGCACAAAACTCGGCTCTTTTATCGGTTTATCACCCGCGTCCTTTTCGACGCGAGTGTATCGTCGAATAATTTACGCCTAACTTTCGACAGCCTTTTTCCAGCCTTATTTCTCGCTGTATACAATTATCGAAGAATGTATATATAATAGAATGTAGATCATTCGGGGGTGTCAATATTCTTTTTATATCTGTCAAGATCAGGAAATTGAAATTTGCGGTGCAGCATTAACATCGATTCATCCTGTAATCAAGGTAAACACGCACTTAACATTCTTAAGTGGCGCGAAGTTAGATTCTCGGATAGTTAATCGATCTTCCTCGTTTTCTGACTCACGCGATGCATTTCGCGTGTTTGTCTCCTCGATTATGCATTCCAGGTACACGTGCCGTATTCTTGTTTGCGTCGCGGTAGTTTGTTTCGTTTTACGATTTTACCGTTTTTCGTTGACACGCACCTTCCCGTGCTTTCCTGTTCCTAGATCTATAATAACGAATAAGTTTGGTTGTTTCAGGAATCGGTTTATGGGAAAACGTACATTGTGGCTCATTCAACGGAGAAGCTAAAAAAAAAATTATCTTGCTGGTGTCGACCGGAGTCGTTGCTACAACGGACGTAACTTCACGATGATTCGAGAATGTTGATTAGAGTGTTCGCGCCGAAGCGATTCTCGCGTTGTTTATTCCATAATTTGTTGCACGGTGCGTTTCGATCGGTCATGGGCGTGGTTATGGTTGCGTACCCTATTTCCATGTATGTATGCATGCATTCAATCCTTTCACCCGCTGTTTAGATTTCTACCATTTGCCAAGGTGAAACCGTGGAAACACCGGACAACAAATTTTACACCAGTTACCGCTTTTTGCATAACATGTTTGTTGATTTCACTCGTCGACAGTTAAATGCATTGTTCCATGTTACCGAACTTATTGATGCGCTTCTGTGCACTTGTCATTCGAGTCATTCTTTTCTGAATGTTGCAATAGAAACATTGGTATACGTGAGCGAATTTTTTTAAAGATTTTCCTCTGACGATCGTAAATCTATAATTCATCGATGTGCAGCGACGGTGGCGAATCATGTTCTAATATTTCGTGATTGCTACGTGTAGCAACATTTATTCAATAACGGAAGCGCGCGTGCCGAACAAATGAAATGTCATCTTGTTCGAAAGGACGAAATTATGCGTGAAACCGCATACATGGATATCGTAAATATCCTACCTGTAACAGGATCAAATCAGTTTACATTAAATCCGTCAATTAATGCGCAATAACGTTGATCAAGGATCAAAGGTGACTTGTAATCGAACAAAACGAATATTTCTGGACCGGTCTGGAACGTAATAAATTATACATTTCAGGCAATTTAACCGGTTAACCGAAGGAGACGAGTTAACTCGTCATTGGCATTAAATTCTATTATTTATTATAGTTTGAATTTTTGTCAGCTTCGAAATACCAGTGTTTGATGGAAATTGCGTTCTATCAACGTTTAAAATAATTTCTGTATTAGCTTCTACAACGAAAACAAAATCTACGATGCCACATTGTCCCCTACTTATTTTAAATGTATTTAAACGTTTATAAAAAGTTCGTAAGTCTTTTCTTAGATCGAATCTCTCAAAAACTAAGTACAACGCACAATGGTGCAGTTAGGAGTAATTTATTATATTTTTTAACAGAAATATGTGTACATTTTAAGTGCAGTTTTTTGCAGTCTTTAACTTGTTATAGACATTGAAAATATTTTGATCACTTGAACATTTTTAGAAATATAATTTACCTATGTTTCAACATAACGTGGAATTTGATTTAGATGCATTATATATTTATAATAATAATAATTTAGATTTCCCTTGGGCACTAGAACTGACTTTTTTCTATTTTCTTTGGAAACAATACACTAGTCTTCAATAATTTATGATAAATAGTCAAGTAATATATTAGAAAAATGTTTGTATGAAAGTGTTTTTAATTTGGCTGCAAATTAAAGCTTTCTGGACCATTGTGCAATAGAATTATATTCGAGTGTTCGGAAATCGGAACTAGAATAGAATAAAGTTATTGAAATCAGAGTGGGGAGTTATCGAAACGCGGTATACTTATGGTTCTTTTAAAAGTTTTGTAGGTACTTCTAGCGCCACCTAGCAGAAAGAGGGGGTACCGTGAAGGACGCGAATCTGAAAGGGGAAAGTACGCAATGCCGACGAACAGCCACAGCTGAGAGAGACTGAATATCGTGAATAATTCAGTACCAATCAGTACCAATAGGTACTGACCGGTACCAATAACTCCGTATTAATCTCGTGTTCCCGTTTGTTTATTCATCTGTGACTTTTTAAATTTTCATCGACGGCCGTGACGTCAAAAATTATGTATCTATCGCAGGCAGCGTGACGCCGAGTGGGGAACTCCCCTGGATCTTTTTCTGTATCAGTTAAAATCTTGCTGCGAAGATACACGTCAGTATCCGTTTTGCGAAGAAACGTCTCGCAACCGCGTGTCGACGTCAATCACGTTCAGTCGCAGATACATGGTTCGAGCAACAAGTACATACATTTATTATTGCGGTCGGTTTTTAAATCATTTCTGATTTTGTCATATTCGTGACTCGAGTATCGTTATCCGCCAGCTAATCTATCGGGTTTAGACTTACTCGTGCCAGAAGTCCCGCGTACTTTCATTGGTTAGATTCGAAGTGAGAACGGCGGCCAGTCTTCTCTGTTGTTGCACCCAGTGAAAATTTGTTACTGCCACTTTCACCCAGCCCGATCGACGTAACGGTATACCCATAATATTAAGAGGAATTCTCTGTATACGTATTTTTTTGTACGTGACCTCATTCACTCTGTTTGACTCTGAATTCGTGAACATTCGTAGTTTTTACATTTCGACCCTAATTAAGTTTAATCGTACTATCGCGACACCAACTACGTAATGTAATTGAAGTTATTAATGATTTTGAGTGTCTCTGATATTGTTATCGCTCGGTCAGCTGTGCAGTTTTGACACGTATTCGATATATTGCAATAATGAACGTATGTATGATCACATTCCCGCGTTCGTTCAGAAAAATGTTCTTGTCGCTCCTTTTGCTTTTCGGTGTTGCGGCGAAAGTGGATTCATATGTCTCATAAATTTGTTTTGGATAATTTGTAAATATGACCAAAAACAACAAAAATGGATCGATCGTTATATTTTAATTTAACATATGTTTATTTTAAACTATAACTGTTTCTGTAATCTTTCCAGCTATTGAAGAACGCTCCGCATTTTGTTATAAAAATGCAGCATTTTCTACTACTTGCTTTAGCTTGTACAGTGGTACAATATGTTGTTGCACCGCCTGTTAACCAAAAGAAGGATGAAAAACATGATATCGAAAATGAAATTGAAGATCCAGATGAATTGGTATGATTAGCATATTTATCTGAACATTGCATTAATTTATATAAGTTAAAAAGTAGTGGAAAGTACATTATATGGTGTTCATATAGGCAGACTTTATGGAATACCGTAGATACTTGATGGAAGTGGTTCTAGTATTGGAGAGCGATCCAGAATTTCGGGCAAAGGTGAAAGAAGCATCACAAGACGACATACGTGTAAGCTAAAGTTGTAGTATTTTATTAAGGGAAAAATTGCAAAGTAAAAACTTAATATAAATTTGTTAATATAAAATTTAGTAGAAATCTCTTTAATGTGTAAACAAATTTTCTCATTAGACAGGGAAAATAGCAGACCAATTACAATTTGTTGATCATAATATTAGAACTAGATTAGACGAAATTAAGAGGAAGGAATTGGAAAGATTGAGGCATCTTGCGATTAAAGAGAACGAAATAAGAAATGGCTTGGATATTGATCATCTGAAGGTAGCAGATCATATAGATCACACTAATACACGTACATTTGAAATAAACGACCTAAAGAAATTAATGGCAAAGGTAATGTATAATAAAATCGTAAATGATAGACAGAGATTTTACAGACATTATTTGTTTATTCTAGACTTCTAAAGATTTAGCAGAGAGTGATAAACAACGGAGAGAAGAATTCAAAAAGCATGAAATGGAAGTGAGATACAACGAACAGCAGAAGTTGGAACGTAATGCTAGCAGTTGAATCTTTTCCACATACCTTTATTTCTCTAAATAATACTTTCCTTATGATATATTTTATATTCGTGTTCTCGAACAGACATGAATGAGGCAGAACGAAAAAAATACGAGGATGAATTGAAAGCCTTACAAGATCAACATAAAAAACATGAACCTGTACGTCAAGTAAAATTTCGAATCATTTCTCTCCAAATTTTTCTATCTATAACTACATTCATGTTGCATTTATAGGTACATCACCCAGGTAGCAAACAACAATTGGAAGAGGTGTGGGAGAAACAGGATCACATGGAACCTGAAGATTTCAACCCTAAAACATTCTTTTATATGCATGGTAATGTAAAATTTATTAATGTATTGTGTAGATGAAAGACTTTTATAATGCAAATCGAATATTTTTCTAGATATCGATGGTAATGGAGTATGGGATCAAGATGAAGTCAAAGCATTATTTTTGAAAGAATTAGATAAGCTTTACGTTCAAGGAACTTCGCAAGAAGAATTATTCAAGCGCGTAGAGGAGATGGAAAGGATGAGGGAGCATGTATTCAACGAGGTCGACATCAACAAGGATGCGCTCATAAAGTTTGTATAGATAATTTATATCTGTCATATGTAAGATTTTCTATTTTATCTTATTTTTTTAGTTACGAAGAATTTCTTGAGCAAACTAAGAATCCAGAGTTCCAAAAAGATGAGGGATGGCAAGGATTAGACGAGGGACAGATTTTCACGCAAGAGGAATTCGAAGAATTTGAAAGAAAACGCAAAGAACACGAGATACAAAAAATGATCGCTCAAGGAATCGTAAGTGCTACTGAATACAAGAGATTATAGAAACGATTAGTTTTTGATAGATTGCAAATATTTTCTGATTTTGTTAGTTTTTTGAGGCTTTCACAATACAAGTTTGGCTAACCGCATGCATAGTCTGTCAGTTAACAATAAAATAAGTTTTAAGAATAGAATAATAAAAGTTGTAGTGACGAGCAATATTTGCAAGTAGATATATATTTATCTACTAGGGATACTATACTAGCTAATATTTTAGATAGCAATCTAGAATATCATTGTATGTTACTTTAGTAGCCTGTATTTGTCAAACCTACTTCTTGGCTCCGTTTTTTGTGATGTTGTAATGAACAATAATTAGCTTGTGCACTTTCTGTTGCTGTTGTTAGCCACCGCCTCACCAAGGTAATATACCCGCACAAGACAAACCGGTAAGTAATTGTAGTGTTACCAATAATATCTTGCTAAATCCGTTTCACTTAAAAGGCAATGAAATTTGTTGTTGATTAGGAAATATATTTCTTAAAATGGGCAGGTTGTAATATGATCGTTTTGAACACTTTTCAGTTCCCGCCGCAGTACGCGCATCCACCAGTTCCACATCAAGACTTTCAGCATCCGCAACAATTTCAACAACAGAATCCTTCATTTTACCCACAACAACAATCATTCGGTGCTAACCAACAACAGTACCCTAATCATGCACAGGCGCAAGTAGGTCAAGGACAGATGCCTGAAATGTATCATCCTCAAATGGTTCAGCAGCAACAGTTCCAAGGTCACGCACCGTCGAACCAACAGTATCAACAAATGCCTATACAGCAGCAAATACCTGCTCAGCAATTGCATCCTGGGCAGCTTCCGATTCAGCAACCTCACGGACAAATACCAGTTCAGCAGCAATCTCAAGGGCAAATTCCAGTTCAACAACAAGCCCCAGGACAAATTCCAGTTCAGCAACAAGCCCCAGGACAAATTCCAGTTCAGCAACAAGCTCAAGGACAAATACCAAATCAGCAACAATCGCAAGGCCAAATGCCAATACAGCAACAAACTCAAGAGCAAATTTTAGCACAACAAGGCCAAGTACCGAATGTGCCACAACAACAACAGAATACCGCAAATCAAGTACCGCAAAATATTCAAAGTAATGTGGCTTCACAACAGCATAATCAACCGAATTCGCAGTCTGCCCAGGCTCCGGCGCAACAGGAGATTAACAAAAATAATATACAAACCGGCGGGAAAACATAAACATGAACTTTTTATTGGCAAAAGTTTACCAACAAATGGTGCAATACTCTGCAGGAAGCCCCCCGGAGAGATTGAATCGAAGCGGAATGTTAAGTTTGAAGGAAATAACTAATGAATCTACCCTATCTTATAACTTCCATGCCTTTGTCACTTTCGTCAGTCCATTAATTTTATGATCTTTATACGATTATATGCAGAGTTTTAACGTTGCGTTGTTGACGCGAGGTCGATTCATTTATTTATTGTGAGATGTAAATAAATACTGTTTCCAGGAAAGCTGATTGTTGAAAGAAACTTGCTACGTTCCTTTTGCGTACCAATGGAAATTCGTTATCTCCTTAAGCCCCCGTAATTCATATTTTTATCGGACACGATAGTCGGGAACATCGCGTGCAGGGAGATACGGAACACGCAAAGGAGAGGGTGTATCGACGAATTCAGTGAAAGAGAGATCGTGTTTAATTTCTCATATTTATTATTGCATACTGTTTATGTTAGTATATTACTTAGGTATACGTGCCAAATAGCAACTTAAATGTATGATTGCGTGATTCATCTGTTGTTCGCCCGTCAAGCACGGATAGGTAGTTGGTAGGTAGGTTTGTAGGTAGGTAGCTAGGTAGATAGGTAGGTAGGTAGGTAGGTAGGTAGTTGGTAGGTAGGTTTGTAGGTAGGCAGGCAGATAGGTAGGTGGGTAGGTAGGCAGGCAGGCAGGCAGGTAGGTAGGTAGGTAGATAGGTAGGTTGGTAGGTAGGTAGGTAGGTAGGTAGGTAGGTAGGTAGGTAGGTAGGTAATGTAACGCTTACTCCACTATATATAGGGTGTATTTATAATAATAGCATATGTCGGTAGAACGTCATCTTACATGCTAATCGGTAATAAATAAAAGAGGAATTTGTAATGGTTGACAAGGTTTTGCTTTGCATCCGTGACTACAAAAGTAAAACTATTTTATCGAAACGCCTCGACGTGTGTCCCCAAAGTATTTCGGAATGAAACGGAAAAGCAAACGTCGCTTCGCGATTCGTCACGGGTACATACAATTGCTGTTTTGGAGGCAACTATTCGCGTATTGGGTTTCTGTATCGGGTTTTCTCAATCAATTATTGACTATCTACTCAAAAGAAATACTTCGTTTTAACGTAAAAATAGAAAGAAATAGTAACTATAAACTATCGCCATCTGCAAAGAAACTCGGCGCTGGTCGTCGTCCTTGGACAGCGAGCGTCTTTCTATAGGCCGCTTATCGACGATTTCGAACGGAATCGATCATCGAGATTACAGGCGGCGGAAACAAAGACGGATCCTATGGTCCGCCTTCGCGGATAATTCGCGCGAACGAGGCTGAAACGTCCTTATGTATAAGCGGATTCGCTAAAAATTTCGAGGTAAGAACTGGTCTGAAGTCGGCTACGATCAGCCTCGATCGCGAAAATTTTGTTTTATCCTCCTGTTTCCCGGACTTCGTCGTTCTAATACTCGCGAGGCATTGCTCGGAGAGGCCGCGTGCGCTCCAGACTTTTATTCGCAAGCGTTTTCAAAAATATTTGTTATCGTACCAAAAACGGAGAACGCGTTTACGCCCCTCTCTCTTTCTCTCTTCCTTTCTCTCTCGCTCTCTCTCCCTTTTTCTCTCTCTCTCGTTATGCGCGACCAATGCCCCTTTGGCGCGCTTCAGCGGCAGATTCAAACGGAACAGAGGCCTCGTTATCATTCAACTACGATAAAAGTATCTTCACGAGCGGACAAATAAATATATTACAAGGTTACGATAATAAAGATGAACTTTGTTGTATAATTAATGTTGCATTTTCTCTATTTACAGTGAACGCGCGGTTGTGTTTGTCTCTGTTGCGTAGCGTATGATGTGTGTACTCTTCCGGTGTACCTGTCCCCAGAATGTCAACGGTGTGTCTGCATGCGTCTCCGTGTATGTGTATGTATATATCTTTTGTCACCTGGTTCTCGCATATTCTTCAGCACTTGTTGCGATTGTTCTGTTTCACCGCTGTATCCTGCGTCGTTTTAATACATTCTCTCCTATAGCTATTATTATCCGTTGCTCTGACTGAGAGCGAAGGCCGAACAAATTGGTCGCTCTAAGCCAATGAATGGGCCATCCCCACTGTACCATTCGGCCACGCACGTGGTGAGACTATAAAGTGGGGGCTAGGTGGCGCGAGTGACCTTGAACGACCAACATCTTTCGCCTCATCGAGATTCAAAGTTTTCGCGGCTCCGCGCGACCCGCGGCTCTCGCTTCTAACACCTTGATAAGCAAATCTTTCATTTCAATTTGTACAATCCGCCGAAGGAATTGCAAATTAATTCTGATTATTAACAACTAACAATTTGGTTGAAAATTTATCCGATTAATCGACTATTTGAAAGAGTTAACAGCGAGAACCGCACAGTCGATCGCTTGCAACCTCTCCAACTTCTTGTCGCTGGCTGCGTTCGTTTTTTCTATCGTGTATACGTGTGTATGTTTTTCGTAGGTGTGTGTACGTGTGCGTGTGTTTTTGTGTCTGTCTGTAAGAGTGTGAATGACCGTACAAGTTTCAGATACGCGTATCGTGATTTATTGAATATCGGCTCGCGACCGGGTGTGTACGATTAAATAATCAGGTTTCTGAAAAATGTGCGGTTCTATTGCTCGACTACTAGTTTCTGTAAATTAGGATGCCACCTAGTGTTTATCCTCGAATGGTTCGGCCGTTACCGCGGCAGAGAAATGGAAAACACGGGATGGATTTTCCCCTTCTGCACGGTACGACGCGTTTCTTCTTCCGCTGCCGTAACGTCCCTTTAAATTCTCTTTCATTCTTACTCTCTCTTTCTCTATCACTCTCTCTCTCTCTCTATCTATCTATCTATCTCTCACAGTCGCTCACTCTTTCTTTCTCTCTCTCTCTTTCTCTCTCTGCCTATCCTTGGTTTCCGCCGATGAACGCCGTTACGTATTACACATCCTGTAAACTAGTCGTAAATCGCGGATACGGGACTACTACGCTTCGTTAATCGCTTTATTCGTACACAGTTTTGCTGAGGATTATTTTGTTAGGGTACCTTTACCTTTTCTTCTTTCCTCGTGGATCAAGTGTGGCTGTCGGTGTATGTCGGTCGATTGTTAATTATAAACACGATGTTACACCTCGAATCTAAGGCGAAAATAAAGGTAAGAGTTCGGCGCGTGCGTGATACATTTCAGATCCTGTCTCTCGCGGGTTCGCAAAATGGAACGAAGTCGAATATTTCTGTAAACTATTGGCCGCCTTAATATTCAAACGCCTTGATACTCGAGCTATGGTTCGCCAGTCACGAGTCAAGAAAATCGCTCCGAATAGACCGCAGGGCCAAATCTCGTCGCGAGTAGAGGCGCCCTCGATACTCCGTGGAGCGATCCATACCGCAGTTTGATGTAGAGCGATCTCCTTCGAATCTGGTCAGCAGAGTCCGGATAGAAGAAAACTTTTCATCTTGGCCTGTTGATATTGGGACAATTGAAGTCCATACCTGGTTCACGCTCGGTTCACGCCTGATCCTTACTTGAACTTGTACGAACGAGAACACGTGGACAGCGTGCAGGGAATGACTTTTCCTGTGTCCGGCTACAGAATAAAGTACGGATAGAATTCTCGAGCATCAGGCTGTTAAAATATTTTCGGCAGGCTCGCTATAGCTGCGACTGTATTCCCCACCCTACGGCTCGGTACGTTGCGCTCGCGGAAAACCTTTCACGGCTCCTTTCGATCACGCGATTCGCAGAGGAGGTGGCGCGATTTGCGTTTCGCGACTTGCAAAGCTATCGGCTTTGTTTGCCGTTTTGCGACGCTTTTCCATTAGCCTTCGATACGTCTTGCGTATCGCAGCTAGTTTTTCGGATTTTCTGGCCGCCCCAAGACGGATCGAGAGCTTGGAAAACCCGCGAGATCGATCGATAAGCGAGCGAAACGCAGAAGCCACGAGGACAAATGGGCAGGTTTTCTTCCTCTCTTGGTTTCTCACATACGCACACACACTTTCTCGCTTTCTCTCTCTTTCTCTCTCTCTCTCTCTCTCTCGCTTTATATCTCTCTATCTTTATGTTTCTCTTTCTCTCAGTCTCTCAGTCTCTCTCTTTCGCTCTGTCTCTCGTTCGCCTCTCTGAAAAGTGGTATACTAGCGTCACGCCCGTCCGTCCTTACGTTGCCTCGATAAAAATTCTAAGAGCTACTTTATCTTCGACTCTAGGGTCCTTACACTTTTGTCTAACTTAATCTCTTCTTCGCGTGAACTTTTGTTTCGTCCTCGACGACGTTTGAACGGAAAAACTGCGCATCATCGCTTCCTCCCACAAAAGTAAAACGCGTCCAGCAGAAACCTTATATAGCGTCAATATATCAATTTATGTATATATATACTTTTTTTTGTCTCATATATATATTTACTTTACTTTGTGTCCTATATCAATAATAGCGTATTAGATGCTTTTTTTTGTTCACTTACATCTTATGTATGTAATATAAGTATCTTTGTTCTTTTTTTCTTTCTTCATCATCTGTTCACAGATATATATCAAAATGCGTAAACGAAAGTTTCTCGAAATATCCGTTCCCTCTGCTGATTCAAGTCATACGCTTGCCTCTCCTCCTGCGTTTACGTTCATCTGCGTTCGATCTCTCGTTTTTTCTTCAGTTCTTTCTCGCATCTCCTTTCTCTCGGTCCCATTCTCACGTACGTTCTCGCTTCGATTTTCTCCCCCCCTTTTACTCTGTTCAGCATTCTCACGCGTTCTCTCGCCCTATATCCCTCTCGTACAAGCGAATCAAAAGAAACGTTTACGAGAATATGCCATTCAGGGTATTACCGGTAGTGGTTAGATCCGAAACAGAAATTTTGTCCGGCTTTCTTTGCTTGTTGATCCTGTACATTCGCTCGGCACGCACACACAAAAGGATTCGTAGACACATTGCGTAATCGACGAAGAAAAATCTTTTTTCCTAACTTCCCCCCCCCCCCCCCCCCATCCATCCCCCCGCGTTGCCCGATAAAAGGAAAGCCAAAAGTTTTCTCGTAAAATATTCCGGTGTTTTCCGCCATCGATTCTATCCTCGACTATTAACCGTGGTGCTCTTTAGAATACTTCCTAGAAATCGCGCAGCGTCGTTAATGACTTCGAGACGAGACGAAGAGAATTATACGCATAGCTATATACGTATTTAACGCGTGTCGCTGAGAAGAAATCTTGTGTAAGAATTTGTTTTTACGCAACGTCCCCACAAATAATACTTTTTCTTTTCGTGTTCATCGTTTTCTTCATCTATTTTTTTTCCTCGTCTTTCTGTTTCAGTCGCAAACGGTGTATCCGGTGACGCGAAATTTCGAACGACTTTTCATCATGTACAAGTGGTCACGGTCTACGGGACACGTTAATTTTTTTTCTTTGAAAGGCACTTACTACTTTTTTTTTATACAATATTAATTTTAATCTCTTCCACATTCTCGCCTGTTCACATGCCCCATCCTCTGCATTCTCGCTCTCTTTCGCGCTCTCTCTCCCTCCCTTTCGCTCGATGTCTCTTTCTCTCTCTTTCTTTCCCTCTTGCACATTCTCCCCCTAATCCTTCGCCCCCCCACCCCCCTACCCACCCTCGTACCCTTGGCGCTAATTTTTCCTCGCAATTTCGTTTGCAGCTCTTTGAACTCGTATTTTTCCCCTCTTTTTCTCCCTTCCAATTCCATCTCCACGCTTCGTCTCTCGAATATCTTCTTTCGCTTCACCCTCGCCCGTTGGTTTCGTTCAAATTTACCTTCTCGTTGAACACATTAAGCCTAAATCGTAATAAAATCTTTTAAGATCGCGATCTACCGCATTTTCCTTTGTTTCCTATCTTTTCCCACGTTATCTCTTTCTCTCTCTCTCTCTCTTCATCTCTCCGTTTCTCTCCCGCTATCCGTGTTTCGATTCACGCGGAAAATAATAATCGTGCTCTCGTAACGTCCCGGAATACGTCTTTCGTTCATTTTTTTTTCCCCGTTCACGCCCCCAAAAAAATCTTTCGTATCAAGAATAACACGTCTCAAAGTTTTCCCCGAATTTGTTTAATTTTCTAATGGCCGATAATAATAATATATCTTGCTAATCGATCCTCCTCGCGAAATACTTTCCTAACGAACTGTCTCATTAAATCCGTTAAAGCTTCCGGTTAGGGGAGTGGCGCGAGAACAACGGTCCTTCCGAAAAATTTGCCTAGACAAACGGATAATACGACTGACCGAAACTATGCGCTCCATTTTTTTAGTTTCTTCTTTACCGAGCAAAAGCGAAAAGCGATGGTCTTTTCCTTTCACAGAAGGCCACTTCGAAAATTGTTATTTTTTTTTGTTTCTTTACTTTTTTAATACTTACAAAGAGTCACTCGAACCGGTGTGCCGACTTTAAAAAATCTCTCCATTCTTCCCCATCTTTTCTTACATCAACGTTTTTGTTTTTAGAAAGTACCGTTTCCCTTTTCACACTCGCGCTCCTTTTCCAATTTGTCTCTTGTCCTCCATTTTTCACAGTCGCTCTCCCACTTTCTCTCTCATTCGCTCATCCTTTCTCTCTCTCTCTCTCTCTCTCTCTCTCTCTCTCTCTAACTCTCTTTCTCTCGCTCTCTCTTTCTTTCTCTCTCTTCCCTTCTTTCCTCTAAAATTGTCCCTGGGATGGCTAGGCCCGAAACGAACTCGCTTGTGGACGTCGCACGATATCTCTGAACGGCGGTCCGTGGTAAGAACGATCGACGAGTAGACTCGCGAATCCAAATTCGAATCTGAATCGGCAGCTGTCGGGGCCGAAAAACTCTCGGAGTGATGGATTCTGTAACCGATCCGTCCGTCGATTCGCAGGCTACTCGACGCTTGATCGTTCTCCGATTGTCGAGGATCGAGGGTCCCTTCGCGAAAAAGTCGTACGCGCGGTATGTAAAATTTTGAAAAATAGCACGATCTTTCCGAAACAAAAGCATTCGGTCGCGCGCGCACACGCATTGTCTCGCATTCTCACGGTGAATCTCAGGCAAGCAGTGTTTCTCTCGTCGACTCTCAACGCGCACGCGATCGCAACAACAACGGATGCACGCCGCTCTCGCACACTCGCACACCTCTATCGACATGTTCTCCAATTCCAAATTCAATGAATTTCCTCGTTTCCCTAATCTCTAAACCTTATAATTTTTATACTTGGCATACCCCAAATATGGCAGGAAGGCAATCATTACACTTAATAAAGTATAGCAATCGGTTTTTTGTTCTTTCTTCGCATGTTTTCTCTCTTTCGGTGTTCGCTCTCGAGTCGAACAGCGCTCGTCCTCATCTCCCTCCCCCCCCTCCCTCTCTCGTTCCATGAGGGTTTTTAGTCGTTTTCTCGTGCGACAGACACTCGTAAGCAAATTTTGTACATCTTGGGTTCGCCGGGTTGCTCGCGCGGTTCCCCGCGCGTCTCCACGCGCGGAATTCTCTATAACTGCGCGCGTTTCCCGGACGATCCTAACCGAACAACGATCTAAGATTCTCCGATCATCCGGGCTGCATCGATTCCCGACGAGCCGCGTCGCGATCAAAAAACTGAAACATCTATGTCCGCGCCGACGAACCGATCCGATCCCGGCGGCGATCGATCGACGCGGATAATGGCCCGTGGCCCGAGGCCGCGCGCCAATTACTATACATTTGGCATTAAACGTACGGTTATCGTATATGCGTGAATATATAAATCTCGAGTTTAAGCGTGTGTCTCTGGCGCCACGCGGTGCTCGCTCGCTCTTCTCCCCTTTCTCAGTGAATACAGCATACTTTCCGAGAGCCGGTGGACTCGCGACCGGCGACCGATCCGGTCGCGCTAGATCCACGCGATTCACGCGACACGCCGCCGGCGGCAGGCGACCGCGAGCGATCGCGATCACGATCCACGTCCGAGATCGCGAGGGAAGAAAAGTGTCGGTCTGGTTTCGGTCCGGCGAGGGTCGATTGCGACCCCGCGTGCCTGCTCGCCGGCTCGCGTCCCTCTTCTCCCCGTCTTCCTTTCTCTGCATCATTTTGATTGTAAGCCTCGATCTCGTCCAAGATCGCTACAGGTATACTTTTGCGTCGCTGCGAGAGCGTATCCTCGCTCGAGTCGCCCGAGTTGCTCGAGATTCGGTCGCGATCGGACGAATCCGCCGACACCGCAGCGGCTCGCTGCTAGAATCGTGTTCCGGAGCCGATCGGGTCGGCTAATTAGTCGCGTCACTACCCCGCTCGAAACGCTCGGCTGCGCGGAAAGAGCCGGCCGCTGACGGAGAAGCCTGTTGCGACCGAAGCTGGTCCAACCGGCAACGATTAGCTCTTTCGTGCTCGGCTGTCGCTGGCTTACTATTCGCAACGGGAGTCCGTCAGTGGCTCGAGCTTCACCGGGATCTTGTCCTTGTCCTTCAGCCCGTGCGGGCTCTTGACGAGATCTGCGATGTCTTCTTGGAAGAGATTCTCTGGCCGCGGGCTAACGAAACTTCGCGCCGGCTTGTAGGTCATTCCGCTGACACCAATGCCGACCTCCACGCTGCTGGGTATGTGTCCCGGGTCCATCAGCGGGCCCAGCGGGCTCGCCAGGGGACTCTCCATCGGGCTTTCGGGTGGGCCGCCGGATCCCGGGCTAGCCAGGCCAAGATTCAACGGCGAGTTGCCGTTGTTGCCCGGTCCGGGTCCAGGCATAGGTCCCCCTCCGCCGCTGCCGTTGTTGCTGCCGATCACGGCACCGCTGTTGTTGCTGTTGTGATGATGCTGGCTGGCCTGCATCGCCGCCTGTAGATTCGACGACAGGCTGGTCGACATGTTCGACGACAGGTTCGTCGAGAGATTCGTCGCCATCATTTCGTGTTGCTGCGAGTGCGCCGCTGCTACCATGCTACACATCTGATGTCGCAGACCTGCGTGAAAACGTTGCTCGGTCAGAAGGTTAATCGAAAGTAGCCGGATTACCCGAGCAAACGTCGATCCCACCGCATTTACAGGAGGAAGCGTCCGCTAGCTCGGCTAGAGGAAAGAGACGTTACGTTACCTTGGGCGACCGCCGCAACCGCGGCCGCGGCTGCAGCTCCGGGGCTGACCGCTCCTTCCGGGCCGTTGCAGGCGGCGTAATTCGCCAAACTCGGGTACATGGAGGCTGGCTCTTCCTTGACGATGTGCGGCGAGTGACCGTCGCGGAACACGACAGCCCGGATCACGCCGCGGATGTGCTCGTCGGGCCAGACGCCCAGCAGAATCCTCTGCGGCCTGCCTCTTCCCTTCGGGCGGAGATCTGAGCAGCCAACAACGGCCGAGAATGGTATTTCAGTGTCAACAATCGATTTTACCGCGACGTATTCGCGACGGTACACCGTTTCTCGAACTTCGGTTCGACGTACCCGCGGAATGAGACTCGCCTTCATCCGTTAACCCCTTGTCGCGGAAAAAACGCGATCGTATTCGCGGCACCGGAGTTAACAGGCGAGCTCGTTTAACGTCTTCTCTACCGGCAGTTGCTAATGTCACTTTAAAGGGACTTGTCAAGCTTTCATAGATCGGCATCCGGCATCTAATGCGTTCGAAACGACAATTCGATCGCGACGAGTGCGTTACGTGTGTTCGGATCATAGTCCGAAATGCAGCGGCGACGTTGACGAAAAGGGAAGGTGAAAGTGAAGACGAGAACGCAGTATTATCCATGTCTCGAAGAATCATCGATCATGCTCTATTAACGCCCCTCCCCCTCCCCGAGTTAATTCATTGACCATTCGAGCCGTTTATTTCGAAAGCGGCCCAAGTTCATTTTCTAAAAAACGTCGAACTAGCTATTTCATAATATTTACATTTTCACCTTATATATAATATTATTTCAGCAAATTCAAACATTATAGTATATAATCAGTTTATACAATATTATACTATATACTACATAAACATTTTTTATATATTATACGCTACATAATCAGTTCCCAATACTTTTAATTTGACTAATACGCAAGATCTTCGAATACATATCTGGCTTTTCAAATAAATGGACTTTCGCCAGATTCAAAATAAACGGCTGACTTGTCACGGAGGACAAGCGGCCCCGATCAGGATCTCGTTACACGTCCACACTTCCCCTAAATCCATGATCGAGAAACGGCCGTGTCGCGACGATTTAGTTAAAATGGCAACTAACACTCACCGGCCCCGCCGTCGGCGCTCGGACCCAGCATGTTGTGCACCCGGTTGGCATAAAGAACAAAGGTCGGATACGGGATGTCATATTTCCTGCAAAAGAAACACCAGTGATCCGTTTGCGAGACGCTTTCGTTAGCATGCTATACGTTGACCCTCTCGGGTACGCATGGGGGCTGCACAGCCTCGATCGATTCTCGTTAAGATTATCGGACCCGTTCCGCGAAACGTTCCCTCGATCGTGCGCCCCCTTGTTCGCGCAAAGGGAAAAACCTTTTAACGGCGACGCGTTATTACGCGTACGCGATACGCGTTTTACGAGCCGGCTGTAAAAAGTTCTTAAGACGGCCGCGGCTCGACTCGGCTCGGTATGGCTCGAGCGCAGTGCCCGCCTGCGATTCTTTCTTCTTCCGCGTTTTGACCCATTTAAGTCGCTTGCCCGCGGCTCGCCATAGTCGAAACAATCGCGCGCGCGCGAGAGAGAGAGAGAGAGAGAGAGAGAGAGAGAGAGAGTTCGGAATGGCGCGATCCCCATAGTTCTTCGATCTTTTCCACGCCGCGTTCAGCCGTCAAAGACCGTCGTCTACCGGGGATAACGAATTTCTACAACCCTCGAAGAACAATTCCACGGTGGAAGATCGAAAACGAACGCGTTTAAGATGTCTCGAGACCCGACAACCAGATACGGCGACAGTATCGTTTAAGATTCGGCATTTCATTGCAGAGGCGGTCCGATGAACTTCCTTAGTTGAATTGAACTCGTCGCGCCGCAAATATCCATCTAATAATGAAATTCTTCTCAGCGCGGGTTCCTTAAACGGTTGAAACGTCTGACGTGGACGTAATCCAGACGATTTGGCTGCTTAAAGTTAAATAACGGTGCGACGCGGGTCCTCTGTTCCACGACCGTACAAAATTCAGTTCGGCCAAGTTTGAGCGCGACTCGCGGTGGCGAGAATCGCGGAGGCGCTGGCCAGAAGTCGTGTCTCCGGAGACAAATTATTCAGATGTTTCGTTATAAAACGTCTCCGTGACAATCCTTTGACAATCAATATCTAATACCGCGGGAGCCAGATACGAATCGTAACGATTCAACGCGACGATCCATGCAAATCTGGAACCATGAAACCGAGGAGATACAAATAGGTACGGAGTCGCTTCTAATTTTGTATTTTTGATTTTACTCGTGATCTTGTTCGCGGGGATTAGGCGCGCGTCGACGAGGAAAGGTAAACGGAACCGTTCCGTTCCGTTCCCTTCCGTACCGTTCGGGATGAAAAAGACCAGACAGAAGAACGGATGAAAAGTAGAAGTTGGAGATTACCTCGCGGCTTGACTCAGGGATAATCCCTCCTTGAGGACGCTGAAGATCGCCTCCGCCATTGTTTCCGGCCGCCAGGACTTGAGGGGTCCGCGTTCACGGAAACGTAGATTGTGCACCAGGCTCTGATTGGTGTTCCAGCACTTCTGCCACATCGACTGCAGCTGATATTGGTAGCTGTCTGCTAGTTTACGCCCCCCACGGAAAAGAGAAAACAGAAAAAGCACAGCGTTAGTCGGTGTTTCGTTTTCGATCGGGGCGGGGGGAATGAGGATAAAGACGCGATGATCGGTTCGGCATTGGGAAAAAAATCATTCGCGCGGGCAACTTGTCGATCGGCGTTTGCCGAGCATACGTTTACGCGATCGTACGATCGATAAGTTGGCCGCGTTCAGCGTATCGTTGATCGCGATTGTAGTATAAAAACGAATGGTAACGGTGAATGACGTTCGTCGGAAGGATGCGCCGGCGAATGACGTGTATAACGTAAATAGCCAAACGTGGGTAAGTCGAGTCAAGGTGCGACAATCACGTGCGATAGGTTCCCTCGTAGCTGCTTTGCCGAAGCGTACCTGCGAACAAAGTGTTGAAGGCAAATTGCGGCGGGGAAAGGGTCGGGGAATAAAGATGCACACACAGAGACCGCCTTCTGTACGTTCACGTATCGACTGTATTGTCGTTAGCATACAATCCTCGCAAAGGAAGAAAAATAACAGAATGGAAGAAACAAAGAGAGTGAAAGAGAGAGAGAGGGAGAGAGAGGTAGGTAGAGATAGAGAAACGCGTGTGAGTTCGTAACGGAACAAGCTCGCTCGTTAATAGAAAATATTTTGCTTAACGTTAAACCGGTAATCGCAGGCTCGCAACGGTTTGCCTCCGCGGCGCGATACAACTCGAACGCGCGCACGGCTGTACGTCGCGGACGGCTGACCTCAATTCGCAACGATTATTTAATAGTTAACTTATTGGGTTTAATTGAGCATCCTCCAATTTGACGATTAATACAATTAATTGGAAAGACGCGCCCGCCAAGTTGCGCGGACGCGCCGCCCGTTGCGGGCCCGTTGCGCTTGCGTACAAACAAGCGCACGACGCGCGACAATAACGACAATAACGACAATAACGATAGTAACCAAGGAGACGGGAGCCGTCTTTGACCGTTCTGCCGCGATAAACGCCGATTCAGCTTTCCCACAATTTTTCTATCGGTCCTCGAACATGCTGGAGAAAAGCATCGCTATGCTTCTGCCCGAACTTGGAACAGACGCGGAGACTCACGCGGTTGCTCTTTTTCTGCTACGAAGAACTATCTTCCGTTCTAGATTAAACAAGGAATGCCCAATAATAGGAATCCCCAAATCTCCGATTTGTATAGCTCTATCAAGAACAATCTGTCTCGATTACCGTTTTATTTTGAGATCACCGTTTGGAAATAAGCGTTGTCGTAATTTTCAAAAAATCACGCAGCGGTTCGAATCGAAGAATTTCGGGTGCGGCTTTCTTAAATGATCGACTAGCCAGTAACATTTGTTTAACCCTTTGCGGTCGCGAGTTACGACTCTAAGACGCCGCTAAAAATTGTCATGCCATGTTTCTAAATAATTTTTGTCAAATTTGCTTAGATTAAAAAAATTGTTAAGAGTTGTTAACTGTTGCACGAGTCGCAAAATTCGCCTTTCATAACGTATAAAATGCCCCAGGTATGCAAGGGTTGATAGACAGTGCAAGACGCCGTTTGCAAAAGACGCGGCCGCGGCATCTGGTCCAAGTTTCGTAGCAGTGTCTCCATCGCGGTTTCGTCGTTCTAAAAAACGTCGCGAAATCTTCCGATTCGGGCCACCGCACGTCGGTGCCGGGCTTATCGTTATCTTGCGCGAGAGATCAATCGACGGCAGACTTTTCGCGTCGGACTAATTGCGAACACGGCGGCGCTGCGCGTCTTTCCGGTGACGCGTGGAACGTGGAACGTGGAACGTGAAACGCGACGATACGTTTCGGCGAGGTAGCGCTATAATTCTACATATCACGGGACGAGAATCTTAGCGTGTTTCTAGGGACGTCGCGGTCGAGTCCAAAGAGCATCCTGTCGTCCCCGAGAATCAGCTGTAGCACGATCGCGAGCAAACTTCCCCAGAAATAGACCCGCGATCGGGCTCTCCGCCGCCGAGTCTAGTCTCTCCTCTCTTATCCGCCGCGAAAGGTTTCAGCCGCTCGAGGCCACTCTCGTTCGTCCGCGATTTTTATTTCGTTATCGTCCACTGTCTTCTCACCGCCATTACCCTCTCGGTTTCGGCCAGCTAAATAACAGGGTGGAACCACGCTGCCGCTCGGCGGCCTCGAGAAACCGAAATCTCTGGCTCGACCGTAATTACAGGAATGCTCTATCCGGGCCGCGCTCTTCTACGACTTTGTAACATCTTTGTAGGAGACGTGCTCCGATCTTTTTCGATTTCTGCCGAACACCGCCGACGAGCATTCAGAATCCGCGTTGCTGCTTTCGCGACGATGACGGAGTATGTAATATCTGCTGCTCGGTGTTGTGCAACAGCCCACCGGTCGCGGTACCGCTAATTAGTTTCAATGATTCTGTACGCGCTGGACTCTTGTTTCTTTTATCGCAATGCCGAACTCGTCGACGGGTACGCCCGATCGACAATTTGAAAAACTTGCGGCACTCGTTTCTAGGCGAGGCGAGGCGCGACTCGGCTCGGCTCGGCTCGGCTCGGCTCGGCTCTCGTTCAAGGCCAGGCACCACGTCGCTAATACGCAGACAGTTTAAACTCTAATAATCTCGAACGATCGAAATTGTGAGATTCGATGAAATCACAATTGAGGAAGGCACACTCGCGGACAGCGACACGGCTCGTGCAGCGATCGATGGATCGTTTTACAAGCGACGAGAGCCGAGCCGGGCACCGCGATTAGAGGATCGAATTCGCGGTAAATTCTATTCGAGTGGAAGACGTCGGGGAAAGGCACTATATCATCGCTGGTACGATCGTTAGCCGCGGCAACGCAATATATTATTATTTCTATCGCTGTAAACGTAATCATTAGTACTATTATTGCTAAAATTTATTACGCTCGCTATTGGTCCCCGGCTACGGTGGTAGCCGCAGATTCAATGGAATGCGCGTGGAATGTCACAATTGGAAAGAATTCGGATCGCGATCGTTCGAAACGGTTCGTTGCCGTATACCGACGGCAAATTGTAACGATCCTCGGAATTATTACATACACAGGGCACTCTCGACGGAAGACGCGTTCCGGCGTCTTCGTGTTTCGCACAACGGACAAAAGTCAACGATTCGAAGCCTTCGATCAATAGGCTCTCGTGGAATGTAGCGCGTTATGAATTTTAAAGCATTCGTCATTGGCGTAGCCATTTATAAAATGGCTTAACTCGTCGTCTCGCGGTTGTTCGGTCGATCGATCGATTCGTGTCGCAAACGCAGTAACAAATTCGAACAAGTGAAAATGGACTTGCCGGTCCGACACGGACGCGGATCGACGAATAAATAGAATTTTGTCGACGCGCGCGATTAACGATAAACGAGGGAAGTAACGAGGGAAGACTTTTGTCGCGTGCGGGCGAAACACGAGCGAAAGAAGGAAATCTCGCGCGGATCATTGGTCGTTCTCGTTCTCGTCGTTGAAGTAAAGCGAGACTATCGAGTGTTTTTTACAGAATGCCCACCACCAGCGGAACCCCGAGAGACCGTTGAACACGAAGCCGGGCTCGCGCTTCCGTCGGAGCTTCTCGACGAAGTTTAGGATCGCGTTCAGGGACTTTTTGGTGCGGCGATTGTACGGGCTGACGCTGATGTCGCAGCAGAACTCGAGCACGGCGGTCTCCTCGCTCGAGTTCAGGCCCGCCTCCTCGAGGACCATCATGCGCTTCGTCTTCCCGAGGATGTTGTCGTACAGGGTGCCTTTCGGTATCCCGTATTTGGACGACGCCTGGGTGAATCGCATCTTCTGAGTGACCACGGCCTCGATCGCTTCCTGGAGATCGTGCCGCGTCCACGTGGGCGCCTTCAGCTTCAGCAGGGTCGTATAGTCAGCTAGAAAACAGTGTCACGGATTTCGACTTTTTGTTTAGGCGATGTTTAGGCGGTACGGCGGCCTGTGTGGCCTCTGGCCTCTTCACGCAACTCGGATCCGACGATCTCGAGACCAGGATGGATCGGCCTATATCCTACGGACATATATCCCCTTCTTATCTCTTATCTCATATCTCTTAGCTTTCCCGGCAACCACACCACCCCGCAACCCGCCACCTTCTCTCTCTCCTACGCGTACAGCAGAGATCTCTAGATCCATTTATACTTCGGTTTCCGCATTCTTTTCGCCGATCTCGTCGACCTTTTCCTTCCTCGCTCGTACCTCCACGCTACAATCGTCTACTCCAAGGAAATCTCCGTGGACAAACGGGTGGAAAGGAAGGGGGCTGCGGCGGTACACCGGTGAGACGACCAGGCGAACCAATTCTAATCGTCCTGGATGTTTCGTTCGTTCCGATCGGTAGTAACGTGCGACGATCCGTTATTTTTTTCGAAGACCGCAGTTCTGCCCGGGGAGTGTGCAGCAAAAAATCGGAGACTATCGGACACGGTCCTGATTAAGAGCGTTCGAAAAAGGAGAAGAAGAAGGAGAAGAAGAAGAAGAAGAAGAATCGAGGTTGGATCCCCTCCGGGTGGCACATCTTGTTAGAAGCCGTCAATCGTTTGGTGGGAATTAGGATCGCGTTCTCGAGTCCCTGCTGTCTCGGGGTGAACGCGAGGCTCGATTCGTCGAAACAGCCAGGTTGGAACAACCCTGACGAAAGGAATCGTTACGCGAATGCGGTGGGAGTCGAGGCGCGTGGGAGTCTGCAGACGAGTCGGCTTCTTGGGCGGCTGGAATCACGAGCACGTTATCGGCGGTGCCATTAACGGCCGACCTCGCTCGGTTGTCTATCTAAATTGCTTTCTATATTAAAGCAACGCGCGTTCTTCGGCTTCGTTATTGCCGGGATAACGGCGAATGCGTGTTCCACGGCTCGCATCGCTCAACACCTTTTTCCGCTCGGTCTTCTCGCGCTCTCCTTCCGCGGCCGTCCCTCCTCTTGCTCTTCTTCGGCCGAGGTATAGTATACGTTGTTTCCCGTCGGGCTCGGTTCACCCGAGTCGTCTCACCGTTTACACGCCACCTTTAGTCGTCGCTTTCCTCCCGTTTCTTCTGTCCTCGGTCCGCTGATCGCTTAATCCGTCGGCTACCCGGGAAGAAGGGGGAATCGGTCGACGTTCGTGGTGAACGGGAAACGATCGCGACCAGCCAATGTCGATCGCGGGACACTTCGAAATCGCGCGGAACCGCCCCGACGGGACCCCCGGCTACGAGGATCCCGAGGAGACAGACGGTCCGGGTTCGAACGCGTTGCATATCTGAAATGCGCTGTCGCGACAGCTGCTGGTAGACAATTAGGTAAACGCGGGGAGCTTCGAACAACTTACCTGCTATACTCGACGTGGAGGCTCCGAGCCAAGCGTGGGATGACTCCAACAACTTGGCCTGCAACAAGAAGAGAGAAAACAACGGTTAGAGACCTCTGCTCAAGAGGGTGTCGATGGGCTTTGGTCGCGTCCAGCTATCGTCTCCCGGAGGATCGGCCGCGAACGTTCGCCGCGAGTTCGCCGCGAGTTCGAGCGAGTTCGAGCGAGTTCGAGAGAGTTCGAGCGAACGCGCTCTACGCTCTCCAGGGGTTGAAAGGGGTTAAAGGGTTAAATTGGAGACGGTCGCAGGGGGAAGAGCTCGGCCGGAAGATGCTCGACCGGCACCGGGGAGGGACGCACGGTTTCCGGAGAACGGAGGCTCGTGTCTCTGTCGACAACTTTACTAATATGCGAGGTTTTCCGCGTCTCTAGAAAGGGGTTGCGAGACGCGCCGAAAGCGCAAGACACACGCAAAGTTGGCTCATTTGAAAAGTTTTCGTCCGCGGTCTGACGCGGCTCGCTCGCTCGCGATTTCCGCAATACGAAAGGTCCCGGGCCTATCCCGAGACTTCTCATATAGCGGATCGTTTTCAGGAGCCGGCCACTCGGCTGACTTTTCAAATTAATTTTTAAGGGCCGAACGGCCCCCATCCGCCCGTTTGATCCACGCACCTCGATCCTCTATCCTCTATCAGGCTCGAAGCCCCTTCCATTTTGCGTTTCCTACGGAATTTCGGCCGGCTCTCCTCGCCTGTCTGCGCCGCGCCGCTTCCAACAAAGTTTCGCGCCGTGCGCGCACTCTCCTCCGATCTTTTCTCCCCCGGTCTGGGCCAGCCTTATACGTTTACGAGCGTGTAGATTTCGCGCGACAATAGAAACATGGCGGCGGCGTAAGTGGCAATAATACCGGGCGAGATCTGTAATCGGCGAGAGAATAGGCATAACGTATAGACAAGGGGCCGCGTCTTATACGGCGCGGAGAGCCGTTGCCGTCGCGATGAATAGGCCGCGAGAAAAAATGAATTGCGGAACAAAGGCCGCTCCGCCAACAGAATAGACTCCATTCTACGAAGAGTTCGAATTCGTCGTCCGATGCGGAGCGGCCGTTGCGAAAGAATGCGTCCACATGGAGCGTTCCAGTCAATAATACTTATAATAGTAATTGAAGGTGCGGCCGCCGCCGCGCCGCGCCGCGCCACGCCACGCAACGCACGATGCTCCGCGAAACCTTGAATAAGAAGATAAGGTCCGCGATTGTCCTACGTTCCATCGAGATGACGACGCCTCGTTTTATTCGCATGGCGGTCACGCGCCTATGGCGAACACGACGAGGTGGGACGAAGCCGGATGTATGTACCCCCGTCGCGAATCGTGGGACACCTTGCCATTCGAACACAAATCTGGACCACGTTACGGATCGTATCAACGCCGAAAGAGTTTCAGGAACATATTTTGAACGAAGTAATTTTTCACAACTCACTCAGTCGACGAAAATCGTCGAAACCAATCATTCGAGACTAGGCGCCGCCGAATGCACTCGGCTTAAACGACATTGTAGGATAAAAGAGAGGAAAGGTGCAGCGAAATAATCGCGGTCGAAATGAATCATTTTCGATTTCGGCTAATGACAGGATGGTTTCAGGAATATATTTTTGCCGAAGACAAATCTTTCGAGATTAATCGGATGCGTTCGGTTCAGACAACGTCACTGGAGGGGAGAGAGAAAAGGTGCACCGGATTAACTGCGGTTACCTTGAAAATCGACTAGACGGCGAGCGATCGGTTCTTTCCTGCATTATGGCGTTGTAAATTATTTATACATCTTATCGGAGCGGTTCCGCGGGCAAGGAAAGCTGCACGCGCGGCTCGGGAAAACCGCAGGAGGAGCGACCGTTGTGCATCGGTGCACCGAGACGCACACGACAGGGAAATCGAGTTTGCCCGAGTGCGGGGACGAGCTTGGGCCCCGAGTTCATCGTGCGCACACACGCCGCATCCTGTCATGCGTGCATTTTTCATCGTATCGTGTCTCCGTCCCGCTGTCGGCCCGCCCGTTTGTCCATCCGTTCGTTCGTCTGTCTGTCTGTCTGTCTGTCGCGAGCTGCGCCTCGAACCTCGAAGAATGCACGTCCCCAGTGCACGCGACAAGGCTCTTTCGCGCCATTAACGAGGAAATTGCTCTTCACATTCTTCCGATTTTTTTTTCCGTCCTCCGCCGCTTGGAAAAAGTTGTCGCGTCGATTCGGCCGAAAGAAATACTAGGGGAGGGTCTCGCGACATTTGACCCGCCGTTACCGCGCGTCATCGTAAATTCACGAGCACCGTCGTTATCGACTGGTCTTATGTCCGCGCAACTTAGCAAATTCTGTTGGGACGTTTAGAGATTTACAATTTCGTGTAGCGCTGCATCGATTTCACTGCGAGCGAAGACTCTAGTTAGCAATTCGAATTTGCTGCGCTCTATCTAGGGGTCCGTGCAGCGCCAATTCGATTAGTGATAAAACGATCAAGATTTACGCACAGTTATAACTGTTAGTACGTACATATCATAGATAGACAAGTTATGACGATTGGAGATTGCATTTCTTCGTATCGCATTTCTGACCTTTTCAATTACCTTCTAAAGTTGAGGTTTTATAAAGAGTGTACAGTAACTAAGGAGTTAAGAATAACTATTATTACTATTATTATTGTTGTCATTATTATTATTATGTAGGATCGATATACGTTATTATAAGGAACAATTTAAGACCAAGAATTTTTACTTTGATACATTGGTTCAACAGTTATTTAATTTATAAAAAACGGTCCTTTATGGTAGGGAAACTAAGCTTCTTCCATACGCATGATGTAGGGTCGTCGAAAGATAATATTTATGTCAAATTTAGGGCATTGAAAAATAATGCAAAGGTATATATTTCTTCAAGAAGGTACTGCACCGATTTCATGTAAAAATGATGAATGACAGCATCGTCAAACATAATTAATTAATGAATTTAGGTAATTTAACTTCAAGAAGCAATTAATGATATTATAATGTCTTTTTGTATTTTGCCGATGCACTATATTCTCCTGAACAATTCTGTTCTATTTGTTTATTTTCTTATGTCCTAATTCGTGTCTTCGGTCGACATGGTGACAGTTCGCCACGGTCGATGAAAAGCACATTTCTTAAAAAAATCATAAACAGACATAATTATAGCAATCTATCGTATAAAATCGATACTTATTTTCAGACCAATAATCTCTCGTATTTCGGTTGAAGCGATAATGAAAAATAAAATGGATGCTCGATTTCCAGTATTGCGGATAACCGAGTATACGGAATAATTGCATTCTACCTCCATTTTCTTCCTTCATTATCACTTGGACGAAAGTACTAGGCTCCCTCTAATCATAGACCATAGTCCACCTCTCTCCCCCCATCATCAATCTCACCACTCTACTCTCGCTCATCCCTAATTCTTAGTCAATTCCCTAGACTCTTCGACTTACTACTTCACTCCTTAGGCCGAGGACTAAAATCGCAATTCGAGTCGCGACAGAAAAATTTCATAATCGCGTCGATAGAGCAAGCATCGACTTCTGCCCCAGCTCGCTCCGTTGCATAACCGTGGATAGGTTGCATCCTCTCCGAGCAAGTTCACCGCCCCCGGCCCAATCTCCGTATCGGTTGCATCGTTTGCCCGTAACGGCTCGAAACAGACGAAATATCGTACCTATTTAGAACCGAACTTTCGATGTTTTACATTACAAGACGACACGGAAGTTTGATGGGAGGCCATTTTTCGGGGTAGTTCGGAACGTTAAACGTTACAAATGGTTCCGCGCGGGTAACAAATGGCCCCGCCCGCGAAACTTCGCCCGTGTCTGCCGCTAAGTAGCGGTTTCCGAATCTTGTCGTTTTTCCGCGGGGAGGGCGGGTGGGCCGTTGAGGGGGGGGGGGGGGGGGGGGGGGGGGCGGGGGCGGCCGGGCGAAAAACCCCGAGGAAAGTTTCGTACGCGAAAGTTGGCTGGGCGGGTTGCGCGAGGAAACGCTCGAGAATGTCGCGTGGTAATCCTGGGAGGCAAGACACCCGCTATTTTTCACGGGTTCACCGTGAAAACTGCTCGGCCGCGCGCAATTCCCTTGATAACCGGCGAGGATCGCGAGCGGAGAGCAGAGAGCAGAGAGCAGAGAGCGGCCGTGCTGCGAGAAGCGGGACCGCGAGGAACGACGACAGACGTATAGCCCTGGATCGGGGTGGGCGGCGATAAACAAAAGTCGGGATAGACGCGGACGAGCGAGACGGCTGGCCTAATTAAGAAGGGCTTCGAATTCACGGTTTCCCGGCCGTTCTCACGGAAAATCCCGTGAACCTTCTGCCGAGGAGAATTTACGAGGCAGTCGTCTATCGTTGCTAATTCCTGCAAATATTTGCCGGGCAAGGATATAGGCGTGGGCGGAACGAGTAGGCGTCGGACGCGCGCGGAGGGAGGTTAAACGAAGGAGAAAGAGAAAGGGAGAAAGACTGGGAGGGAGAGAGAGAGAGAGAGGGCGCGCTCGGATGTATGCACGGGGATTTGCGTGAACGCGACGGGACGAGGACGAGGACGAGGACGAGGACGAGGACGAGGACGGGGACAAGGACGAATGCTAGTCGACGAGCAGGCTCGTTCTCTCCTTCACCGGTGCCACAGACGCCCCACCGACGTCCCACCGACGCCCCACCGACGCCGTCGACGTCGTCGAGGCTCCCGTCGACCGGCTGGAGTTTCACGCGGCAGAATGCACCGCGCCACGGCAAATTTCTAATCAGATTAGCGCGGATTAGCAAAGTTCGTTTGTTCTAATGAAATTCGTCTAAATTAACGTCGGAAGAGGGAGCGCCGTCGGAGGAGGAGCACCGGGATCGAGAGCAACGAGCGGAGCGGAGGAGAACCAAGGGGAAACAAGAGGGCCGGAAGCGAGGCGGGAGAGTCGGCGAAGAAGCTGGATGAATCGTTCGAACCGTCCGCACCTTTTCCCTTCGAACGGCTGCCTTCTTCTTTCTCTCATCGAGCTCCGCGAACCGTCCCGGCGGTGACGCCCCACCCTCTCGCGGATGGATCGAGATCATCTTGTTTCATCGAGAAGTCGACCCGGGAAAAGTCGCGGGAGTGGCTCTCTTTCGGTCAACACGAAACATCGAGCGACTTTTACCATGCCGCTTCGAAACACTGTTCGGAGGAGTCCCGATAGAGAGAGACTGTTGAACCGTGCGGCAGTCAAAGCTGAAACCCAGAGTGGTGCGTGAAAGTGCTTCACCTTCGAATTCCAGTAAACGGCGACTGGTAAATCTAAGGAACTAGTTGCGCCGAAAACAGTGGAAAGCTACGGCCGATAAAGCTTCTGTTCCGTTGCGAAGCAAGTGGACGCGTGGAGACGAAGCGTGACCGTGGCCTACACGGTGCGCTGGCGGGATGGGAGCGCCGCGCGAAGGAGGAAAAGACGGCGAGGAATTCGGAGCACGTGCTCGGCTAATTGTCGAAGAGACGCGAGAGCGGCTCGCGCAAAAACACGAAACGCGGGCCGCGAATCTGCGCGCACAGGGGGGTTACGGGCTGTGGGCCACGGGCCACGCGAATGGGTGCCGGAATGGGAATGGGAACGGGAAACGGGAAACGGGAAACGGGAAACGGGACACGGGACACGGGACACGGGACACGGGACACGGGACGGTGGTGTTCGAGGACACGCGATCCTCTCCTCGTGCAGCGCACGCACGCGCTGATATTTTATTCACCGATATCGCGCTCCAACTATTCCGCCGATAGTCGACCAGTTGCCGCGCTTAACTTTCCCTCCTCGTCCTGTCGCTCGGAATTTCGTTCGGACCTCGCTTCTCCTGTCACTGGCCGCGCGCAAACGAATACGGACGACGCGTGTTTTATTCATCTGTACACACGGGATGCGACGAAAACATCTGGATCGACCGGCGGGATCGCGCGTTCTCTATCGAATTTCGAGGAAATATGGCAATCGGTCGGCGAGGTTGCGAGGCTGCGGTCTGGTCGGACACGATCGAAATCGGCGTGAAAATTTCAGCGGGCGAGAGAACCTCTTGCGATGGCTCGTCTCGATCTCGGCCGCCGAACGCTCGGTAACGGGGAACGAATGACACCGGGAAACCAGGCGGAAGGAAGAGAGCGGACGCGCTGGAAAACGACGAATTATTTACAATTTACAGGAGTAATCGGGCCGAGTATGTTGATGCGGCGAACAGTAGGCCGGTGACGAGGCGCGCGCCGTTCGCGCATTGACTCGTCATTATCGCTTAACGAATCGTCCGGTTCCGATTGGAACTGCCACGGTTTTTAGCGAGCGGGTTTATTTGTGTACCGCCGGTGGCTGTCGTCGTTCGACGAGCAACCGTTCCCCTTTCTCGCTCTCTCACGGTCTCTCTCTCTCTCTCTCTACCCCTCTCGATCTCTCTCCCTCTCTCTCTTGCTCTCTCGCTCCACCGTTCCACCCGTTTTCACGAGTCTCTCGCGCTCTTTGCCGGTCACTGCTTTTTCGTCGTTCCGTTTTATTTCGAGCGGGACTCTACAGGTAGTCACGTACGGGGCACGCTCGATGGAAACGACCGTCCAGATAAATCCTCCTCTCGAATAGTCGCGTGGAAGCGACGAAATATGTTGGCTTCCAGCGAAACGCGGCCCGTCCCGTCCCGTCCCAACCTATCCCGTCCCATCCCATCCCATCCCATCCCATCGCATCGCATCGCGACCGACCCCATCCCCTGCACCATCCCCATCCTCGTCCCATCCCATTCCATGGCCATCCCGCGTCCCATCGCGTACCACCGCTCGAATTTAACGCGAACTTTCTCCAAAGCGTTTAGTGTCGCGTATCCGATCTCGTTCGCGATTCGACTTACCCGATGCTCGACAGCGATCAAACTGTGCGCTTTTATCGCGTCGCTTTTAAATCGAACCCGCTACCGATCTCCGGACCGGGAAACGCAATTCCGTTGACGTGCCGCAGCGAACTTGTCCGCAATCGAGTCCCGATCTCCAAGATCGTATCGAGAACGAGGGGGGAGGAGCGCGAAGGATCGAGCGAACGCGGGCCAAGAAGTTCCAGCAGTTTGCGATTAAAAACGTCCACGAATTCGACGAGAATTCGGCGACGTTTTTATCGAGATGAAAAATGTATTCGGTCTTCCTCGGGGACAATGTAAGGAAACGGTAAAACACTCGTTGACCCTACGGAGTTCACAGTAATCGATTCCACCAACACACGTCTCGGTCAAAGAGGGAAAGAAACGTCACCGAGTACACGGTATATTTGCGTTCGATCCGCGCTCTCCTTCTCTCCTTCTCTCCTACTCTCCTTCTCACCCGGCTGGCTTCTTCCGGCCCGTTCCCGCCTGAGCGCCAAAGATAACGACCGCCCGAACCCCACGCCCGGTGTAAATACGTTTTCCTTGTATATTATTTCAAGCAAGTTGAGTGGCCTCTCGATCGCGCGAACCCGCGAATCGTGGTTTTACGCGTCCACCGCGATTCGAATACATATGAAAGGGGAAGACCGGCATTGTTCGAGTCGGCTGCCGCCAACTGGCCATGTGGTCGGGTCTTTTCGAGTTGCTCCAGAGAAAGGGAACGTAAATTGTAGCATTTCAGATTTTTTAGTAGAATCATAATCTACAAAGGATGCAATCGTGGAATAAGTCGAAAGTGTGGAATAACATTTGCGAACATTGAACATCGAATAACAATCGATTGACGCGGCCGATCATGATTGAACGCTTCTACTTTCTCAGGTATCTACGGTGGCCGTACTTCACGTACCTTCGCCCATTTTAATTTTTTCCGAAAACGAAGCCTCGAACGATCATATTTATTTTATTATTTTTGGTTCAATATGATCATATTATTTTGCATATTTCTACGTAGAATTGTCTCGTTCAGAGTTGAACCGCCGGGTAATTAGTCGAAAAATACAAACTTGTTGGCTGTGTGAGTGTGTAGCTGCAGCTTGATACTCGGCAATTCCGGTGGTAAAAATGAAAATAGAAAGTCGAAGAGAATGCCACCGATGGACGGGTCACGCGACCCGACAAAAGTGCAACCGGCTGCAAGAAGGCGGGTCAACCAGGTTGAACTTGTTAAGAATAGAGCTTGCGAGTCGATTAAACAGACGGAGGGGGTGGCTTTCCGGCGGAGGACGAGGCCTCCAAGATTATAGATGCAGCGACCGCGTGATCTATCGGAGCGATAGATCGTTCTCAAGCTTTAATATATAAGGAATGGATTATCCGTTGAATAATGTGCCGGGTGGCGGGTACTACTAAGCCGCAAGCAACGTTGGTGGTCGCCGGATTCGAACGCTACCTGAACGCGAACGCGAACGCGGCCGCGCACGCACACGCACGGGTCCTGCTCACGAGTGCGTGCGCGCGTGCACGCGTGCAGCCACGCGTGTCCCGACGAGCCTCTCTTTGGCCAGATCGGGGTGTGTTCGCCGCTGCGTTAGGAATAGGGATAGAAACGTGTACGGCCGCCGATGGGAAGGGAAATGTGGAGTAGAGTGGAGTAGAATGCCGAAGAGAGGAGAGAGGAGAGAGGTGAGCGAGAAGGCGAGAGAGGGAGGCGGCACAGTCAGGAGAGAGAGAGAGAGAGAGAGAGAGAGAGAGAGAGAGAGAGAAAGAGAGACAGAGAGAGAAGACGGCAGCTCGAACTGGCCAGAGAACGGAGTTAGCGCGATGTTGGCTCGCGCGTATGTAGATAGAGTACTGAACTATGTATTAGAGTCGTGTACCTTCCGCATAGATATACCGAGGTTTGTACAGTACAAGCTTTGCCATTGGCGGAGCCCTAGCCGGTCTGAAATCCTGTACAACGGGTGCTCGCGAAATCCAGAATCACCGGCGACACCCAAACGATACTTTACGATCCCCTCGGCCGTCCTCGCTTAGCCGGACTACTATACGCTATCGAGGATTAACCGTGTTCCGTTTCGCGTACGCGGCTGCTCGTAAATTTCGCAAATTTTCTTCGTTCGCAAAAAAGTATGCTGTCGGGGACTGAAAGGTGGACGGTGGACGGTGCACGAGTCCGGTCCACCTGCCCCGGGTCCTTGGCCGTTCCTCGAGCGTTTCGATTTGTCGCGAACTAATCTCGACGGGACGGGGCGAAGAGGAACGCGAAGGAAAGCGGGAAGGGTTTTCGTAAACGGAGTGTGCACGAGAGAAGAAAAAAAACAACTCGCCGGCAAGCCCTGGCGGACAACGGGTAACAAAGACGAGCAGAGCGAGAGAAAGACCGCGCGCGGCAGGTGGTGGGAGGTGAGGACAGGAGGAGAAAAAGAAAACGATGCAAAGAGGACCGCGCGCGGCTCGGTAACGCGAGCGTGACTCGCCGGCGATCATGCTCCGAAAGATGCTCAAAAAGCAGAACAATCTTTTTAAAGCGGGAGCCGAGGGGACTTACGGTGCTGTGCGGCGCGGTGCGGCGCGGTGCGGAGCGGAACGGCCGAAAGAAAAGGAGAGCTCTCGCTCGCTCGCTCGCCGCTTCTGCGCCTGGCTCGAGTCGGATCGGAGCCGGGACGCGGGGAGAATCGGGCCACTGTAGACGGTGTACACGGCCCCGACGGTAATTAAGATAAATAAGAGAGAGAATCGAAGGCACAATGGAAGGTTACGCTCGCAACGCAAAGAAAACAAAGGCGACAAAGAAAAAATTATACGGCCGATCCCGTGCAAGGAGAAAGCGGGGGAACCGCTCGAGAACTACGGGAAAGCAGCGGGGGAGGAAAGAAAGGAACGCAGAAAGAAACAAGGGAAGAAGGGAAGAAGGGAAGAAGGGAAGAAGGAACGGCGGTGGGGGCGGACGGCGGGGACAGAGGAGGAGCGAGGAGCCGCGAGAAGGAGAGCGAGAACGGCCGCGGCGCGAACGACCGTAAACTTTAAATTTACGAAGTGATATACACGCCAAACATCCGGTAGATATTTAAACCCCGGTTTCACTAAACTCAACAATAACGTTCGCCGCTATTTCGGGGCCAGCCCGTGATTCCCGCTCGTTCCCGCCGAGCCGTGTCATAACCGTTTAATACGATTCGAATCGGATGGTCGAACGGAAAACGGTTGACTAGAACGAAACGTTTCCCCGTTTTCTATAAAGGTAACTCTATAACGGCCGACTGTTACTCGATTCGTTGCCGCCGCCGCCGGCCGGCCGGCCGGTCTTTTGTCTTTTACAGGCGCGTCCGATATTCCCGTCCCGCGTCTGTTACGGTCGAGATGATCGCGGGGACACGCGTCGCTTCGATCGCGTTAATTCGTAAACAACCAGAAATCGCGCGGAAGACGCATCGGGAATTCCTAATCGGTAAAGCAGAACGAGCCGCGGAAGGCTGACCGGAAGCTCCGGGAATCCCATTGTTCGTTGAACGATCAATTTTCCGCGAGAATACGATATCGATGTCCGATGGAACCGGGAGCGGGCTTCTTGTTCCTTTGAGGCGCCGAGAGAGACCGTCTTTCTCTTGGCCTCCTTCTTCTCCCCTTTCTCGGTTCTCTTCTTCTCCGCCTCGGCCGCGGCTCGCCGTTCAACGAGACACGGCGCGAGACGAAAGCTCCGTTCTAATGTATTTCGTCGAATTTCTCTACCCCCCGGGCCAGTCGATGTATTATTAGTCAGCGACCGGGTCACAGACGAAACCTTTTATTTATTTAAACGATTACATCGCTGCGACGTCGGTTTTATAAACCAGGCTTCTTCGCCCGCTTCGTGCGGGCACATCTCACGAACCACGACTCCTCGCGAACTGGATTATGCACGCCGATCGGAAGAATAATACACGGATTGATAACGTATCGAAGGCGGTCGGACGCGCTACTCGTCGCTTATAAAAATTGTACGACGAGCGCCACGCGATTTCTATAACCGCGGCGCGACCACGCTCACGGATCCTACGTGTTCGCCGAACGATCGAAACACCTTTCCGCGGCTCGTCCAGCTATGTAAGTCTTTAATTTCTTCTCGACGAGAAATCGTCTTTGATTTCCATCGCGCTGAAAGAAGTCGTTGAAAGAAGACCCTTCTCGATCGATCCGATCGATCCACGGCGATGATTTCCAAGCGTTCGACAACGTTTCGTCGAACTTATAACACTAGCAATCGCCCCACTTGCGAGCATCAATGTAGCTTTTTACAACAGAAAAATGATACAACGATAGTAGCAGAACAGTTATCCGATTTTTAAAACGATAATAATCATGTACCAGATTTTGTATACCTTGACAAGTCCTCGTTATAACTTCACTTTATTTATTATCAGTATCTCTTTAAATCTTAACGTTAACATTCCTCTCTGTACCAATTTTATGTTATCGAATTTAAATCAAATATATATAATAATTTATCGTGTATGTAGAATATAGACGGATATATAAACCCCTTAATTTACAGAGAAACTAGAGATATCGAAGAGTCGGTGAATGAAAAACAAAGAAAAACATATGACTAGCTAGGATTTATGCAATAGAGAATGAAATAAATTGTATTATAATGTCTTCTAAAACTAGCATGTGGCCCAATAAAGTAGATAAAATTTGGTTACCTATTAACGCTATAAAAATTACGGTTCCGGCAATTAAGTCTAAATAATCTGCTGTTTTTCGTAAAAATTCTGTTGTGTTTGATTGGATAAGTTTCTGGGAGGAACAGAAAAAAAGGTTTGCTTTTAGAAAATGTGGGAACGATATCGAGATTCGCGACGGATAGAACAGCGCGTCTAGTGAAAGAAGTCAAGGAGCCGATTACGTTCGAGAGGAAATGTCGAAAACAAGTAAGATCGGGCCTCGCAGGAGAGTCGCGTGGGTTTCGAGCGGCGTATTCGCAGGCAATTAACGTGCCCGATTCTAATTCGAGCCGATTAAAAGCACGACGTCCCGGCAATATCGTTCGAGCGATTTAATTTAATGCGGGGGGAGGGGGGGGGGGGGGCCGACTCGATTGAATCCAAATCGATTCCGGCGCGATTCGATTGGATTAATTCGGCCGATTAATTCGACAAAAACTAATTCGACGCTCGTCGGTCTCATCCGAATTATTCTAACCTCGTTCTCGGGGCGAGTTCCGTCTGTCGTCGGCGTCGCCGACGCCGCTGCTTCCGTCTGTTCCGTCCCTCGGTCGTTTTCATCGATTGCGCTCTCGACGCGCGGCCGATCTTCTCGTCGCGATAGCCTTTTCCACCCGGATGGACCGAGAGGGAGGGAGGGGGGTGAAAATTATCGGACTCTCCGAGTGCGAATCGAGTACGGGGGTCGAGTGCCCCCGGTAGCGCCCGGTTTTTAAAAACTTCGGCTTATCGGTCGCCAAACGGTATTCCCCCTCCCACCCCACCCCCTACCCCCTTTTTTTTGTTTCCAGCATTTGTTTTTTGCAACGACGCCGGGTTCTCGCGCGTCCGAAACAATTTATCTTTCACGAAACACGTCGTTTCATTATTAATTTCGGCGAGACGGACGGCGGATCCGTTGTCGGAGGTCCGAGGAGTAACGGAGGTGAGGCGAGAAGGTGACGGAGCAGTGATGGACCGGTGAAAAGGGGAGCAGGCAGGCGCGAGGGGAGGAATTCGAAATTTTAAAATCGTCGGACGAGGACGTTGCCCCCCGACGAACCGACGAACCGACGAACCGGCGCACACGTAGCACGCTTTCGCACACTCCTGCACACCAACACACACACATATACATATTTTTTTTAGCGGAATGGGTACTACGATTAAAGAGTCGGGAACAAAAGTCACCGCGGAGGCAACGTAATTCCATCCTTATGAATGTTCTATGCTTCCCTTGCCTCGTGTCCGACCGTCATATTCCACGGCTCTAGCGTTCCGCGAGAGAACGATCGATCTTGAATTCTATAAGCTCGTATAATTACCCGTCTTTTTTTCGAATTCTCTTACGAGCGAGCGATTCGCGTCACACCGCGCCGCGCGGACCTGCGTAACGCGCTGCTCTCTCCGACCGATTTTCGCTCGATCGCGCGTAAAAAGGCAAGCGGAAGCAAGCACGCTCCGGTCAGGGGGAGGAGCGGCGTGCGTTCGGGTTCGGTGAAACGACTCTCGAAGGCTCGGAACAAAGGAACAAAACGGCCGAAGCCGCTTGGTATCCCAGAACTTTGATCGTTGATTAGGAGGCGGTGACACCGACACTCGGCCACGAGGACTACAGAAATACGCTTCGGGACAACGTGACGACAAATGGAAAATAAGTAATTGCACCCGTGTCCAACAGAATCGTATCGTGTTATTCTATTCAGCTGAGAAGGATCTGTCGTTAGACGGAGGACATTTCTGGAGGAACGAATCTGCAAGGATGGAAGTTTGCTAAAAATTCACCGGCTGAAGCCCGCTCTATTCTTGCAAAATTTTAACAGCTGCTTCATTCGTCACCGCCACGTTTCGTCCAGCATTTATCAAGTTTAATATTCAGCTTGAAATACGCGAGTCATTGTAGTCGCATCGTTTGTTGCTTTTCAATTCTCTTCATCTGCCTGCTGACTTCTCTGCCAGCTCGCTGACGCTCGAAGAATTACTGGTTCCCGGCGCCGAACCAACAATTTTCTTCTTCGTTTGTGCGCCGAAGGGTTATTCGGCCCGCGCGTATTAATATAAGAAGCCGCAAGTATTATTTCGTAGTTGTTCACGATTACGTTAAAGGGGGTCGGCCGGCCAAACAAAAGTCTGAATCGAAGCGGCCAAATGTCTTCGGTTTCCGGCAGGAAAAAGACAGGTACGGGACAGGTAGGTGGCACGTGTGAAAAGGAGTAGACCGGGGCGCACTTGTAAGCCGTAACGGTGCCCGTCACGCAACAAGATTTCGCGATTGTCGGTGCGTAAAAAGGTGTAGGGCGGCGTGCGTGGGTCGGGGTTGGGGGGGGGGGGGGAGAGAGAGAGAGAGAGAGAGAGAGAGAGAGAGAGCAGGCGGGTGCTGCGGGTCGATCGGCCGTGGGCCAGAGATTCGATTTGTGCGGTCGGGAGGCGAATTCGTCGTGCGGTCCGCGTGCATTGCGATCGATCCGGCCGCGCGAGAACCGCGCTCCTTTTCTCGAATGGATGGCATCGAGTGCTCTTCGAGAACGGTCGGAACGCCGGCGCCGGTGGAGCGGGATAAGCGAATCGCGTTTGAATACCGTGTCAGTGATGCGGCACCGATTAGTGTCACCGAGGAACGACAACGCGCGCCGGGAAAAATCCTCCTCTCCCTTTTCGCTCCCCAAGGGTTCGAGAGTTAATCGCGTTATTTCCGATCACTTCGCGCGATCCGCAGTAGAAAAAAGAAAAAAATACCGACAAGCTCGTTGCTCCTTTACTCGGTGCCGCGCCGTTCCCAGTTCAGGCCGCTCGTCTCCCGCAATTGCACCGCCCCGTCTTTGCGCTCCGGGACGAGACCGCGCGAGAAATCATGTCTTCGAGGAAAAGGTCGACTGCGTTGCGTTCTATGTAACGCGAACGCGGTAATTAACCCTCTATGGGACCGTGTAACTTTCAATTTAGTGTATTTACCAAATAATTTAATCTTTTTCACAAGATGACGTGTATGTCTTAACCCTTTCGGTACGAGTGCCGGATATATTCGGCGTTCTTGCGATGACCGGTACAAATAACAGTATTTTATATCTCTTAATATTTTTTGTATAAAAATACACTGTTTTATTGAGCACAGTTTTTATTTAACGCTTAGGAAAATCTTTATGTACAAGAGGACTGATCATACGCTAATTAATGCGAATAGCAACGCCGCAAAAATTTGAGTGATGTTAAAAGAAACGACACGGAGAACCTGGCACGTGCCAGTCGCCGATCAAACCGATAGAAGTGAATTTATTCTTACGTTCTACTGTAAGCATTACAGCTGCTAAGATTTCTAAATCAAAATATATAAGAGATGTTAATGTATCGTTTGGTTAATTATATTTTTTAAATTAGATTACATCCAAAGCACAAATAATATTTCTAGCGTACCTTCTAAATTCGAACAAAGTTACACCGATGTTATGCATTATGTTGTGCAGTCACGGCAAACGTGAAGCAGAACAATGTAATTATGCGAATACGATTGAAAACGCGAACGTTTCCATCCCGCGAAATTAGACCAGAAGTAGCGCGGCACGATCGTGTGCAGATCACGAGAATTTTCAAGGAAAAGGTGGACCAAGGAGATCGAGGCCAAGTTTGACTTTTTGACTCTGGTAGAATGTCGCCTAAACTCAGCCCACTCGAGGGCAGTGACTTTAGGAAAGCCGGCCTCTGGGAGCCGACGTAATAACCCGCACGGTGTGCCGTCGATGTTTTCGCCTAGGAACGGCACCGCAGACCATGTGTGCGATTGGCCTCGAATAGGTCGGGAAAGACTGCTTATTATTGGTCTGGAAAGAGTCATCGGCTTTCTCTACATCGAAGCATCAATCGATCGGGCGAGCACTCGAGCGAGCACTGAGTAGCGGCGAGAGCGAGGAAGGGCGAGATCTTCGAAAAGTAGGGGTGGCGCGGGTGGTTAAACGTGTTCGCAGCAGGGTAAAAAGGTAACGGGACGAGCGTGCGGCTGGTTAGATGGGTAGTCGGGAGTGCCGGAGCCCGCGGAAGCGTAGTCGGGCCGAATTCGGACAGCGAAACGGTTTCGATCGACTTAGCGGTTAGAGGATAGGCTCGAGCATTATTCGTACGTGCCTGTGCCTCGGTTACGCGGGCTATCGATTCCTTGGTCGCTCGCCGGGGGTAGTAACGTTTCCCCTCGAAACACAAACACAGGGCCTCGCATGCATGCGCGATGCAACCCCATGGTATGCATTCGATACGCACGTAGGTACCTACCAAGAGGAAAGAGGTCCCTGCATCGCGCGATCGATGTTTGATTGCACTTTGTATCGCGTTTCTCTTTCTCTCTCCCGCCCTGCCTGCCCTCTCTCTCTCTCTCTCCCTCCCTCTCTCTCTCACTCCCTCTCCCTCGTACTGCTATTCTCCACGCCGCTGTTTCCTTCCCCTCCATCTCACAGTCGAGTTTCTTCGATTTCTTGGAAGCCGGCCCGTTCGTCTCGCGGCTTCGGCCCCCGGACGTCTCGTTAACCGAGTTCCGGCCCGACTCGTGCTTCCAGCCTCGCGTTCGACGACACGCCCATCGCGCTACCTTCCTACCATCGAAGCACGATCCTAAACGATCAGCGAAAGCTACCAAAAGTTGGATTCGAAGCGATCGTAGGAATCGTGGAGGGCATGAAATTATGAAAACTAGGTGCCTAGCTCGGACAACGAGAACGATAACGCGAAACGTTCCCGCGACGTTGCGAAGTGAAAAACGCGGGTAAAAAATTACGGAGAAGGAGCCGCCGGGGAGGCAAGGAGAGACAAGAGAAGACTGTTCTGCAGCCGCCTGCTCGATCCGGTCGCCGTTTTCGGTGCGATGCGGCGAGGCGCGGTGCGGCGCGGCGTTCCCGAGCTGAGCGAACACCCCGCGTCGATAATTAATTTGGTCGCATTAAACGTTGGCATGGTGCGATGCGGGAGGCGGAATCCGCGTCGGTGCGGAATCCTTCTTTTTTCGCAGTTTCACCGAGACGGCTGATGGATGAACCTCCATATATTTCGCTCGCCGCAAGAAAGGTAAGACAGCCTCGACATCTATCACGAGCGAGTCTATATCGCGCATCTGCGCGCGAGGAGAGCGGATACAACGTAGGCGCGGGACGGACGGACGGGCGGGAAATAAAGAGAGCAAGCAACCGAGGCCAGAAAGAAAGCTATTAATAGGGAGAGCCGCGCGAGCGCCGCGCTCCGAACGACGCCGGCCGCGGCCGCGGCCGCTGCTCGTAGATCGCGAAATTGCCGGCGTGGAATGTTTATAACTTTGATAACGTGCCTCGATAATCTATTTTCGCGGGTAATACATTACGCGGCCGGATTTTACCTCGGGACTCGGGACACGGGACACGGGACACGATACACGGGGCCACCCCCGCTAATGGCAAAGTTCGCTCGGCCCGTTCTCCGATAGGAACTCGAAATAATAGTTTCGACGCGGTCGAGGTCCGCTCCAGCGACCGAACGGCCGATCCGTCAGGTCGCGACCTGCTCCGCGAATCTTGCCCCTACTCCGCGAATCCCTGCTTTCTAACTTTAAACGGTTCCAATGGACCGACTAATTTCCGGACACCGTGTAACCCGTGAACCGCGGCCGCATTCCCATTCGCCTGGGTAAACGGCATTCAACGGTTTACCGTCTGACGGGATAAGATGGCATTTTCTGTGCGCGCCTGACGATCGCCTGCTTCCAAAATTGGTCTGGTCGCGAATATCCTCTTCACTTTCGATTGCGACTAAAATCGGTTGGAGGAACAGCTAATTCATACGACTCTTTACGATAGACGCACTAGTGCTCTCTTAATATGCATTTTAACCCTTTGCGATCTTATGTCTATTCGCAGCCATCAAAGCTGTTTATTTTCTTTTTCTTAATTTTTTAATGTTAAAGTTAAAAGATATTATTGTATAGGTATATTTAAACTTTAGAAAAGTGTTAATTTATTTTGTTGTTCCTTCTTAATCTTGCTTATCATGCATTACTGTTTGGTTAACGAAAATTAATTCCGACCAGCATGACACCTTTATTTACACCGATCTTTATTCGACTGCCTTCGAAAAAAGGTCTCGTCGCCTCGGCCGACCATCTCACCTCCCAAACAGAGAGTTCTTATCTCCGAGACATAAACAATACACCGCCTGACCGGCAACCATCTCAAAAATCGCTCACAATTGCATACCAGTCTTTGCTTCAATGTTTAAATGTTGGTATTAGAATGTCATTTCGATTTGAAAGACGATTATATTATTACTAATTATTATATGTTTATTAACTCTTTATGTATTTTAACGATAGCATTATTGCCACGTGCATGAGGAAATACATTAAACATTATATGCAGTGAAAGACGTCCCAGATCTATATGACAAAATAAGGTGTATATTTATAAAATATTACTCCGCAGTCTTTGTTTGAATTATTGCAGTGGGCCAAAGAAAACATCTACACGTCCAGCAAGCCAAGGAAGAGTCTGCGATAATACGGTTGATCGAATTTTGCCAGCCATAATTAGTTCTATATATAGTTTCATGGAAACAAGATCTTGGTCCAAGAAAAGGTGCCCAAAATTGTAGTTTTCGAAGAAGAATGGGGCGGTCAATTAAGTAGTTGATAAGATTAAAAATGAAATGTTGGTTTGCAACTCGTCGATCCACGGATAATGTTTCCAAGCTCTTATTTCGTTGATGCCGACCCAAATTTTCCAAACGAATCTGCCAAGATGTTGTGAAGCAATGAGTTAAATAGCTCGCCTGCTACATACAATAAAATTATATCCATGCGCTTATATTGTGTGTTAGTCATTTATTTCGCTCTCCGCGTATCGGGAGAAATTGATACGGGTATTTCGTTACGTGAAAATATATTCCCCTGCAGCACCGTATGCCGAACAATTAGGAGAGAGTGGTGTACCGTCTTCCGTTGATAACAAATGAACAAACGCGTGCTCTCCGTTCGTTTATAGACTATTTTAGAGGCGAACGAGATCTCGGACGAGTAAGATTCTCGATCGGACGAACAGATCGCCTCTTTTCGCGGGAAATCGCGAGAATCGCAGACACAGGGAGGATCCAGGGAACGCGACGAAAAGACGAGATTCTGCAGGTCTCGCAGCGCAGTCGGAAGGTTGCTCAACGCGGCGGCGTCGTGGTTTAATAAGGAGCTATCTATAGCAGAGCATTATGTTACCTCGATACATCCGTGAGATGAGACGTTGCAATATTAATGCGTCTCATGAAATATTCGTCGCCGTCTTGCCATTCATCTCGCTCGCGCTCCGTACATTATATAGAGGGTGCGGGTGCGGGCGCGGGCGCGGGGGTGGCTGGCTCGGAGCGCGGCGGCAGCTGGAGCAGGCTTTCCGAGAGCAACGAGAGAGATCGAAGAGAGAGAGAGGGAGAGAGAGAGAGAGAGAGAGAGAGAAGGCCCGAGGGGAGAGAGACCGGGAACAGACCGAAAGAGAAAGAGAAAGACCCTGCGAGGGAGAGGAGAGAGCGCGTCGAGGCCGACCGAGGGGAGCACCTCGGCCTCCCCCGTGTTCGTCTCGACTATTTCGCAGCTCGGCTTCGAGCTTTAAGCGAGCCGACTGGACGACGCCGAGCCGGGCTGAGCCGACGTTTCGAGTCGATCCGAGCTGACTCGTCGTTCCACGTCGCTCCGGGGATTTCTCGCCGCTCGGTAACCTAGATTTACGCGCCGCTTCGACCGTCTTTCGCAACTTAATAATTCCTCATCATTGTCTCGGCGAGCGCGAGATGGTCGCGCGTCCGCGCGCCCCAGCGCACTGCCCTTCAAAACTGCCCGAAAATTCCCGGCTGATCTTTCCGTCGGCAGGCGCATGCGTTCCGCGGCGCTTCGTCCCGCTGGCGATCCCCGAAACTTTGCGCGCTTCTTTCCGTCTCCGAAGCCCCACCACCATCCGTTATCGTTATCGATACCATGGCAAGCGGTAACAACGGCTTCCTGTTCGCGAGAATCACCACGACACCGAGCGCGCGCTCGGACGCTCGAGGCGCCGGCTGTCGCAGTTTGCGAAACAAGTGTTTCGAAAGGTGATCGTCGAAGGTAGAAAAAAGCGACAATGTGTACTCAGGATCGTCGCAACGAATGTCGCCGTGTCACTCCGAAGCACGCGGGTCCGCTCGCGGCGGATCGATCGTCCGCGGAAAGCAATCCTCGGCCCCCGCTCCCGAATATCTCTGGCTCGCAGCTTGGCTTTGTCTCGAAGGCGTGTTTGAAGAATTACCTATCCGGCGACGGTTCGCGCCGGATATTCGAGGCGGGCGCGACAGATCGATCCTGGGGAGCGAGGCAACGGCTTTCGGCGTGTATCGGCCGGTTGGTAGTGATCAATTTTTCACGGTTCTCGCCGTTCCCGTCGGCAGGCGCGACTCGGCCGCGATCGCGTAACTCATGTGTCGCGGCGGAAGCTCGCGCTCCCTCCCGTAGACGAACGATTCGGCAAGGATGAAAAAAGGAGCGGCGGAGCTCGGCTCGATGGGGAAGAACGGAACAGGGCAGAGGAGGAGAACGGGAGAGAGGACAAGAGAGAAAACAGAGGAGACCAGACGAAAAGAGGAAAGAGTGGTAGTAAGGGTTGTCGAGAGGGGGCTGACGGAGGCTGTCGGCGATGGGTCGGGGATAGGGCGGGGTGGATAGGGGTGGGCAGGGGTGGGCAGGAGCCGGTGGGTGACACGGAGCCGGCAGGGAGGAACGATGGGAGTTGGGTAGCCGGGAGAGCGTGGGAGGCGGGGGCGAATGCTAATATTAAAAGTAATATTTCTCGGGCCGTCCGCGGTGCAGCGCCGCTGGAATCGCGCTCTCGCTCTCCGCGCGGTTCTATTTATTTTTAATATAAATTAAACAATTTATTTTCCGGCTGCGGCAGCAGCGACGGCAGGCGGCAGGCGGCAGGGGCGAAGCTGCGAGAGAAACGCGGAAGCGAACGGGGAACGTGGAACAAGGAACGAGGAGAGAGGAACAAGGAACGGAGACCACGGGGAAACGAAGAACGAGCCGGCTACTGAAATAGAGAAATAATGCCAGGACTGCAATATCGAATGAAATATCGTCCGCGATCTCCCTTCTACGGCTGCAAGGAAAATACAAGCGTATTCTTTCTGTATGTGCGCGCCGGTGGCTGCGTACGCTTGTAATTTCCGTCGCTGTCGGAGAGAGAGAGAAAGAAACAGAGAGAACAGCTATTTACTCGGACACGCGAACGCCGACGGAACGACATTAAAATTTGTCCGAACGGGACGAAAAACGATGCGGACGTCTTCAGCGAGGGGGGCTTGGTAGGGGAGGTGGTGACGAGATCGGAGACACGGATTCGAAATTTTCTCGAGCCGAAATTAAGAATATATGAAAATTTGAAAGAGCTTAAAGGCTCCGAGTGTCTTGACAAGCCGTTGAATCTTTAACGAGTCTTGAAACGTTCAAATCTTTCGAGGAGCCATACAAATTGCACGAGCGCTCGTATTATACGATACAGCAGGCTAACGACGGAGACGCTCGCGTCGGGGTCTTCCGAACGATTTTCATCGAGGGCCGCCGCGCGTCTCCGCGATCTTTTCTACCGATCTATTTCCGTGGACGCTGCAATTATCGATCGTCGCGAACGACGTTCGGACCGTGGGATCTCGGCACGGTCACCGACGTTTAAACATGCATGGCGACGCGCCGGCATTGACCCGCTTAAAAAGATACGTTTTCGGGCGATCTCCTGCTTCGAGATGAAAACTGGTCGGAACGCGCGGCCGTTTAAAATTCCGGTAGCAGTCGAACGTTGGCCCGCGCGACGCGAGGCGACGGTTCTCGACGAGCAGCGACGCGCGTCCGGCAAAGGAGCGGGCTACGCAGAAGAAAAAAAGGGAGAAAGTATGAGATACAATGGACGTGGCGAACCGGTGTCGAGTCAGCCGAGTCACGGCGGCGATACACAAAGCGAGTGCCGACCGGCCGGCCGGCCGGCTCGAGATTGTCCGGCGAAAAGGCTGGCTGGCTACTACGAGGCAGGTTGGCTGCCAGGCAGAAGGGAAGGCAATGCACTTTATGATCGAATATAGCGAACGGTCGGGGGGTAGAGCAGACTTCTATGTATAGCGCGTCTGAATCATAAGCGACGCGTACACCCGCTACCTACATAGCTGACGGACCACATAGCGCGTACGTACAAAGTACAAGCGTACTTTGGTTCTACGAACGTTCTCGCCTCTACCCAACTCTCGCGCAACTGTTCGCGCGGCCTGCGAGTGGCCCCAACTTGCCATGTTCCGCTCTTGTCCTGCTCTGCCCTGCGTCTCTGTCCGTCCATCCATCGCCGGGCCTCTCTTTGACCCGGCGAAACGGCAGGTGCTCCGGACCCACGTCACCTTTGCTCCGCTCTTTCGCCGTGTATAGAAAAGACTGCGCTCCAAACCATCCAAACAACCCAGACAAGAAAGGACACCGTGCAATGTGCAGCGTACACTGAATCTTGCTTCTGGTCGCAATTAATCAGCAATCATCCCTTGGGACGGATCTCGGAGCGGTAACTTTCTACATAATCGCCCTTTGGCGACTTTTCACTTTCACCTTAACTTTTTGCCATAGCTGACGCTTCAAGGCGCTCGGAATTTAAATGTCTACTGTCGGTCTGGACGCTACGAAACGATCCTGCTTCCTTCGAATTGGTATCTAGGAATTTCTGTTGCATTCATGCTACTGCGACTAGATTATCTTGCGTAAAAATTGATACAATGTATGTTAACAAAACTATTTTAACGTTAACTCTTATGGTTTATTTCCTCCGACTGCTTCTCTTTGGCTAGAGATAAAATACCATTCGGGCTAGGTAAATTTAAATCTATCCTAGCCGCGGTTCCTCAAATGGGAGCGCAAGGGGTTAATTCAAGCGACACTTCTTTCGCTCGATTCTTGTTACGTTGGCTTGTAATTCTTCGGACTATGGTGCATAGATGATAAGTATGTAATAATAATGGTAGGGGTGCGTTGAAACATCTGTTAGACGATCGGTATGGTCTAGAAAAAGGGAACTATACCGTAGAGAACGCCACAAAAATGGTGGAATGACACAAAAATAGTGAACGAGTTAGAGCAAGTAGAGCGACGAGGACCGAAGGAGAGGGATAGAGTAAATTACGTGTGTGTAAAAAGTGGAAGGGCGAATGTGGGTTAAGCATCTGGACATTATAAAGGAAGTCTATTCGGTCGCCTTGTGACTGGAATTGGCAACAAATAATAATCGTAATTCACCAGAAAACGCTAAGGAAACCGGGAGGTATATAAAGAACGAGTGTGATCGTTGTCTGCCAATCGAAAGTCGGCTAACGAATCGAATCGCTTAGTCTTGCAGAAGTCGCTCGCGTTCCGCAACTCGGCGCTAAAACGAGGAGATGCTCTACGTAAAACGTGTGACAGGTTAAGTGTTAAGTGGACGTGGCCAAGGCAGCGCGTCCCGATAATTCGTCCCGCCCCGGCCTCTCCGCGAGAAAATACACAGACAGACGAAACCTTTAAGCGCCTCGCGGACAGGATAGGTGCAGAAACGCGGGAAATTTATTTTCGACGTTTGCCGCGCCGCGCCGCGCCGCGCCGCGAGAGCAGGAACGCAGGCCGAGAATCGACGATCGCATTAATTTCAGCGAGGAGATTATTTTGATGACCACTCGCCGAAAAGTTGTGCTTACGATAATAATATGGTTCGAGCACCGGTCACTTGTTCACCGATCGATACGGATCAAATTCCATTGACAAAGTTCATCCAGCGGGCCGACGTATTTTCATATTAGCGACGCGACGGTGTGCGCGTGTAGCGTATAAAATACTGTACGGTAATGCGTTCGGTAGTTTATTATTTCGAGTTCGAATGTGGCCATTCCGACAGTGAAAGTGTCAAGTCATGACTGTGCGAGCCGCGAAGGTGCAATTCGTTCTTTTTTCTGCAGCTGTTTTCCATGCGCTCCGTGGCGCACATGTCCGAGAAACTTTCTAATTACCGGCCATTGAGATAAATTTGATCTCATTAGAAAACGAATTACTTGAGCTGTGTATTGGTTTCACTTCTTGCACTGCGACTTTTTTCGCAGCTATGTTGAACAGCGTTACTAAGTTGATCGGATATTTGCAGCTAACGTTACAACATTTCACACGTCTCTTTATAAAGTGATTACTTAATTTGCTGTCATGATACCACACCGCTTAAAATATTACATGTTTTTATTTCTGTGACCGCAAAAATGGGTCCTTATAAAATAATTTATTTACTCCGTCCTTATTAATTCCTCTTGTGGAAGATTTTTTTAAGGAAGTAATTAAATTTTGTTGCGATTTAGCAGAAACGATTGGCATTTGCATTTAGTAGATTATATATGAAATCTTCACCGCGTGTCTGACTCGTTGCGAAATACGATGAATTAATCATGCACGGGGCGTGAACAGTATGTTTCTCCTGTACGTAGAAACGGAATCGGGAGAGTTTTCGTGATCGTGAAGAGTGTGCAGCTTGGATCGACGTATATCGTGCAGGCGTTAAGAATCACGATCTCGTTTGGCAGCGTCGCGTCGCGCTGCTTGTCGCAGGCTGTCGCGCGTGCCACGATGACGCGTAATCGTAGAACGGGAAACAATTTGATCGCGAATCGAAAGAGAGGGAGAGAAAGCGCGAGTGAGCGCGCGCGCGCGAGAGAGAGAGAGAGAGAGAGAGAGAGAAGAGTAGGAGCGTGGCCGAACGGTTGGCGTGTCGGGTTTCTATTTTTTCCCCGGCGTTTCCCGATAAGAGCTCGACGAGCGTGTCGCGGTACAAGCCGTAAAAACCCTCCTCGCGAAATACGACTGGAACACGCTTTAAACCCACCGTCCCGCGATTAGCGTAACGCGTTGCCATGATCGCTGGCCGATAACTTTATCTCGAGCAATTACTTTACCAGCGAATGTTGATCATCCGTTAATAAGCCGCTTCCTCGCGTCCGCGATTTAGCGCGAGCAAAACGGTCGGCAAATCTCCGATCGCGACACTGATTTGCGGTTGTAGCTGCACGTCGACGCATCTTTCGTTGTTCCCGGTCGCCCGAACCGTGGATACTTGGTGGCGAAACTTTTAAAATATCGAGTTATTGGGAGATAGCAGACAACGAGCACGCAATACTATCGAGTGCTCGAAACGAGTCGAAGGGAATGGAACGGTTCGAAGGGAGTGCGGCCTCTGCAAAAGCGTTTGCGACGGTACGAGGAGCACTGCGTGACGTCGCGGATGTCCTAATTATCCAGGAAAGACCAACGCCGGAGTTTTTCCGATAGGAAATGCTCGGAGAGATCGAGACGGCTCGGGCTCGAGCTCGAGCTCGGACTCGGCTCGGAGAGCGGAGCGTGCAACCGAGTTTAATCCGCGTAATTACGATGCGAGAACACGACCCGAGGGGTCGAATCAATTTATCGGCTTAATTCGACTACCGAATCGTTTTCCGCGCGAGATTATACGCGGCATTCTTCCGCAACCCGTGGCAGCCCCACGCGACGCCGACCGTTTACCTTTTCCTCTAGCCAGTTTCGTCGTTCGTCTCCGATTCCCTTCCTCGATCTTCGCTTCTCCCTCTCCGTGATCGACTCTCGCCCTTTCCCACACTCTCCCTCCCGCCCTCCCTCTCTTCGCTCGCTCTCTCTCTCTCTTGGACTCTTCTCTCCGACGTTCTACCCTTGGTTCTCTCTCCGCGTCGCTCTCTTCTCGGTCGGTCTACTCTCGCGTTAATGGTGTTGTGGCTATTACCGTGACGTGCTCCGCCTTTAATAGGTGTCGAGGCTCGTTTCTGAGCCACGATAATGTCCGCGGGCACCTTCGGCCGTGCGCGCTAATTACTCGACGATCGATCCGTTCCGGGATCGAAGCCGGGATCCAATGCCCGGACACGGACACCGGAGACACCGCAGCCATCTCCATAGAACAACCGGAACACCTCTTCGCGCCATTCTTTTCCGGCTCGGGACATCTCCAATCGGCTAGTACTCTCTCGACCGCAATCTCATCCCAAAATATCGATACGGGGAACAGTCGCGACCCGCGACTCCAAGTTACCGATTACAATCAATCGAACGAAATCGATCCACGAAATGGAACCACGATCGATTCGACTTTCCACTTCGGTTGACGCGATAACAAGAATCTTCGTCAGAGCTGCGATATAATAGCGATTAATGATTAACGATTGCAACTCGTCAGCTGTCGCAATCAATTTACAAGAATTGGACAAAAAAAACTAAACCATTAGTTTACCACGTAGTTTCCTTGTGTAGAAACTTGATAGATATACGCTCGATGAATATGTACGCTAGATATATATAATAGTTTCAGTTTCAGCTCTAACTTCCGTGTTTGTCGGATTAGTCAGTCTTTATGTAAATTAAACATTGTCTACATTAATTATATGGAAACAAGTGTTGAATAATAATGTATTCCCTCTTACGCCTTCGCTGTTCTATATATTTCTTTCGTCCACTTTTAACTTAGATAGATAAAATCTGCAAGACACGTTAATTAGTATACGATGCGGTAGTATCCTATATTTTAGATTAGTTTAATTCTCAGCCTTAATGTTTGAGTGATTGTACGTCGCTCCGTATTTATAGTATTACGTGCAAATTGGTTCGCGCAGCTCGTACAACAATAACTCAAATCGAATCAAAATAATTCACGCTATGATGGAAGCGTTTTTCTCACAGTTGAATGGCCGGGGGTGGCGGCGATGGCGAATCGCAACGATTGTATCGATTCGATCGGTGGCTCGTTGGTGCTATAGACCGCGAAACCAGAACGATTCTCAATGGTCTGGCGAAACACAAAGAAACAAAACGGGAAGGAAAGGAACGCGTCCCGAATAGGCCGTTGAAAAGTTGCTGGGCTAACTTGGGACTGCCGGAAGAACGCGCCGGTACACCGACACGCCTACGATGCATCGCGATACATCGAAGCTGTGGTCGTGTAAACTGCGTAACGCCTCCGACTCGTGTTTCTTTCCACCAGGCATTTGCACGGAAAAGGAGAGAGAACGAGAAAGAAATAGAGATACGGAGGAGGAGGGGTACGGGAGAGAAAGAGAGAGAGAGAGAGAGAGAGAAACAGATAGAAAGAACACTCGGAAACGTTTTTCGCGGGTATTGTTTTTGACTTCCGGCCGCGATAAAAGTCGATTCCGCCCACCGGACAGGCTGGCAGCAGCCGTGCACGGTGCGTACCTATCGGTCGGTCGGATCAGCGGCTTCGGTAGCGAGCCGGAGCGTCCGCAATATCCCGTTCCCATCTGCGAAAGGACGGGCACTGGTTCCCGAGCAGCCTTCTGCTGTTCTACCCTGTTCCCCGTTGTGTGTCCCGCGGTTCCTCGCCGCTCGCCGCTCGCCGCTCTCCGAGAAATATTATTTAAGCGCTTCCTGCCATATAAATAGTCCGTACGCGATGATAATTAAAGTCTCTCGGGGACGGTATATCGGGACCGACGATCTATCTGTTCCGGTGTGTACCGATACCGCGGCCTGTCTTGGTCGCCACCGCGTCTCCCTCCGCCTTTTCCGCGCTCATTTGAATATCGTCGGTCGTGCGAGGCGGCAAACAATGCTTGCGACCGACCTCGACGCGCAAACGGCGAGTGGCGAGTGGCGAGTGGCGAGTGTCGGCGCAGAGGCGTATATCTCGTTTGCGAAAACGGCGGGCCACGGGCCGAGAGCGGCGAGCCGAGAGCAGAGAGCAGAGAGCCGAGTGCCGAGTGCCGAGAGCCGAGAGCCGAGCCCGGGACCGAGTCGCGCTCCACAGAATCGAACGCGGACGAGATCGATTTCGACGGACTCGTCGTCGAAACCTCGGGTCGGAGGTTCTCGGAGGGATCGCTGGAGGGTCCGAGAAGGTGGACGGCCTCGGCAGAGAGCGGGGCCGGGGGCGGGACACCGGAGGACAGAGGGTGGCAGAGCGGAGGGTGCAGGAATGGATCGCTGAATTTCTCGAATAATTAAGTTAGACCTCGGTGAGCTAGGGGTGGTCGCTTACCTACCAACACACAGTCTCATACATTATGTAGAAGTGCCGGTACATGGTAGGTACGCGTACACGCGTACTCTGGAATGGCGGTGTGGCCGGGGAGGGTAGGAGGGTGGCTAGTGAGCGAGCAAGAGAGAGCGAGATACAGA